>NW_006921590.1:14022777-14023387 GCF_000298275.1 Orycteropus afer afer | reverse complement strand
GACAACAAATATGAACCCTTTTGCATATACAGTACTGAGTTGTCAGTGAAGGCAAACATGGGTATATGGACGAATAGATAGGTGGACAGGCTAAATGATTAGGTATGTCTATGAAATGGGGAGTGTATCTAAGATCATATATAGGGTTGGCAGATAATGGTCCTATAAGTTTATGTGAATGATCAGAATTCCCAGGTGTATAGTAGAGCTGACAAGCGGCAAGGTTGTGGTCATTGTTTGGTCACAGCCAGCTACCCAGAGTAACCGAGTAGTTGAACCTGCGAGCTTGGGACCACAGTCACTGGGGACATCAAGCTCAATTGGCATAACATACTATAGAAAACATTGTTCTACCTCCTACTTTGACAAGTAGTGACTGGGGTCTCAAAAGCTAGTAAGCTGCCATCTAGATGCAGCGATGGGTCTCTCCTCGTCAAGAGTAAAGAAGAAAGAAGAAAACCAAAATTAATGGAAACAATCAGTCCTAGCAACTGGTACACCATCCAATCTGCAAACTATACAACTATGAGACCAGGAGAACTAGATGGTGCCCGGCTACCACTGTCATCCACTTGGAAGGGATGTAGGAGATCCTGGATAGAGAGGGAGA
>NW_006921590.1:13969185-14022447 GCF_000298275.1 Orycteropus afer afer | reverse complement strand
TTGTGGTAAACTGTGGTCAATGACATGAGACAAAGTATATGTGAACTGATGTATGGAAAGTGAATTTGCTCTGTAAATCTTCACCCAAATCACAATTTAAAAAAAAAAAGGAAAGAAATTGAGGTGGGGTGAAGGGGAGATTTGATTTTTACTATTTAACCTCTACACTGTTCCATTGGAACCCAGTGGTGTCATGGTTAAATGCCTGGCTGCTAACCAAAAGGTTTGAGGGTTCGTACCCACCAAGAGGCATCACAGAGAAAGATGTAGCCATTTGCTCCCACAAAGTAAATAGCCTAGAAAACCCTATGGGGCAGTTCTACTCTGTCATGTGGGTTGCCATGAGTCACAGTTGACTCAATAGCACCTAATAACAATTAACTACATTACTCAATAGGACAAAAGGCCTGGTGATCTACTTCGGCATATAATCAGGGGCCAATTCAATTGCTGCTAAAAACAATGCCCAATTAAAACAATTCTAGATGTATTATCTCTTCAGAAAATAGTAAAAAATTATCTTGAGTGCATAGAAAGAGTTCATGGCTTCTCTCAGTTCCTGGTGCACTATGGGTCTAAATTCAGATTATTATCTGTAACAGACCACTTCACAAGTGAACACTCTATGATGTGGCCAGGAAGAAGTTACGGAGAAAGGAAATCTGTTGTTCCACGTGAAATAGTGTGGTTCCTGTATCAGGCACAAACTCAACCAGGTAAAGACCATAGTACATCTGCTGGAATATAAACAAGCATTTTATGAACAGGTTGTTATTGTGACTAGCATTACTGGTAAGTCACAGTTTTAAATAATTACCAGTTTCATGCTGTATGCTCCATAAACAACTTTTATATCTCCAGTCCTTGTATAGACTTTCTGGAAGGACAGGAATCTTACTCTGATCTGATCTTTAGGCCCCATTTCCAGGGGGCTTCTCAGCTTTCCAACTGAAGTGAGTTGTTTGTGCATGTTCCTTTTCTTGTTAGTTTGTTGCCTATTTCTAAAATATGGTGTTTTACTTGAATAGTGAGATTATGCTCCCAGGTTTTGTTTTTCGGAGGCTGGGATATACACAGGTCATACAAAACAGTACGGTGAGGAAGCCTGTGATATGGAGTCAGACTTATTAAGTATAGTCCAACTCGGCTACTTATTTTAGTCACGTTACTAAACCTCTCTGTACCTTAGTTTCCTTATCTGTAAAATAGGAATATTTGCAATTCTTCATTCACAGGCCTGTTTTGAGTATTGGTTGAGTTGATACACTTAGAACAGTAGCTGGTATGGCCTAAGCATCTCATAAATCTTAGCTATTATTAGTAGTTCCACCACCTGTCAGTCTTTTGTAGTGGGGTGGTTTGCTTATTGCTATAACACTGAAAATGATGCCAATGGTATGTCAAATACTGATAAGGTCACCCATAGTAGAGGTTTCAGTAGAGCTTCCAGAATAAGACAGACTAGGAAGAAAGGCCTGGCAATCTACTTCTGAAAATCAGCCAATGACACCCTATGGATTACAACAGAACATTGTCTGATACAATGCTACAAGGTGAACCCCCTATGTTGAAAGACACTCAAAATATACAGTGCTCCCAACAATAGACTAGAGTATAATAAGGATCATGAGGATGGCATGGGACTGGGCAGTGTTTCATTCTGTTGTATATGAGGTCATCAAGAGTCTGAGCTGACTCAACAGCAAGTAACAACAGAAGTTATTAATAGCTACAGTTCTGCCTTGTAAAGTAGGATGAGTTGCCGTTGTTATCCCAATTCACTGGTTTGGAAACTGAAGTTCCCTCAGAGCAATTCATCTGAATTCATATTGCTAAATTAAAATTAAGCCTTGGGTTTTAATTTTTTATATGGGCACTATCCAGATAGCATGTCTTTTACCAATCATTCAGCCTCTACTTCCCTGTCTATAAAAAGGAAACTCTGGCCCCGGATGTTTAATGCCCTTTTAGAATGGTATGAGCTGCAACTGTGGTAAGCAGACATGGGACTAGAAACAAAAATCTCCCCATTTCGCTTCTGAAATCGATATAAGTGAAAGTATATTTCTATTGGGCTCTTTTGCAATCACATTTTATGCAAGAGGAAAGCAAGAATAGCTTCTGCTTTCTCGTTCATTTGTTTTCTTGTCTACAGTGCCAGTTTACTCGGCAGCAGTTCAGCCCTGGTAACCCCTACTGTGGCATAATCATCTGCTTGTAGCAACCCCACTTACTAGTCATAACAGAAAAACAAAAGTGCACTCTGCTTCTCAAATAATAGTTATGTATCTGGCAGACTAAATGAATCTTAAAAGTGAATGGCATTTGACCGGAGGTGATTGAATTGGCTTTCTTACATAAGGACTGGCAAAACCATCCTTATTCGCTCAACACTAGCCAAATAAGCAGGATAAAGTGGAGTCTCAGGTCTCTATTGAAAATTCACTTGTATCGGAGAAGGATGCCCAAGGCTTGACATTGCACTCAATAAACAGCTATGAATTCAGCGTTCTTGTTCCAGGCTCTGTGCTAGGAAGTGCATGAGTTGATGGGAGCTCTGGTGTAGGTGCTGCTTTGTCTCTTAATGTCTTTTTTTTTTTTTTTAAGTATATTGATTGTTTACACAATGATGGGTCAGGAGATGGAAGGCATACTTGTTAGCTGCAGCTTCCCTCATAATTGTTACAGAGTTCAGAAACACTAATGGATAAATAAGGTCGACAGGAACACTAGGGGGTCAGAGCAGAATATTCCAAAGTGGCAAAGCCTTAGCCAGGCCTTCCTTTTCCTAGAAAGCAAACAAAATACATTTGCAATGGCATTTGGAGGAGGCACACTATATGATGAACCAGAAATGACTTCATTCAGGCTTGCCTATCATATCATGGGACAGGCGGTGATTTACAAGCTGCCCTCTCTGTACAGAGATGATGCAATAAAGATGATCTATGGCTACTTGCACTTGATCTTTGAGTATTTCTTCTTCTTTTCAGTAATGGAGGGAAGTGTTGAGTCAGGTCTATGAATAAGTGTCAATAGCCATTGCCAACATATATTGAGAGCAAACATTTGTGACAGTGTGTGGACATATATGATTTTATTTAATCCTTATAATTACTATATGAAGTATAATTTAATATCCCTGCTTCACAAACAGGAAAACTGAGACACAAGACAGTTTGTACGCAAGCCCAGACTTCACACCCTGCTTTCCCTAAAGGGAGACAGCATTTTGTGCAGGAAAGAACAAGACATCAAGTTACTTGCTCAAGTTCTCCCCACTCCTGAGTGTTAAAACAAGTATTAAAATTTCTTATATTGGAGAGAAGGTGACAAATTCTACCCAGAATGCCTGAGACTTTCTCAGTTTCTGCCCGGAAGGTCCCACATCCTGGGAACCCCCTCAATCTTGCACAAACTGGGATGGTTGTTTACCCAAATTGGAATCCAAAACACGTACTACTCAGCATCTTATAGAATGGAGATAAGGAGACTTAGGGTGGTGATTTGGACTTGAGTTTTCACATTTGCAGGAAGCCGACCTCCAAATGACCTCTAAAACCTTCACTACTCAGTGTGGTTGGTAGAGAAGCACCATCAGCATCACCTGGGAGCTTGTCAAAAACACAGAATTCTGGGTCTTGCCCCCGCCTACCTAATCTGAATCTGCATTTTAACATGATCCCCAGGTGATTCAATTGAACATTAAAGTTTGAGAAGCATGGCCCTAGAAGTCCTTTCCAGAGAAAAATCTTGGTGATTCTCAATCAACTAGGGTGGCGTGAACCTTTATTTGGGTGCCAGCTCCACCAAGGGTCCCAAGTAGATGGTATGTGTGTGTGTGCTATCCTTTAGGAATTTCCACTCTGGAAACCAGGGAAGCCCAGCTAAAGGGAGTTTGCACTCAGGCCACAACTTCATGCCACGGATTTCCCTAAGGGGAGGCAGTATTTTGTGGGGCGGGGGATGACACAGGCTTTGGATTCAGATTGACATGGCTTTGAATGCTAACCCTGCCAACTGCTGCCTGGGTGACCTGGGGCAGCTGAGGATGCCTAGGTCCTCAGAATACTCACCAGAAAATCATCAAAATTACCCACCTCAGCTGTTTTAATACTGATTGTCCTTCAGAATTAACTGAGGAATATTAATAAAAATTGTTAACACCTGGCTCTGCCCGTAGAGGTTTAGACTTAATCAACCTGCAATGGGGCCTTGACGTTAGTATCTCTAAAATGTTCTCAGGTGATTCTTTTGTGCAGCCAGGATTTAGAACCACTGACCTTCCTCTTAAGGATGGTGGTGAGGTACCAGTGAAGTAACTCATGCTGGCACCTGGCAGAAAGCTAGCATTCAGGAGATGCTATATTCCTCCAACAAGAACCAGCAGCCACCACCTGTTAGCACCAGAATTGCCCTCCATAAACAGGAGCTGAGGAACTCCCTAAGAAACCAAGACGTCCACCAAGTCAGTGCCTTGAGCTTCTCACTACAATCCTCTTACTGATTAATATAAAAATTAAGAAAAACAGGCAATGTGGCCTAAAAGCCTATACAGGTTTTTTTCTTTTTCTGGAAATAAAATTTTTTATAAATGCAAACTGACTTCTAATGTACTTTTAACAGATAAAACTTCCTTAGGGACATGAATCCTAAGAATTCCCACAGACCTCTAAGTTACAGCTTGCCTTTCCTCAGGGCAGCTAATTAAAACACCTGGTGGTAATCATGTGAGTTCCCTATTGTGCACTGCAAGGGAACTGCTTCCCAGCAGTTACCACGGTGTTGCCTCAAACGAGGGCACTGTATAAGTTATGAACTTTCACTCGGCTTTACAAGCAGGCTTTGAGAGGGATGCTAATAATTACACACAGGAAGAGCAGAATGTTTTGCCTTAATTTTTTTTTTTTTCTTTTAATATCAGGGTCAGTCAGCCAAAGAAATCAGTCTTTAAAGGTCCCACAACACATGAAGAGATAGATAAAAATCGATATCAAATTCCTCTTTCCTTCCCAAGCAACTATTAATAAACTCCCTCAGCTCTCAATGTGTCTATGCCCATTAGAGTCTTGGAGAGGAAGGAATACGGGGCACAGACTCTTTGCTTAGGGTTTCCTGCCTCCTTGTTTTCTCATTCCTGCCTCGGCTTCTAAAATTTCTCTTTGTTATAGAATAATAACAAAGAACAGATTACATGTGGCATCAAAGGTATATCTAACCCCGCAACACATGTGGCTATTTGAGGACGTAACCAAATACTCCCTTCCTTAGTTCACTCAAATCTCTGTTGGAATGCTCAACTTCAGAGCTTAACATGCACTTCCCAGTTGGAGTTTTCTTTCTTTTAAAAAATTATTATTCTCCCCCTACTTTTCTTTCTTATTCACTTGGTTTTTCACATTCACATAATGAGATCCATGGACAGGTGCTCTGCAGAGTATGAGGCCTCCATTGAACACCTCATTTACTGAACCTTACTAGAAGACAGAGTTTTGATCCTGTTTTATAAAAAAAAAAAAAATCAAGCCACAGAGTTTCCTTAATTTGCCCAATGTCACACTAGCAGAAAGTGATAAAGTCAGTACTGAAACAGGGAGGATTGGCAAGGAGTTGCTGAAAGACTTTTAACTGTGCACTTTTTTCCCTCTTACCTATACCTTCCCCCACCAAACCTCTCACTGATATTTGAGATGGCTTTGCAGAACATGATCCCTTTTAAAGTGCTACTTCTATCAGGTGGAAGATCACCTTGGAGGTCCTTGGTGGTCAGTTGTCTTCCAACTGGTCCTTGCCCTTCCCTTGCCCTGCAGGGGCTGAAACCTGAAGGATACATTTCCAAGGCTGCCTTCTCAGTTGGCTGGGCCCCTCTAATGGATGACAGAGGCAGTAGAAGGGAGAAGCCAGAGAGCATCTCTGTCTCCATCTAAGGATAAGTGACCTCCATGCTTTAGTATCTTAGGTCTGCACTGGTTGCAGCTCCTACCAGTGACCCCAGGCCCTGCTTTCCAGGACCTTTCTCCTTGTTTTGTCTGTCCATGTTATCAATCTATTTAGCTTCTTTTCTGTCACCTATGTAATTAATTTTATCTACATTAAATTCTTACGTGTGAGTTACTTAGAGTGGTTCCTGTCTCCTGGTTTGACACTGACTGATATCACTTTTCTAGATTCTTATACAGTTGAATATTGGGTTGCACATAGAGGGAGAAAGTGAGGAAGAATCAAATTTACTTGACTTCCCACTATTTACTACCTAGGCACAGGAGTTGATCTCTGTAAAGTAGGTGGTTGAATTGCTCTGGGTTGGGTGTTCTGCATGTAAGTCTTACTACTGTTGGGCTGAGAGCCAGCCGTTGGGAGTGAGTCTTATCCTAGGCCCGAAGGGTATCCCAGGGCCATAGTCTTGGGGGGTCCCACCAGACTTCATCTGACCAGTAATTCTAGTCGTTATTGTCTTTTTCAATTTTGTTCCACATTTTTCCTCTCACTCTATCCAGGATCTCCAGTTTTGATCCCTTCCTGAGTGGTTGGCATTGGTAGTTGGGCACCATCTAGTTCTACTGGTCTTGAGATCCATCATGCCCTAGGGCTGATTGTTTCCCAATGCCCTTGGTTTTTTTCACTCTTCTTTGCTTGAGATAAGAGGGGACCATTAGCTGCATCTTAGATGGCTGCTCTAAAGCTTTTAACATCCCAAGTACTACTCACCAAAGTAGGTTATGGAACAAGATTTTCATGTATTATGTTGTGTCAACTGAGCCTGGTCCTGAGTCAGCAGACCCAGTGGTTCTCTCTCCCAAGGTGTTTGGCTGTCGCTAAGGGATTACTCCAAGTCTGTCTTCTGTTGCTTCCATAATGACTGTGGTTATTTTGGATCACTAGTATCTGTGGTAGCATAGTGCCTAAGACACTTGACTGCTAACCAGAAGGCTGGCAGTTCAAACCCAGCAGGCACACCTCAGAAGGAAGGTTGGGCAACCTACTTCCATAGAGATATACCGCCTTGGAAACCCAAGGAGGGGTCGCTATGGGTCAGGTCTGACTCAACAGCACATAACAACAACAACAGTATCTGTGCAAGATTATCCTCAGCTGAATCTATCATTGGTCTAGAGTGTATTCTACTACCTAGGCAGTTTATAGGGAGCTCTGATATTATAGGGGCTAAGGCACTTGACTGCTAACCAGAAGGGTGGCGGTTCAAACCCACCAGCCATGCCTTGGAATGAAGATTGGACAATCTACTTCCATAGTGATACTGCCTCAGAAACCCAAGGAGGGGATGCTCTCAGTCAGGTTCAACTCAGCCACACATAACAATAACAGGCAGCTAATATGCACTCTATATTTTAGCCCTGAGAAGAGAATGGTGAGAAACATTTTTTTTTTTTAAAAAAAGGAAACTGGATCTCAAAAATTTAAAAAAAGGCACTTGCCCAAGGACACAAAGCCTATAAGTGGAACAGCTAAGGACCGAACTAAGGCTCCTTCTTGAATGAATAGTGGAGATAGGACCATTGTAAATGTCAAGGAATCCATACCACAAATGGCATTTATTTATTTTTTAGAAGCATTGAGTTAAATAGTGAGACCCGGATCACGTAACATATAATTAATGTAAATAGTCATTGCTGATTATTAATTATTTGAGGTAAAAAGACAAGGGATAAGATAAAATAAAGACATTATGAATTACATTCAGTTATTTGTTACTAATTGTGATTCCACAAATTCAAAACACAAGCATATCTTAGATCCTAACCATATGCATTCAGATATTAGCTAGAATATTTTTCTAGAAGCATTACTATTATGAATAATCATCTAGTCATAAAAATTCACCACCACCACCACCCATGCTCTGTTGTAAGAGCATTGAAGACTCAAAAGTATTCCAGTAGAATCTTTGCCATTTATTTACCACACTGACTACGTTAGCACATTTACCAGCTGTGTGACCTTGAGAAAGTCATTTCAGTCATCTGAGGCTCAAATTCTTCATCTAAAATTAGAAATAATCATATTTTGTCTACCTCCCACAATTGGTCATTCTGAAGATTAAAAAATGGATAATTTGAAAAATACAGAAAGCTATAAAAGGGTAAGATGTTATGTTTATTAAAATACATTTACATTTATTATTATATTTTATCTGTGGATCAACCTGCCACAAGTACTTTTCCTCATCAACAAAATGCACGAATACGAACAAAGCAGAACAATTTTGCAAAAGATTTGCAAATAGGAGTCAAAATGACCTCCATTTTCTTCAGCCTTCCCAATTGCAAACCTTTAAAATTGGCATTCCTCCTAAGTATTTTGGAATACTTTTACATGAGAGGGTCTTTTTTTTTCTTGAGGATCCTAGCCACGTGGTAAGGGAATACCAACACCTGTGGCAAATCCACTGACGCAAGGGGAAGCTGAGAAATTGTGATCAAATGAGTGGATACTGCGATTCTATTACTCTATATGGTAATATTATGTATGTATTCCTCAGACATTTTGGTACATTGGTCTTAACAGTCTATAGGACTCTCCCATTATCTCTCCATATTGCAAAGACCAATGAAGAAAGACATAAATGGAAACAGAAAAAAATTGTGGAATTCCTTACATTTATTTTAACAACTAACTTCTAAGGACTAGTCCTTACTTCAGGGATTAAAAAAACGTAGCTATGTCAGGAGCAAAGAGGGCTGTGTTCCTCTTGTCAATGTGCATGAACCAACTCTCATCGGGAACATTAGCCTTAAGGGATCTGCTGACAAAGTGGATCCCCTTCCTCTCTGACCTCCATCACCAGTCAGTCTTGCACATTCAACATATATTGTTGCTGTTACATGCCGTGAAGTCGAACCCGACTCATAGCGACCCCTCCTTGGGTTTCCGAGGCAGTATCACTACGGAAGTAGATTGCCCCATCTTCCTTCCGAGGAGTGGCTGGTGGGTTTGAACTGCCAGCCTCCTGGTTAGCAGTCAAGTGCCTTAGGCACTATGCCACCAGAGTGCCCATATGCCTGGCATTGAGCTGGGTGCCAAAAGTACAGATTAAGCAACTTCATTGCTTAAAAACTCTCTCAGGTCAACAAAGTCCTTTCCCCCACCCCATCTTTCACAAGGTACACAATGCTTTGGGCAAGAGAGCATTTGTTCTGAGCATCAATCCTGACACTATTGCCAGTTTCTTTTCTGACCTTGGTCAGGCTTGGTTGGCCAGGTTACTTTTCTTTTTCCTTTCTGCTTACAGAAATGTGATATTGAAATGGACGAGAAAGGAGAAAACTCAAAGGTTGTAAAAGAAAGAGAAAAGGTCTGCTGTCTCCCAGTCATTGTTCCACCATTGGAGATTTTGAAATCGAGACCATTTCACAGAAATGCCTTCAATTTTGAAAGCTGTGCAAACCTGGAGTTCACATTCAATGAGGGCTAACTTCCAGCTGCCCCATAACGATTTTAACGCTGTGACAGAGCAAAGCGTCTTCCTATTTTCAACCCTAGCAATTTGGTTCAAGCATGATCTCAACCACTTTAAGCTGTGATATTTCTAGCCACCTCTTATGCTGTATTTTCTCTTAATGCCACCAATCATGTGTGAAATTCTGTTGCAAAACTAATCTTTGTGGGAAATGATATGTAATGGCTTTTTTTAAAGTGAGATGGGGGGGCAGCAACTATGACCTTTGTTGTATTTTGAAATGTTTTTCTAGCGTAATACAAATGGAAACTTTCTCAAGGTCAAAGTAGAAATAAATTTGTGCTCATACAAGCATCATTATTTAAGCAGGATAAGACATGAAAATTATTCTTATGACTTGATTTGGGGAAAAAAAAAACAACTACTCATGTTTACAATGGTTGTTAAACACAATAGACAGCTGTGCTCAAAAAAAAACATCTTATTAAATCAATAATGTTCTACGTTTTCAAGTGATGTTATGAACAGATTCAAGAATACAGAGAAGATGTGAATGAGGTACAATGTTTGGTACAATATATAACAAGGCACTGTTTGATATTCCAGTCTTACACACACATACACACACACACACCAATACATCTTCTAAAGGGAGGTTTCAGGCAAAGGCAGCTGTGACCAAATCTTCTGGAATGGAAGTCGGAAACCACTAATTTAAATTTTTCATTTGTTTTTTGGAACTATTATGCCACCCACAAAAGGGTAACTTTGCAAGTCGTCATTATCTCATGAATTTTGGAACTTATCCTTTAAATAAACCCATCTTATTTCCATATAATTAAAGCAAGTAAGGAGTTCCTTTAAAAAAAAAAAAAAAAAAAAAAAGCTAAAAATGTAAGGGTGTGTTCAGAACCCATCACTACCATAATGGTCAAATTTGGAAATTTGGCTACTTAAAATAAGATCTTTGTATGAATTTAAGAGAGAACATTCTCAGGGAGAAGTCTTTATGGCTTCTGAAGTTCTCTGAGATTTTAAGCTTGTATATGATTCTTTCCAACAGTATTCACCTGTCACATTCTCCATCCCTCTTAAGTAGTCATTTATACTCGTTTATAATGAGACATAATTGCCATGACTTCAAACTTTAATAGGTGGAACCTGAACCTACAAGTTGTTTCCTAAATTACTTTCTCCTCGAGATAGCCTCAGGAAGACAGAAGCCCCTCCTGAGCAGTTAGGAAGACTTGAGTGGACCTAATTCCCCATAACAGATCACTCAGTACAAACTAATTAGGACGAGTTAAATGTTTCCAATGAAAACACTAAAAAAGAGAAATGCTTTGTGAGCTGCCTGCTGTTTTCTGATCATTTCCTTCCTCATAACCTTGTTGCTTAACTGTTTTCCTAACATATTGCTGTGGAGGTAAAGCATAATGGTCCAACCACCACCAAAGGTGTAAATGCTGATTTGGAAATGTTCTAAACACCCCAGGGGGAAAACATAAGTCCTTCCTATGGCAATGTACAAACATGTCTGTTATAGGCAAGTGAACAGGTCTCTGCTCTAGAATTTTCTTAGATTTTTTTCCCCCCAGTTGATGTTTTAAAAGCTTGCTTAATCAAGCATTTTTTGCTATAGTAGGCACAACATTAAGCATTTTTCTTAGGCATTTCAAGCAAGACAGTTGATGCACAATTAACATCAAGGTGAACTCCAATGGCTTGTTCACACATTCTAAATTTTACTTGCCCTTTTCTCCAGGTTTAATTAATAGATCATTAATAGCAACATTTAGAGTGACTTCTAATATTTGTCTCTCAGTTCTGCTCATGTGTCTAAGGTGTATCACTTCTTTATGAGGAATGTTCTCATGGCAAAAGACCCAACCCCTTCTTGGTTATCAACTCACTGCAGTCTCAATCTCGTTGCCTGTGGCCTGGTAATGCACTGATTTTCAGCCACATAGAATTTCCTCAGTGCAGGAAGCCTCTCATTTCTCTCCTGATGACCAAGGTTGCAACATGGCACCTCTCTGGCCAACCATGGATTCTATGTGTGCTTGATATGACCACTGGCAAGGACTCACCACTCCAGCAGTGGTGAAATGTGCTGGACCAGATGGGAAGAGGAAGATGATTCAGACATATGGTGATGAGAGCTGGAGACAGTGCACAGTTACAACCTTCTGCTGGGTGCTGTGAAATCATCCAGATGCACTCAAGCAAAGAACCTGTGCTTCATAACAGCACGCACATCTTAACCAAACTGTACCCCGTCGGCTCAGGTCTGTTATGCTGACAACCACCCACAGCCTCTCTTCCTAATCTTGGGAGAAGTCTCCCAGCTGCCTTGCTTTCATTTCTGGATAAATTATTAATGCCTATTCATCCTTGGCAAATGTAATTTTTAACTATATAAAATATTTATGGGGGTGGGAAGGGTAACTTCACAAGTGTTTGTTATGTTTCTTTTCTTTTACAATAAATCCCGATTAGGTTGCTGATTGGGATTTTCCCTGCGTCTTTCTCCCGTGTGAACCTTATATTTAACTCCAAGTAATGAATGCAAGATCAATAGAATAAGTAACAAAAGTATCCACGGTGACTGAACAGCAAACTCTCTTAAATCACTGCACAGTAAGTGCAAATGAACAATTATTGAAAACCCTGCACTAAAATTTCAACAGGAGATAAGAGTGAGGTTTAAGTCATTAGAAGGGCCCATTAGTCTTTTAAGTCTGAGAGAGCATACTCAAAATGTGAGCTATTACTGAGAACATAGTAAATATTACATATTCCATGAACACACATGCAACTCGCACACATACAACTGACTCCAAAAGAGCTAAGACAGGGTCCAATTGTCCAGTGCTTAAGGGGAAGGAGGCTTAAAGAGAAGGAGATCAGCTGTGCCAGCCTATTCAGGCAATGGTTCTTAGTTATATATGAAGAGAGGCAAACACTGACAAATTAGATTATTTATAGGGAAGTAAATATCCTGCTTGAAAGCAATTCATCCCATGCCATAGTATCCCCAAAGTCTTCACACTTCCTGCTATGCAAATGGAAGACTTCAGATACACTCCCCACTCCCATAAATCACCAGAAAAGCCCAAGAATGCAGCACCTCTTTCCCTTTGTCCCTTTTCTCCCTGACTTGATAGACCATTTGCAGTTCTAAAAGGGAGGAAGTAATGGCCAACCAAATTGCAAAGTGAAAGCGTTGTTTTGAAAAATTACCTGAAATGGCCAAATTTTGGGAGATCATATATATAATGCACACATACATATATATACACACATATACATAACCATATTCACACATGTATGTGTATACAAACACATTCACATACATATTCCTTTATAAGTAATATGCAGCCTTAGGGATTTGCAAACATTAGAATGCTATTGAATCTTAACATGCCTGGGATGTATTGCTCAATTCTTCTTGCCCTAGCTCATGTACCACTCATTTTTATTAGAGACAGGTGGGCTCTCAGAATTCTGGAAGTCTTACTCAAGACAGCTTGAGTAAGGGGCTGCATAGCAAGGGAAAAAGTGTCATTCCTGAATGTACGCGATTTCCTCCAGGAATAGAAAACCATATCTCATGCTAGAATTATGGTAACACTGAACCATGCTCACGACACAGAGGGTTACTTTGTGTTACCCATCTCTAAAAGAGTATAGTTTCATCTAAGTAGAACATCACATTTCAATTTGTACTATTAAAAACTTGCATTACACAATGAAACTAATTACCCTGTGAATCATCCTGCTTTACAAGCAGGCAGGACTAACATACAGTAAATAACATGAGCTAGCTCAGTGAGCACTTCTCCAACAGTTACATGATAATCCAGTACAACATGGATGGCTTCTGATCAGTACTTTTAAACTATACCGCTACTCTGGTCAATCCTATTTTGTTACCACAATCACATAAACAATTCTTGCAAAAGGCTGAAAATTTATGTTAACATTATAATCTACTTCATTATAACTCAATAACCACAGATGCTGATATTTTTTTTTCAAGACATATTGTCTCTGCCAGCTTTTCTATTTAACAAAAAATACATTCATGATAAATGTTTGCTACTTTATTGTCAATAAACATGCTTAGCACCCCATTCTGCTTAAATTTGGCTATGAAATGAGGATTTTTCTTTTTTTCAAAATCAATTTTGGTTATTTTAAGACATCATTTCTAATATGACACAAATTATAGGGAAATCAAAATTACTGTCAAGACAACTAATGGCGTTTATCTTTTGCAACTTGGGTTCCTTCCATACTTTCTCAAATAGTTTCAAAGGCTCAAGAAGTTAAAACAAACAGTACACATGGAAATAAACACCCACAAACTAATATTGTTCCAACCCAAGTTCATCTAAATGGGGACTAAATACTTATTAAATCTGAAAGTAGTCTCTAGGCTGAATATTTAAAGCAAATCAAGAAATCACCTGGAGTATTTGCATATTGGAATCATTCCTAGCGGCTCTCCAGTTGTTTTCACAAACTTTCTAATATTAAATAGATGTCCTTAAGTGATGATGTTAGATGGGACTTACAGAAGGAAAACATAATTTCAGGGAGGTAAAAAGTATATTCAGTCCTAATCCTTGGCTTCTTATTTAGTGAAAGGGTTTTGCTTCCTCTCCTAGCAGTAAGTTGCAGCATTACAATGCATTTGTACAGCTCCAAGCCCTCTCACAGAAGGAGCCCTGGTAGCATAGTGGTTAAAGCACTCAGCTCCCACTCGAAAGGTCAGCAGTTCGAACCCACCAGCCACTCCAGGGAAGAAGGATATGGCAATCTGCTCCCCTGAAGATTGATAGCCTTGCAAACCCTATGGATCAGTTCTACTCTGTCCTATAGGGTAGCTATGAGCCTCATCCACTTGAGGGCAGCGGGTTATTTTGGAGCCCGCTTACACTGCTCAAGGATAGCTCAGCTCTAAGCCTCAACATGTTTTCTGGAAATGCAGCCAGCTCAGCTGAAACGCTAAGGGAGGTTCCCACCGTGGCACAAAACTAAACTGCACAAATATTTAACAGCTCCGAGACCTCCAAAGGCATAAAATAATATACATTTAGTGCTAGACTGCTCTTAGCGAAACGGAGAACTCGGGCGTTATGGAGGAGTGTTCTGAGCTGCTCAACCACTGCACACTAGAGAATGTTTTCCCTTTCTGCCTCAGAATTAGGGAAAAACCAAACGCTTAATGAAATACCGATATTGACTAGGCTTTCGCAGCATCAATACCATGGGAACTTTGTTTTGCTTCCATTTAACTTAGCCGATGACTTCCCACGCCGCACCATTTCCCCTTCTTCACCTAGCTAAAAAGCCAACTTCATGCAGACAAATCAAGGCAAAGTTTATCCACCCCCCACTCCTGCCTCTTTTCTTTTACAACTTAAACTCATCCACGACTAATTAACAGCTCCAAACGAAGCACAAAGGAAGCTTGGTCCTCTAGTTGCGAACTGGAGGTAGGTTTAACGCAATATATTCTCGCAGCCTAAAGATTTTTTTTTTTTTTTTCCCAATGGCTTGTCTGCACTGATAAGACCTGGGCACCCCCAGAATGACATCATCAGAGCTGACACTTACCAAAATACATTATGTTTCTCATTAATCTTACAGCCGGAACCCCACCGCGGCGTCTTCAGCATCAGCGCGTACCCAAGGCTGACACGCCTAGCAGAGCCTTTCCATGCCACATTCGGTGGAAATGTCCCTGGCGTGGAGAACGCCGAGCGCCGAGCGTGCCTCCTCACGGGATGAGCGCCTTGCAGGCAGCCTTTTCTCGGCTACAAGCCCCGGCGGCTGGAGTGTGCGCTCGGGCTGCCTGCTGCACTGCCCATCCTTACTGTAATCCGACTCCTCCTTGCGATGTCCTTGCCGCGTCTGTGACATCAGGACTGAGAGTACTACAAACAGACCCCCTCACCCCACCCCACCCCACTCCACCCCCGGTTAGCAGCCGCTCCATGAGGTGCTCGGATTGCTTGCCTGGACCAACCATGGCTCTCGGGAAGCTTTGACGAGCCCAGAGACTTGGGAAGGGGCGGAGTGAGGGGGCGCGGGAGGCTCTCTTAAAGAGAGAAGGGTCTCTGAATCCACACATGGACACACAGGAGAAATTCACCAGTATAGGGGAGGGGACATGTTTAAGGCGAGTTCTGCCATTAACGTCTAATTAGACACACTTTTATCCCGCTCCTCCCATGAATGCCTTCATCTTCGCTAAAATTTAGCCTCCTGTACCAAGTTTAAAAGGAGCCCTGGTGGCGCAATCATTAAAGCGCTTGAATGCTAACAGAAAGGTGGGCTGTTCGAACCTATCAGCTGCTCGGCGGGAGAAAGATGCGGCAGTCTGCTTCCCTAAAGATTACACCCTTGGGTAAGCTGAGATGTAGTTCCACTCTGTCCTCTCATAGGGTCACTAAGAGTCTGAATGGACTCCACCCAGAATTTGGTTTGGTTATTACCAACTTTAAAAGGCAGCGGGAAAAGTGAAGCTGCCATGTGCCCACATCTTCTTTGCTATTGGCTGTGGATTGTTGTTCTTGTTTGTGTTAGTTGTACGTAAGAAGAATAAAAGAATACTAAAAAGAATTTAAAAAAAAACTCAAAGACCCCTTGCTGGCGTATTGCAGCTTTTCACTTAGAAGTGATCAAATCACAGAAACCCAGTAGGTGATGAAGAGTCATGTTTTATTTCTTGAATATTTTCTGGGCCAGGTTGATAAAGAAATGTAAAGAGAGAGAAAAAGAAATAGTGAGAAAAGTCACTTAGTTTTATGCTTCCACATGTGCTGCCTCAGTAGATAATAGAAATGACAAGGTGGCTAAAATGATCTTTGACCCCTAAAGAGAAGAGAACCAAGATTGAGTAATGTTTCAAATCTGGTCACCAATATAGTATACACACATACAAACACGCAAATACACACTCCCAGTAAATCTGAGATGAACAGTCAAGGCAGGCAAATCTTAGCAAAACCTCTGGTTTAGCCCATGGTGTAATGAATTGCAGCCCTAATCTTACAGACAAAAGCATGTTAGCAAGAAATCCCTGAACGCTGCGTCGATTAATACTGAAATGTTCAGCATGCACAAAAAACCCATAGAACAAGTTCAATTTCCTAAGGACTTAACACTTTAGGATCCAATTTACTTAGAGAACCATGTGAGCTTAAAAATTTCTATATATACAAATGAATGAAATTAAGAATTGAAGCTAAACAGAGAACTGCAGCCATAGAAGGGAGCAGTTGATATATTTTAATCTTGGCTTTTATGAGCCATGAAAGCAAATATTTCTACATTTTGAAAAGTAAATATTTGATGGCCTTCCACTCTCCCCCACAATCCTGTATCTGTTGGAGGGTTTAACTCATATTGGAACTAGGGGGGTGAAGCTAATAATCACAGCTTGCTGTGCAATCCTGCAAAAAAGCTTAACCCCATATTTCCCCTCTGTGAAAAGAGCTGTTACCAAAATCCTCTCTCAATCTGGATTATAAAAAATTTGGCAAATGAAAAGAGGCAATCAAATACAAATCAGAAATATTACAATAGGTTTCAGGATTAACTTAGTGATCCTCTTTTATAAATAATTTCATTTAAAGCAAATTGTAGGAGGAAAATTTAAATATTGCATTTGTTTATTCTTTTTTATTAAGAATAAAGACAATGGTACTGGAAAATACTGAAGAAAATACAGAAATATATTTTTTTCTTTTTTTCCTTTTGGGCAGATGGAAATCACCCAAAAATAAAAATTACTATCCTTTCCCTCAGGCAAGTGATAAAATAAAGCCATCTGTGGTGAAGCTCACTACCGCAGCCAATCAGCTGCCTTGACCTCCTACATGGGCTAGGGGGCACTGTAGTTTAATGTTAGAGTTTTTGGTCCTTTTGAGATCCTGTAGTTGGAAGATGCAAGCATTGAAGGTTGAGTTATAAACAGGAGATTTGAAGCACTAAAGGACTGTCATCATAAATTAATAACACCCTTGCATTAGCATGTCATTTTATACTTACAAGGTACTTTTACATAGTCATTCCTCCTACTAACAAACAGATATAAAAGTGGTGATATCACCATCACAAATTAAGATCCTGAGCCTCAGAGATGTTATGCTACTTTCTCAATGATTGGATAATAAAGAGCAGTTGTCTTACTGTTTGTATGTTGAAATTATGATAGATTTCTCCAACAGGTTTCTTTACTCAAATAAATTTGGCACTTATAATAATTCAAGTAAAAGTCTTCCCCAATAAAAGTATGTCAATAAAAGTTTTATATATATATATATATATATATAGTCACAAACATACAAGCCACGTGAATTTGCTAATAGAACACACTAACCTTTGTCTGATCTAATGAGAATTATATACCCACAAGAGCAGTGTGTAGCCTCTAAAAGATTATGACAGTCAATAGTCACTTGAGTGTTATATCTGCACAGTGGAATGCTGTTCGGAAAAAAAAAAAAAAAGAATCATGTCTTCTTCATTTAAAGGAATATGACAACCCCGCCATTAAGTGTTATCTGGAAGGTCAAAGCCTGAGATATGAATGTTGCTTATCTTAAGATGGAAAACGGTAAGTGATTTTTAATTTTACTTTTTTTTTTCTCTTCCACTTAAAATTACTTTCTTTGAACATGTGATTTTTATAAAGAAAAAAGTGCAACTTTTTTTTCCTAACAGAAAAACAACTAAGTGAAGTCACAACTGATGTTAGCTAGATTTGGGTTGTGAACATCAGTGCCTGAGAGATGCTTTCATATGCACCTCAAAGGGATGAGCCAGCAGCTTCCAGGGAAGAAACTGCTTCATACCCCAGCCCTTGATCTGGCTCTAAGGAGCTGTGGCCACCAGGGGCTTCAAAGAAGGAATTAGGTCATTTCATCTGTGTCCAGCCATAGCATCAACCTGTTTGCCAGACAGAAACATACCTTACACTATTAAAACAAGAGACCATCAAACCAGTTACATATTTTAGGTTAAAACATCATGATAAGGTGAGAATATTCCCTCTGCTCTAATATCTAGATAGCTGCAAACTTGATGTGTCATTTTCTTTCTCAAAGTTTACCAGTGAACTGTGCTCCTCCTTTTTACAGTTTCATATTGCCCCTACCCTGACACTTCTTAATCTTTTCTTCCCTTAGTTTTCTCCACAGTACATGGCAGTGCATTGCGTTTGTATTTGTTGCGAGTATCACCATCTAGCATACTATTTAGCTAGTTGCTTTATTTTCTTTCTCTCCTCACCTGAAGGTAGTCTCTGTGAAGGCAGGAGTTTTTGTCTGTTGTTGATTGCTGTGTCCACAATCCTTAGAAAAGTAACTGACACTTGTTGCCTCTCAATCAATATTTGAGGAATGAATGAATGGACATATTGAGTACAACTGTATTGTGTGTAAAACAGCATACTTTTCTATGTGCCTTCAGTCATTTATTTGAGATTGATGATGTTTTGCAAAGTGTTTACATACATTGAATTTGTCCATGCTTACTAGCAGCTGTTCTTAAGTTCCACACAATACAGATGTCAGGTGGTACTGCAGGCCACAATTTGTGAGCCTGTTTGTCCCTTAAGGTTCTCATAGCTGTATGCAGCAGTAGTTCCAAACAGAATTAGCCCAGTTGTATCTTCCTCTGCCTTTCCCTGAGCCTTGGTTCAGACCACATTTATCTCTTATCTAGATTACAGCAAAACTATTTTATCCAATGCACCTGACTTCCGGGTAGCCTAAGTCCAATCCATTTATCAATATTAGCAATATTGTTATCTTTTAAAAATATGTATGGTCATGCCACTCCCTTGCACAATATCCTGCAGTTTCTAGATTTCACCTAGTAGAGTATATGAGACTTTTCACAACCAAGCCTCTGTTTACTTCTCCGTTTGTGAACTCTTTGCCACTCATCATTCTACCCCTATCATTATGATTCCTCTGAAGAAGGAAGGAATCATGTTGTCTCTTAATTATTTATTTTTTTTTTTGGAACATGTTGTTTGATATTTGAATCATTCAATTATCTATACTTCTTGTTGTTAGTTGCCATAGTGTTGGCTCTAACTCATAGTGACTCTACCTAAAACAGAATGAAACACTGCTTGCTCCTGTACCATTCTCACAATCTCTGCTATACTTGAGCCCATTGTTGTAGCCACTGTAACACTCCATCTTATTGAGGGTCTTTCCGTTTTTTGCTGACATTCTACATGATATCCTTCTCCAGGGACTGGTCCATCTGATAACATGATTGAAGTATGAGAGATGAAGTCTGGGCATTCTCACTTCTAAGGAACATTCCAGCTGTACTTCCTCCAGGACTGATTTGTTCATTATTCTAGCAGTCTATGGTTCATTCAATATGCTTCCCAACACCACAATTCAAATGTATCAATTCTTCTGTAATCTCCCTGATTCACTGTCCAGCTTTCATATGTATATGAGGCTAATGAAATTACTATGGATTGGGTCATACATACCTTAGTCTTCAGAGTGACATATTTTCTCTTTAACACTTTAAAGAGGTCTTTTGCAGCAGATTTGTCCAATGCACTATGTTGTTTAATTTTTTAACTGGTGCTTCCATGGATGTTGATTTTGGATGAAAGTAAAAGGAAATCCTTGACAACTACAATTTTTCCTCCATTTATCATGTTGTTGCATATTGGTGCAGTGGTAGAGATTTTTGTTTTCTTTTTGTTTAGGTGTAATCCATCCTGGAGGCTGGATCTTCCTCAATAAGGGCTTCTAGACTTTTTAACTTTCAGCAAGATGGTATCATCTTCATCCTGCAGATAGCTAATGAGTCTTCCTCCAATCCTGATGCTGTGTTCTTCATATAGTTGGATTGTTCCTATCCAAGCTTTGAGTCTCTGTTTAAGAATTTTATCTCTTGAGATTATTTTCCTTACCTCAACACTGAATGAGGTGCTGCTTCTCCCTTTGTATTAGTACTCTATTCATTAGAAATACTTTTTTCAATAACAAAACAATGACAAGCCAAGAATTTTGCAGGACAAATGACGTATTCATTGCAAATTTGTTTTTCAACAATATGAATGGCAACTGCACACATGGACTTCATCAGATGGAATACACAGGAATGAAATCAACTACATCTATTTAAACAGACCCTGGAGACACTCAAAATAATTAATCAGAAGAAGACAGGAGCTAACTATGGAACAGACCATCAATTGCTCATGTGCAATTCAAGTTGAAGCTGAAGAAAATTAAAGCAAGTGCACAAAAGCCAAAATATGATCTTGAGTATATATATCCCACCTGAATTTAGAAACTGAAGAATAGATATGCTGCACTGAACACCAATGACCATAGACCAGATGAATGGTTAGTTGTGCAATAACATCAAGGATATCACACATGAAGAAAGCAAAAACTCATTAAAAAGACAGGAAACAGAGAAAATACCAAAATGTATTTCAAAAGAGATGCTAAAACATGCTCTTAAATGAACAGTAGCATAAACAAGTGGAAGAAATGATGAAGTAAAAGAGATAAACAGAAGATTTCAAAGGGCAGCTTGAAAAGACAAAGTGTTATAATGAAATGCACAATGATCTGGAGTTGGAAAGCCAAAAAGAAAGAACATGATCAGCATTTCTCAAGCTGACAGAACTGAAGAAAAACTTCAAGACTCAATTGCTAATACTGAAGGATTCTATTGGCAATAAATAAATAAATAAATGATGCATAAACATCAAAATAAGATGAAAGTAGTATGCAGCATCACTGTACTTAAAAGACTTGGTCAACATTCCAGCATTTCAAGGTGGAGGTGATCAAGGACCAATAGTACTGAAGGAAGAAGTTCCAGCTGCAAGGAAGGTATTAGCAAAAACAAGACTTCAGGAATTGACAAAATACCAATTGAGATGCTCCACAAGTGGATGCAATGCTGAACATGCTCACTTGTCTATGCCAAGAAATTTGGAAGACAACTACCTGCTAAGCTGACAGGAAGAGATCTATATTCATGACTATCCAAAATAAAGGTGACCAAATGGACTGAAAAATTATTGAACGATATCAATATTATCACATGCAAGCAAAATTTTGCTGAAGATAATTCAAAGATGGTCACAGCAGTATCTCAACAGGGAACCGGCAAAAAAGCAAGATGGATTCGAAAGAAGGAAGGGGCCATCCACTTCTCAAAGAATTGGTCAGTGGGAACCTTATGAATAGCAGTGATGCACTGTCTGATATATGGATTCAGAAGAGGACATGAAACAAGGGATAGCATCACTGATGTCACATGGATCTTGGCTGAAAACAGAAAATACAAGAAAGATGTTTATCTATGTTTTATTGATTACACAAAGGAATTCAACTACACTGTTCTTAACAAATTATCAACAACATTATGAAGAATGGGAATTCCAGAATACTTAATGGTGCTCATGAGGAACTTGTACATAGACCAAAAAGAAGTCAGTTAAACAGAACAAGGGAATATTGTATGGTTTAAAATCAGAAATGGGTTTATAGGTTTGTATCCTGTGGCAAATTACTTAATATTGGATCTTCTTTCTAGCTATGGTCTTGTGATTCACACAGATGACTGCGTGGGACTACGTAAATGTTGAGGTGCCCCACCAAGGGGATTGAATATCTTGTTAAAGATGCAAATAAAGTACATGGCACCACTGTGGAGTGGGGCTGTGAAATAATGTATATGAAATCCTACCATGAGCATTGGTCAGTTTTGCCATCCCACTAAGCTTAATATAAGCCATATCAGAAGTGGAAAGGGGAGATCTCAGTACCATCAAGACAGAAGATCCAGGAGTAGAGCATGTCCTTTGAACCCAAGATCCCTACAGTGAAGAGATGGGAGAGAGAATGTGGCAGCAGAGGCATCAGAACCAAGAGACAAGAACCAGACAAAGTGACAAGTTTCTGGGCCCATAGAGCAAAACACTAGAGTACTTTCAGGTTGGAGGCTTGTTGGCTGAGTGCCATCCCTACTGGGAAAGGTAAAAGAGCTTTGTTACACTTACCTGACCAGGACAGAGAAGGAGGCCAAAGAGAAGCAAGCCTGAGGCATAACTGAGAAGAAGCTGTCCTAATTGAAGTATTGTATCCTGAGTTGTTTCTGATCCTGAATTGTGTGACCTGTTACTTTTCTAATCCACCACTCATCTGTCAGATGGATCTTGACTGAAAGCAGAGAATACCAGAAAAATGTTTACCTGTATTTTATTGACTATGCAAAGGGATTCCACTGTGTTGATTATAACACATTATGGATAACATTGTGAAGAATAGGAATTATTCCAGAACACTTAATTGCGCTCATGAAGAACGTGTACATAAACCAAGAGGCAGTTCTTCAGACAAAACAAGGGATACTGAATAGGTATAAAATCAGGAAAGGTGTGTATCTGGGTTGTATCCTTTCACCATACTTATTCAATCTGTATGTTGAACAAATAATCTGGGAAGCTGGACTATCTGAAGAAGAACGCAGCATCAACATGGAGGTAGATTCATTGAAACCCTGTGATACACAGATGATACAACCTTGCTCTCTAAAAGGGAAGATAACTGGAAGCATTAACTGATGAAGATCAAAGACTACAGCCTTAGTATGGCTTACACCTCAACAGAAAGAAAACAAAAATCCTTACAAATGGACTAATAAGCAAAAATATGATAAATGGAGAAAAGTTTGAAGTTATCAGGGGTTTCATTTTATGTGGATCCACAATCAATGCCCACAGGAGCAGCAGTCAAGAAACCAGATTACATATTAAACTGGGCAGACCTGTTACAAAAGGCCACTTTAAAGTGTTAAAGAAAAAAGATGTCATTTTGAAGACTAAGGTGTGCCTAACCCAAGCCATGGTACTTTCAATAGCTTCATATACGTATGAAAGGTGGACAGTGAATAAGGAACACTGAAGAGCTGATGGCTTTTACGTGTAGTATTGGCAAAGAATAAAGAAATGCTATGGACTGCCAGAAGAACAAACAAACATGTCTTGGAAGAAGAACAGCTGGAATGCTCCTTGGAAGCTAGAATGGCTAAACTTCATCTCACCTACTTTGGTCATGTTGTCAGAAAGGACCAGTCTCTGGAGAAAGATATCATGCTTGGTAAAGTAGAGGGTCAGTGAAAAAGGGGAAGACCGTGAACAAGATGGATTGACACAGTGGCTGTGATGAAGGTCTTAAGGATAGCAAAGATGGTGATGATGGCACAGGATCGGGCAGTGTTTCATTCTTTTGTACACAGGGTCGCTATGAGTCGGAGTAGACTTGACAGAACCTAACAACAACAACTTCCCTAGTAAACCTCAAAATTATGAGTAATGTGTGTGAGTTCTGTGGCACCATTGCAGTGAATTATCAAACTCAGCATAGACGTAGAGGGTGCCATGGGAGGGACAGTTGGTGTCAGAATTGGTAAAAAAAAAAGTTGGAGCATGGTGGCATGTCTGACCTCTGCCGCATAGGAATAGCCTTAGGCTGTTGCTGCTGATGGTGATACTTTCTCTCCCTGAGAAGTTTACAGGAGATAAGATGACGATGCCCCCGTGGCCTTTAAGGAGCTGTGGGGGTTTAAAGTTTAAGGCGTTTGGCTGATAACCAAGAGGTTGATGGTTCAAACCCACCAGCTGCTGCATGGAAGAAAGATGAGGCAGTCTCCTTCCACAAAGATTTAGTGTCTTGGAAACCCAATGAGGGTCGCTATGAGTCAGAATCTACTCAATGGGAGTGAGTTTGTTTTTTTGATTTTTCACTATTCTTATTTAATCTATATGTTGAGCAATTAATCTGGGAAGCTAAAGTAGATGAGGAAGAAGTTGACATCAGAATGGAAGAACTCAACAACCTGATATATACAGATGATACAACTTTGCTTGCCAAGAGTGAAGAGGATTTGAAGCACTTACTGATGAAGATCAAAGTCTATGGCTTGGGTATGGATTAGATTTCAAATAAAGAAACAAAAATCCTCAATACAGGACCAATAAACGATATCATGATAAACAGAGAAAATGTTGACGTTATCAAAGGTTTCATTTTACTTGCCTCAACCATCAATGCTTATGGAAGCGGTAGTCAAGAAATCAAACAACATGTACCAGACAAATCTGTTGCAAAAACTTCCTTAAAATCTTAATAAGCAAAGATATCATTTTGATACCTAAGGTGTACCTGACCCAAGCCATGATATTTTCAAATGCCTCAGACACATGTAGAAGTGGAATAATAATAATAATAAAAAGACTGAAGAAGAATTGATATTTTTCCAGTTATAGTGTTGATGAAGAATACTGAATATACCATGGACTGCTAGAAGAATAAATAAATCTGTCTATAAAAAAATACAGCCAGAATGCTTCTTGGAAGCCAGGATGATGAAACTTGGCCTCACTTAACTTTGAACATGTTATCAGGAGGCACTGATCCTTTATGTAATTTGAAAAGTGGACAAAGTCCATCAAACAATAAGTATTTTATCTACATGAGAACAAATACTTAGGTGAATTTATCTGTGTTTGGATGAGAATTATTTATATGTGTAGACACTGCCACAAACTCATACATTGTTTTCATTCTCAGAGTCTCATTTAGTGCTTCCGTGAAAATTAAATGCTGAGAACCATGTGATCTTGTCTGTAAAATTAACTGCCTACAAAAAATGTAAGTGCTAATATCGTGATAAGAATATTGCAAATTTCTATCTGTCTGGATTTTTCTGACTTTGAAGACATCCAACAAATCCCTTGTTTATCTGCCCCCTGTCCACTCTGGCAGCCAGTTAGGGCATCTTTTATAAAAGTTAGTAACTGACATTGAGAGCCCTCTCATAAGCATTATCTTGCAGCAGGCTGTGGCTTAGGCACACTTATTCATAGTGTCTGGGTACTCATTTGCCAGGTACTGAAGGTCATTGATGAAATTACGGAAATCTCTGTGTGCATGGAGCTTACATTCTAAAAGTTTCCATATTTCTTCATATCTGGTAGCATTTGGAACCTCTTTAATCCTTCTCTCATGCAGAGGAAAAACACTAAGCATCTTTAATCTTATTAATTCATGTGTTCCACGTTTATTGCCTCTCTCCCTTCAATAGAATGGGCATGAGAGCAGGGTCATGTCTACCATGTTCATACTATATCCACTGTTCAACCAGTATCTAACACACAGGAGGCATGCCAAAAGTATTAAAGTCAATAAATTTCTCATAATTCTTTTATCTCTAGATGGCGTTCCATCCTGATCCTCCTTAACATGTAAAAATCTGTCAGCAATTCCTTTACTTGTCCCCTCTGGTGGTGTAATGTCTAAGATATTTGATTGCTAACCAGAAAGTTGGCAGTTCAAACCCACAAGTTGCCCCGTGGAAGGAAGATGGGGCAATCTACTTCTGTAAAGATCTACTGCCTTGGAAATCCAATGGGGTCACTATGAGTTGGAATCAACTTGATGGCAGTGAGTTTGTTTTTTGTTTGTTTGTCTGTGTTTGGTTTTATTTGTCTAGCCATTTAATTTGCCATACAAAACTGCTCAAATAGTTTGAATTCTAGGAAGCCCTCTCTGGACTTAACTGTCTTATGTGTTCCTGTAGTGAGTTCCTAACACTTTTTTATAACCCTATTACTGTATTGGGAGCTCTGGTAGCATAGTGCCTAAGGTATTTGATAGCTAATCAGAAGGCTGGCTGTCCAAACCCACCAGCCACTTCTTGGAAGGAAGGTTGGGCAATCTACTTCCATAGAGATACCACCTCAGAAACCCAAGGAGGGGTCACTATGAATCGGGATCAACTCAACAGCAGTGAGTTTTTTTTTTTTTTATTATTTTTATTATTGTATTACTTTTAATAAATTAAAGGGTCAGAAGAAATTACAGAACTCTTCAATTATATGGATTGACATAATAGCTGCAACAAGGAACTCAAACATAGCTAAGATCCTAAAGATGATCTGGGTTGAGCAATATTTTATTCTATTATATTTAATGTTGCCATGAGTCGGTGCCATCTTGATGGCAAATAACAATGACATTAGTGTATTTATCAGACTGAATTTCAAGATCTATTCAATTGTCAATATCCCTCACATACATTGAACACATTTTGGAGTTACAGAAAATGTTAGAGATATGTTAATTCTTGAATATTTTAATATACTCCAGAATGTAGCAGAAATTCACCACAGAAGCATGGTGTATTGGGTTAGTGACTGGAGCATGCCATTAATATCAAGTGTTGTCAGTGATTTAGGAAACAGCAAGCAAGAGACAAGGGTCAGAATTACATGTACAATGAGGAGAGATTAGGGTAGAAAGAGATTCCAAATCTCTGAGGAAGGACCAGCCAGGAATTAGAGAGCTAGGCAGCCATCAGGCAAGACTCAGATCAGAAATTATGTGGGGAGGTAAGGGTCAAGAGGCCAATGTGGGACCTAAATATCAGAATCAAGAACAGAGACTTCAGGCAGCCAGTGAACTTCAGGCAGGCACTGAACAGTGAAAACTAATCAAACACGTAGCAATTCTCTTTGTTGTTGTTAGGTTCCATTAAGTTGGTTTTGGCTCAGCAACCCTATGTAAAGAGATAAAATGTTACCCTATCCCATGCCATTGTGGTAATTAAGGTTGTTGTTAACTTAGCTGGGCCTAGTTGAGTGGCTGGGCAGCTGGTGGTGGTGATTCCCCATGATGAGACTGGCAATCAGCTCCATGGTGGGATCTACCACAAGCAGATGAGTAGCTACTTTAGGGATGTAGTCTGCTTCCCTTATATAAGAAGCAGCTTTGGGAATAGTCTCTAGCTTTTTGGCATACTTGAACCCTGTTGTTGTTGTTGTTGTTGTTATGTGCTGTCGAGTCAAACCCGACTCATAGCGACCCCTCCTTGGGTTTCCGAGGCAGTATCACTACCTATTGCCCAACCTTCCTTCCAAGGAGTGGCTGGTGGGTTTGAACCGCCAGCCATCTGGTTAGCAGGCAAGTGTGTTAGCCACTATGCTACCAGAGCTCCCCCTGCATGTAGTCAATTTTTCATTCAGATCAGCCTGCCATGCTCTGCTGATCTTGGGACTTCCAGTGGACTTGAATCAATGGCCTGCTGTGTGGTTTGGTAACATTGGGACTGGGCCTTTTTTACTTGTTGACCTTGGATTTGTCAGTCTCAGCAGCCAGTGACTGTCTGAGTGAAGAAAAGCTTCTGGCTTAGGTGGACTGGGAGCAGGAGGCAGAGCTGAAGCCCAAGGTTGAGGGGATTTCACCCAGCCCCTAGAGCCTGGCACTTTGTACTTGGACTTAAAGACTCCAAATTGTAAGAGAATAAACTCCTGTTTGTTAAAGCCATCCATCCCATATGTGGTATATCTGTTAAAAACCAAACCAGCCATCCTCACAATTGTGCTATGCTTGAGCCCATCATTACAGCCACTATGTCAATTCATCTCGTTGAGGGTCTTTCCCTTTTCACTGACCCTCTACCAATTGTGATATCCTTCTCCAGGGATTAGTCCCCCTGATAACATGACCAAAGTATGAGACAAGATCTGATCATTCTCACTTCTAAGGGGCATTCCGGCAGTACTTCTTCCAAGACAGATTTATTCATTCTTCCAGCAGCCCATAGTATATTCAATACTCTTAGCCAACACCATAATTTGAATGCATCAATTCTTCCATAACAAAATGCAACAAAAGCACTGCCATCAAGTCGGATCTGACTCATAGCGACCCCTCCTTGAATTTCCAAGGTGGTATCACTACAGAAGTAGAGTGCCCAACCTTCTTTCCGAGGAGTGGCTGGTGGGTTTGAACTGCCAGCCTTCTGGTTAGTAGTCAAAAGACCTAGGCACTATGCCACCAGAGCTTCCTTATTCATGTCTACATGTTGCATGCACATGAGGCTATTGAAAGTAAAATAGCATGGATCAGAGGCACCTTAGTCTTCAGAATGACATCTTTGGTCTTTAACACTGTAAACAGACCTTTTGCAGCAGATTTGCCTGATACAAAATTTTGTTTGATTTCTTGACTGCTGCTTCCATGGATGTTGATTGTGGATCCAAGTAAAATGAAATCCTTGGCAACTTCAATCTTCAACCTATCTTCACTTTTACTCTGCACAGCCATGTTATTTGCATGAGCTAATGAGTCTTCCTTCAATCTTGATGCTGCATTCTTCTTCATAGTCTGGCTTCTCAGATTATTTTCCCAGCATACAGATTGAGTAATTATGGTGAAAAGATATAACCTTGACACACACATTTCCTGTTTTAAAGCCACGCAATATACCCTTGTTCTGTTTGAATGGCTGTCTCTTGATCAGTGTACACATTCTTCATGAGCACAGTTAAGTGTTATGGAATTCTCATTTCCACAATGCAATCCATAATTTGTCATGATCCACACAGTGGAATGCCTTTGCATAATCAATAAAACAGACATAAACATCCTTCTGGTATTTCCAACTTTCAGCCAAGATCTGTCTAGCGTTACCAATGATATCTCTCATTCTACATCCTCTTCTTGAATCTACCTTGAATTACTACTGGTAGTTCCCTGTCTAGGTATTATTATAATTTTTTTTTAAAAATCTTCAGCAAAATTTTATTTGTGTGTGATATTAATGACATGGGTCAATGATTTCTTCATTCTTTGGATCACCTTTCTTTGGAATGGGCACAAATATTGATCTCTTCTGTTTTGTTGGCCAGGTAGCTGTCTTCCATATTTCTTGGCATAAATGAGTGAGCACTATCAGCACTGCATCCATTTGTTGAAAAAAATCTCAATTCCTGGAGCTTTTATTTTTTATTTTTTTTTCTTCCAATGCCTTCAGTGCAGCTTGGACTTCTTCCTTCAGTACCATTGGTTCTTAACCATATGCTACCTCCTAAATTGTTGAACATCAACCAGTTCTTTTTGGTATGTTGACTGTGTGTTTTCCTTTCATCTTCTTTTAATCCTTCTTGCACCATTTAGTATTTTGTCCATCGAACTATTCAATATTGCAACTTGAGGCTTTAATTTTTCCCTCAGTTCTTTTAGCTTGAGAAATGCTCAGCATGTTCTTCTCTTTGACTTTCTTACTCCAATCTTTGCACATTTCATTATAATACTTTTTCTTCTCAAGCTGTCCTTTGAAATCTTCTGTTCAACTCTTTTACTTATCTTTTCTTCCATTGATTTAGCCAATCTCTGTTCAAGAGCAAGTTTCAGATTCTCTTTTGACATCCCTTTTGGTCTTTTCTTCCTTTTCTGTCTTTTTAATGACCTTTTGCTTTCATTATGTATGATGTCCTTGATGTCATTCCACAATGTCTGATTTCCTGTCACTGGTGTTCAGTGTATCAAATCTATTCTTCAGATTGTCTCTAAATTCAGGTGACAAATACTTAAGGTCATATTGGGCTCCCATGGACATGTTTTAGTTTTCTTCAGTTTCAATATAAACTTACTTACAACCAATTAATTGGTCCATGGTCGGTCCCTAGCCTTGTTCTGACTGATGATATTGAGCTTCTCCATCATCTTTTTCCATAGATGTAGTTGATTTCATGCTGGTGTTTTCCATCTGGCACAGTCTGCATGTATGGTCACCATTTTTGTTGTTGAAAAACTGTATTTGCAATGAAGAAGTCATTGCAAAATTCTATACTGTGATCTCCAGTATAATTCTATCACCAAGACCTTATTTTCCAACTACTGATGCTTCTTCATTTCTAACTTTTGCATTTCAATCACCAGTAATTATCAATGCATCTTGATTTAATGTTTGGTCAATTTCAGACTGCAGAAGTTGGTAAAAAAAATCTTCAATTTCTTCATCTTTGGCTTTAGATTGGTATGTATATTTGAATTATGGTAGTATTACCTGATCTTCCTTGTAGGCATCTCCTATCCCTGGCATATGGACATTATCCTATCATTGAAAGCATTTTACTTCAGTATAGATTTTGAAATGTTCTTTTTGATGATGAATGCAACACCGTATCTTTTCAATTTGTCATTCCTGACATTATAGACCACATGATTGGCTGATTCAAAATGGCTAGTACCAGTCCATTTCAGGTCACTTATTAAAGCCTAGCATATCAATCTTTATGCATTCTATTTCATTTTTGACAGTTTCCAATTTTCCTAGGTTCATACTATGTTACATTCCACATTCCAGTTACTAATGGATATTTGCAGCTGTTTCTTTTCATTTTGAGTTGTGCAAATGAAGGTCTCGAAAGTTTTCCTCCATCCATGACATTAAGGTTGACTCACTTTGATGATGCAGCTCTTTCCAGTCATGTTTTAAGTACCTTCCAACCTGAGGAAGTGCCTTTCAACCTTCATCTTCCAGCGCTATATCAGACAATGTCTCACTACTATTCATCATATTTTCTGTGGCAAATTTTTTCAGAAGCAGACCACTACATCATTCTTCTTAGTCTGTCTTACTCTGGAAGCTCTGCTGAAACCTGTCCACAATGGGTGACCCTGCTGGTAGTTGAAATACTGGTGGCACAGCTGCCAGCATCACAGCAACATGCAAGTCACCATAGTGCCATTTGTCACTGACTGCTCAATAGTCATGATCCCCTTGTAACATCACAAACTTCTTTTCTAAAGGATCTTGCATTTTCTCTCTCCCACACTAACATTTATTTTTCTTTTTTTCTGAAACCCCTTCAAGATAATTCTATTTTTGTTGATATTTTTATAAGCTTAATTCTGGTCTCTTAATTTTTACTTATGGAGATGTTATTTTCTAAAATAGATGGACACGATGTCATAAGGTTGGTAGCCCCAAGAACACCTATGTCAGTGCCTCATTTATAAAATTTATAGTCACTACAACCATCATCATTGCTGGCAAGAAAAATTAGGGATCTTATTATATACAGCAAGGTACTGAACTCTACTGTGCAAACTACTGAACTGTCTCTCAAAGCTCTTAGTACCTTAGATGAGGAGATGAAGTATAGAAAGAAAAACATAAATAAAAATAAAGATACTATAAATGAATAATCTACAACATGTATATAAGGGTATGGAAAAAGAAAAAAAAATTGGGCTTCCGGAGATACAGGAAAGCATCTCTGCGAAGAGGTAGAATGTAAGCCCAATTTTTATTTTTGACCCTAGTCTACATAATGCAGGGCAATGGGATAAATTACATAAAATGATTATAAGTGTTATGTCTGGGAGACCAGGAAGAAATTAGAATGATAAAGAACAAGTTATAAAAGATTATGCAAAGTAAGTTTGAAAAGGAAAGCACAGAGGCCGATCTGAGGTAGTCTACTTTTCAGGTTAAATGATTTGGCACTTTATGTGACAGGTAACATAGGAAGTGTTTGCTAAATGAATACATGAATGAACTTCAAAGTGTTTCCAAGGACAGAAATGTAATAATATGCCTTCAAAGACGTTTGGTGACACGATAATGTAAGTTAATACATCTTGTGTAGCAGGTTGAAAGATCTTATACACTCCAGAGATTTCCAATTTTTCTTAAAATAAAATTCATTTATGGTTCCTGGGCAGCTATTTGAGAATCAGCTTCCCCTCATTCCAGCCCCACAAGAAATGTGCTTGCAAACAAAATGGAAGAAAAAACAACATTCTATTGAATTTCTTCTTTTGCTTTAAAAAAAGATCCTTCAAGATAAATTGACTACAGCTCTAGTAAATTTGGATGCTTTAGGTCATGGTCATTCCATTTTTATGTATACTGTGATAATAACTACATAGAGTGAGCAGAAAGACAGTGCAACTCTGCCCCGATATTGCAAGGATTCACAAAGTAATTGAAAGTGTTTCCAAGTGTGCATAATTCTGTGCCTCCAGTCAAATACAGTAGATGGAAATTTGTTTGGCTACCTCTATCAGTATGTCTAAAATACATAAAGGAATGTGTAAACAGAAAACATAACAGTACAGGTTCAACATTCTTTTAATTAAGTCTTAATTTCATCTTGGTTTTGCTCAAATATGCTAATAACCCTAAGGGCTCATCTCTGATCCTTTTGGTAGATAAAATGACCGAATGTGATTTTTACCCTTGACTCAAAAGTGTCAGTTCTGAAAATCTACAGTATTTGTCACCATGAATCCCATTTCACTGCAGCAGTACCCAAAGGAACTCTGCACAGCCACACATGAATACGACTGGAGGAACTTAATTAATCTTGCTGTCACTTCCATGATGCTTTTCATTAGTTTTGCTGCTATCTGATAACTGGCCTTCTCCATTTTGGAAATGGCTATCCATAGCCTCTTGTAAAAGCATTTTCAAAAGGTAAACAAAGACTCACCTTTGTAGTACAGAGATTTTATGCAGACAGACATTATTACTGCTAGTCTAATATAGTGGTAACCCTCACAATTCATACTTAAGATGACAAAATCACAGCAAATAACTCGTCTGTCTCCCACTGAGAAATTGCTTTAAAATCTATACACGTCAACAATATAGCAACAAAAAGACAAATAATCCAATTAAAAAATGGGCAGAGAACATGAACAGATGCCTCACCAAAGAAGACATTCAAGTGGCCAACAAACACATGAAGAAATACTCCTGATCATTAGCAATGAGAGAGATGCAAACCCAAACAACAATATCATCTCCCCATAGCACTAATAGAAAAGTTAAAAAAAAAAACAAAAAAACAAAACAGGAAACAATAAATGCTGCCAAGGAAATGGAGAGACTGGAAACCTCACACACTGCTGGGGGACTGTAAAATGGTATAATCACTGTGGAAAACAGTATGACACTTCATTAAAAAGCTAGAAATAGAAATACCATATGATCCAGCAATTCCACTACTAGGTATATAAGGTATATATCCTAATGAAATAAGAGCCATGACATGAAGAGATATTTGCACACCCATGTTCATTGCAGCACTGTTCACAATAGCAAAAAGACAGAAACAACATAAATGCTCATCAATGGAGAAATGGATCAACATACTATAGTACATACACACAATGGAATGTTATGCAACACTGAAAAACAATGATGAATCTGCAAAACATCCCATGATATGGATGAACTTAGAGGCTATTATGCTGAGTCAAATCAGTCAATCACAAAAAGATAAATGTTATATGAGACTACTATTGTAAAAAGTCAGGAAAAGGGTTTCACTAAAAAATAAATATTCTTTGATGGTTACCAGGGATGGTAGGGGCAGGGAGGGAAAAGCACTAAGTAAAGGGCAGATACATATAAACTTGGATGAAGGGAAGGGTAAAATAAATAAATAAATAAAATCTATACATAGATTATGTATTTTAAATAAAAGGTTATATTTTTCTTTATTTTGCTTTCATCCAATAGATGAATACTATTCAGTGCAGTATCAGGAACAATGCTGATTAAATACAGGATATAATTCATAAGAAATTTGGACATGTCCACTGACCACTTAGAAGCAGACTGGGTGAAACTCAGATTTAACTGATAGAACAAAGCAAGTAATTGTTATAGCATCAGCCCTCTCTGTAAATTGTATTTTTGAAAGTGTGGTTCAATATTTGCATATAAATAAAAAGATTTTTATTTATATGCATTATTTTTTACATTTTTTTCAATGCTGATCATAGATTAACTTGCTAAAATAAAAACTTTGGAATAAATTTATAAAATGTGACCTCATTTTGACTATATGGAAATCAATTCAAACCTATGCAATAGGCATGGAGAACTGGAAAAGAAACCATTACCTTGACATATATAGTGATCTCTGATGAAGAAATATAAGAAAGTAATATGGCCTCATTTTAATGTGTTGTAGCCAGCCTCTAAGATGGCCCACAATGATTACTGCTTCAAGATATTTACACTCTTGTGTAGTCCCCTCCCACAATGAATCAGGCTGACCTGGGAAAATGATAAGATAGTGTGGAAATGACAGAAAGTGACATTGAAGGTTAGGTCATAAAAGAAAAAGTGTCTTCTGCCTCTCTCTTTTGGGTCACACACTTGGGAGGAAGCTGGCTGGCATAATGTGAAGACACTCAAGAACCTGAGAAGTGGTACACATGGTGAGGAACTGGGACTGTAAGCCAACAGCCAGTGTTATCTTGTCAGGCATGTGAATGAGCCGCTTTGGAAACACATTCTCTAACCTTCTGATACCTCCATCTATGAACAAAATTTTAAATGCAACTTCATGACAGACTGCCTTCTACCAGAGCTAACAGAGAGAGAAAGCTTTCCCCTAGAGTTGGCACTCTGAATCTAGACTTCTAGCCTCCTAAACAGTGAGAAAACAAATTTCTGTTTGTTAAAACCATCCACTTGTGGTATTTCTATTACAGCAGCACTAGAGATGTAAAACACTGAAAGGGATTTATGTTTATAGAGTCTTTGGAGGACTGAAAATTATGTGTCAAATATAAACAAAGTGTTATTTAACTTCAGTTGATAGTATGCTATGAGAGAATGTGGACAGATATTGTCAGATTCTTCAATGTTTTTCCAGCTTTTGTATTCTATGACTAAAATATTACCTACAAGATCAAAACTATCACCTGACTTCAATTTGAAGCCATCGTGGTTTAAAATTACGATTAAAACACCATTTTTTTTACTTTTTAATAGCATTAGAATGCTACTTAAAGGTCTCTGCCCTTAGATTCAGCTGTTATATCCATTCTTTCATCCCACCACTCTCTACCCTTCTCTTCCGACCTCACAACTAAACTACCAACACTTACATCTCTCTGCCTGATATAGTACTTTCCTACCAGACCACAAGGCCCTTCCCACAGTTTATAAACCTGCAGAAATGGTTTTCATCCTTGAATGGCTCACTAACATGGCACCTCCTCTAGGAGTCATTCCATGATTGCTACAGTCATGATTAGTGGCTATTTTCCCTGTGCTTCAAGAATATTTCTCTTCAAGTCATACTAGGTCTATCTCCCTGCTTCTAAAGTGAAATACCAGCTGGCAAAGTTCACATGTCTTATTTAATTCATTTTCAATGCCTTCCCGTGATGAGCCACCCAGAACTCTCTACAATGGCAGACTTTTGCCCAACTCTCTAAAGGGATCTAGACATTTCATTTATCAGCTGCTTTTAAGCGATTATCTCAACAGATAGCTGCCTTGTTAAAGGTTTTCCCCCTTTATTTTGGACCTTATCCAATGACTGATCAATAAGTTAATGAAAAGGTCTTATCATCTTAGACCAACTTGGGACAACTTATACAACTTAGGCCATTCTAGCTCTAGAACTTACTATTGGGATCATCCAACACTGTCTTTGGGCCTGAATTGCAACTCAACTTCTTTCTTTCCCCAATCCCCTCCTCTTCTCCCTTCCACAATGCTGCCTCCAGATTACTCCCTAGTAAACATCCTTCAGGCTAACCTCCATCTTATTCTGCCTCTCAGAGAACACAGCCTATGATACCATTGTTGGGCAGGTATTCAAAAAATGCTTGCGGTGCCAATTTAATTCCTTCAGACAATCAAGACTCTTTTCACAAAGATGAGAGTAGCCCCCAAAAAGCCTTTAAAATTATTGGGCAATTTTAGAAGAAAGACAACCTTTCTTCAGATACTTGTTGACTTTAGAAATAATGCGAAGTGAAAAAAGCCCAGAATTTAAATGGATGTCCTGGTCTGCGTACTCTGTTTGTGTAACTGTGATGGCTTGGAGCTGTCAGGTCTGTCAGGATATATTCAATCATGACGTTGTTCTCTTTCTCTTAAACAAAGGTAATCACTCAGCATTTTATCTTTTCTAGAAAATGTCATTATTTTGAAAAGACAATAAGTCTCACAAGGGTTTCTATGTAGCAGAACGATTTTTGTTCACCTTCAAAAGAAAAACTAAAAGAGTGAAAGACCATAATTAATTTGATTGTGAAAAAATATATTAGCTTTGAGAAACTCTAGTTATGAAGGATAAAATTTATTGGAAAATTCCTTCAAACTGAGTAATTTATCATGTTCTTAGTGCTTATAATATATAAATACCAAAACCAAAAACAAAAAGCCAAACTCACTGCAGTCAAATCGATTCAGACTCATAGTGACCCCTTTTGGGTTTCTGAGGCAGTAAATCTTTACAGAAGCAGATTTCCCAATCTTCTTTCCTCAGAGTGGCTGGTGGGTTTGAACTGCCAGCCTTCTGGTTAGCAGGCACTATGCTACAGAGCTCCTAAATAGCCAGACAATTATTATTATTATTTTTTTTTTGAAGGAAAAAACCCAACTTCGTCTTGGGCAAATATATGATGCAAATAAATGTGTGCATAGGCCAACCTAAAGAAACTATTAATAATAGATCATCTTGTCCCTCTTAAATTCTGGATACATGTTACCATCAACACAGCATTTACTTAAACAAGTGGTTTTACCAACTATTTTTCAAGTCTAATACTCATCTGGAAATCATTTATTTTTTCATTCATTCACAAATTTTAAAAAATATTAATCAAGCACCTTTTTGTTAAACATTATTTAAGAGGTCAGGCATATAGGATTGATAGAACTAGATATTGTTCTGGCTTTCAGGAAGTTTATGGTTTTCTAGAGAATAGACTAGTGCCATGAAAGGTAGATGAGTTGTTTCAGTAGTCCATAGGGATGATCAGAAGAGAGTGGGAAAAGTAGGCCATCCAGAGGGTAAGAGAATGGCTTTGAAATGCAGCATCTAAATTAAAGAGTGAGGATAATTTGGCATTAGCCAGACAAAACTAAAAGAGTATTACAGGCATAGTTAAGAGCATATGCAGAGGCCCAGAGATAAAAGGAGTATGGAGACAAGGACTAAAATTTGTTCAATAAGGAGACTCAGGGGAAATGGTATCAAAAGAGGTAAGACCAGTGTCATGGAGATAGTCACGAACTGCAACAAGGATTTGAAAAACCACTGAGAGTTAAATCAGGAAAGTGATGTGCAACATGGTTATATATTCATAAGGTACTAGAATAGTTAACTAGTTTATGAGTATTCTGCAGCAAATAAAGCTCTTAGAAAACCATTTGACTTTGCAATAAGCATATCCAACAATGCCATAAATCTCTGGTACAAGCCATAGTTTTCCTTGCTCAGGGTTTTCCATCTACATGCCATCCAATGAAACACGCAAAAGAAAAAGAAAAGGAAAAAGAAAGAAGAAAAGCTGGCTGAGTTCATCTAGCTGGGAATCACCAAATCAACCAGTTTTAAGGTGAATCAGCTTTCCTAGCTGTCTTGGGAATTGGGCATTGGATATAAGAATGTAAGGTGGATAGTTGATTGTTTCACAATTCACCCAGTTTTGGCCTGCAAATCATACAGTCAGTGTGCTGTGTAGACTGCAGTCTGTGCCTGTGCACATCGTGGCACTACAGTACTAGAACATATACAAAAGATTTGTGAAGGAAAATAGGGAAAGTGACACTTTGAGGAAAATTCCATGTTTTTATGTTTACAGTTGTGCATCCATCTCCATGAGTCCAACATCCATGAATTTAACCAACCCCTGATAGGAAATACTCAAAACACAGCAATTAAGTGGTCAAACACTGAGGGAGATTAAAGTGCTATTTACATTACATTTAAGGAGCTCTGATGGTACAGTGGATAAGGCATTAGGCTATTAACCAGAAGGTCAGCAGTTCAAACCCACCAGCTGCTCCACAGAAGGAAGATGAAGCAACCTACTTCTGTAAACATTTATAGCCTTACAAAGCCAATGGAGATTGCTGTAAATTGTAACCAACTCAATGGCACTGGGTTTGGTTACATTACATTTACATTGTTGTTAGGTGCCCTGGAGTCAATTCCAACTCACAGTGACCTTATGTACAACAGAATGAAATACTGCCAGTTCTGTGCCATCTTCAAAATTGTTGCTATATTTGAGCCCATCATTGCAACCACTATGTCAGCATTTGCAATATATTAGGTAAATGAGACATTATTTAAAGTATAACAGAGGATACACTTAGGCTATATGTAAATAGTATGCCAATTTATATAAGGAACTTGAGCTTTCATAGAATTTGGTATCTGAGGGGATCTGTGAATTGAAGCAATCCTCCACGGACATCTAGGGATGATTGTATATGCAAATTGAGGTATAAGTTCACATTTCTGGCAACTAAGCCCAATTTTGCCAACTGTCCACTTCCCTCCTGCCTAGAACATTCCTAAATAACTTCTGTCACATGATACATGGCCCTCTTTTTGAAAATCCTCCAAGCACTTACAAATATTCTTAGACTGTCATCACCTATTGCCTCAAAGAAGTAAAGTCCTGTATATCAATATAGGCTAGAAATATCTTGTTCTTCCCTAAAGTTTATAAAAAATGAGTCTTTGAAATCATAGTGATATTTTCACAAAATATGCTGCTTTATTCTTATTTCACAAAAAATAAAAGCAGTATATTCCCAAGTTATATGTGTATAGCACCCACACATTTCATATACACACACATGGTTTTATTTAATGTTTGAGTGTGTGAGTGACTGTGTGAACAAATGAATGTGTGTGTGTGTGTGTGTGTCCACTATAGATTTCAGTGTCTTACTTTCCTGGAGATAAAAGTAAAGTATCAATATGGATGTATAATATAAAGAACTTTGACATATTTCAGGATGACTGCCAAACGTGCTCCTCTCTGGAGGGATTCATCTTTCATAGGAATTATTCAGGGAAGTACAAGGCTTACTCATCCCTGGCAATGCCTGATCTGATCAGGATGGTCTCTGAGTAGAATTTTCTGAGACCTATGGCTGTGTTCCCTAGCTTGAAAAGATGAACTCTAGCAATCTGTTTGCTCCCAAAAACGTTAACTAAGAGATGGAGAAGAAAGTTGTCAATTGGTGATGGGCTCTGGAGCTAGGAAGACACTTAGACTAAGGTCATAAAGATTTATGTGCAAGATGGCTGAACTCTAGAAGACCGAAGAGGGAGGGAGATGCCGAGAATTAGAGGGAGAGGGAGAAGGGTGTAAAAGCACTAGGCAGTGAAAGAAGCACATTCTTAGAAGTAAACTTTAATCGTTCAATGGTTACTTTGCATATGGACCTTTTCAGTAATACCTTCTCCCTCTCCTTAGGCAACTTGGTAAATCTCTGTTCCTTTAATAGTAACATTTTTTTTTTTTTTTTTTAATTTCACCCTTAGTTAATTGGAAAGGATGCAGGTGAATGTCACTAAGAGGAATAATGGCTAAGTTTTTTTTTTAGCCAGACTTCTGACTACAAAAAAAAAAAAACCACAAACAAACAAACTCACTGCCGTCGAGTCGGATCCGACTCACAGTGACCCCTCCTTGGGTTTCCGAGGTATCTCTACAGAAGTAGATTGCCAAGCCTTCCTTCCAAGTAGTGGGTAATGGGTTTGAACCACCTACTGACTACTTGTCCTAAACAAAGAAACAGAAGATGACAGAATTGTGAAGGGAAAAATGGTAGCCTAGAGAAAAAAAGGAGACCTGTCATGCATTGGGAATCCAGGGTATTCAGGAAGTGAATGGATAGTAGTTAAAAATTGGTAATGATGATTTCTGTAGGTAACATATAATGGCTGTCAGCTCTCCAGATCCAAAAACTATTCCCTTCCAATGTACTTCCTCCACTATTTTTTGTGAAGATTTACATGCAAGTGATGAGAGTAAAGGTTTTTGATTCCTTGTTTTGATAAATAATCTATGTACCTTGTGTTTTCCTGTATTATTTTCTGTCAAACTTCTTTTATTACAAGAGTGAAAAACAGCATTAACTTTTTGATATGTCAGATGATATCTTATCTATTTTGGGCAAGGGACATGCTTACTAAAGTATTAGCCTCCAAAATCATGTATTGATGCATGTTCAGCACAGTTTTTAGAAATGAATTGGTGTTTCAAGGAAGAGTATGATTGTGAAACATCATTGGGTTTTAAAATATGGATTTATTGATTCTGTCCTTCATCTCAGTGTCTAGTAGCTCATATGAACCTATTATAAGATGGAATTCTCAGGGAAAATCTTGCAGGAAAACAGGGAAACTTTTATTAAACCTCTACAGAAAGTCAGTTATGGCATGGAGAGTAACAAAGAAATAAGTAGTAAGCAGAAGAATAATATGGAATAGATAAAATTTTCAAAAAGATATTATAAATAGAGTAAAGGTAAAATGAAAGGATGTAATGAGTTAAAAAGATGGGTAAAGTAGTCAAGATTCTTGCAGTCCTGAACATTTAGCTCAAATTATATTTACTTGAAAAATGACTTGTAGCTGAACCAATGTACTTGAAAGGATTTGGGACTATGGGTAAAGTGAGCAGCAAGATGAAGTTCTATTAATATAAATGTATATAGAAATCCAATACTTGATTCAAGTTGTGGGCTCAATGATCATTTTTAATGAAGCTATCAACTACAAGATTTTTCAAATGGAATCTGCTTTTCTTGCTCATGGAAAGTGGTTAAAGAGTACATGTACAAACACCCCCTCCACACATACAAATACTCCAACTACTTCTAAGCCTAAACTGGAACAGAATTTGGTAGCAAATATTATCAGTCGAGAGCCTTATAGAAATCACAATTCTTAGAGGAGTACTAGGACAGTGGGAGACAGGATTCTTTAAACAGGACTGAATACATTAGTTCTTTAGGTTTGTATAATTATTCCATACATTTTATTCCTTTTTTTTAGCTTAACACTCCCTTGAATCTGATAAACTTTTATACATTCTTTAGACCGAAGCTTAGACACCATTTCCTCCAGAGTATTTCATCACTGCTAATAACCTTCCTATGTGTTTCATCAGTACATTGTTCTTAGCTATAATACAATTTGCTGTAATTGCCTCAGCACATTGCTGTTCTTTCACTAGACTATAAGATCCTTGGTGGCAGATGCCATGGATAATTCACCAGTATGTCTACAGAGTCTAGTATATGTAATTCACCATAGATCCTCCTCAGAACATATGGAGGTGGTAGGCTGGCTGGCTGGACAAATGGATGGATGGATAGATAGATGGAAGGAAGGAAAATGTAGAGAGAGTTGAAGTGACAGCAAGAGAGGGGAAAGGAAAAAGAGGAAGAGAAAGAAGTTGTACTGTGGTATTAGTATATAAAGTGATAGCTGAAGACATATTGGATAACACAAATAAGACTTTTTATTGGAATTCTTCAGTAATTGAAAAAGTAGACTATAATGCTAGTTAAAGCATTATATATATACTATAAACATCCATAGCATATCTAAATGCCATATCCCCTTATCATAAATTCTAGCTAATTAATTTTTAAAAGAGTATTTTCACATTATTATAACTATGCATATTAGTACACTCTAAGCATGAGATAATTGTGAAAATATGTTTGTCCCTTACTTATGGCCCTGTTGTGTGTAATATGAGTATTTAAGGGAGATTTCTTAGTGAGATATGATGGCAGATAGATGTGATGAGTTGGAAAATCTTCAAGATAATTCATGCATAAGATCTGTATCTGCATGCTGGCTATTGGATCTTTCTGATGATAGAGTCATTGTGCCATTTTAGAATCAGAATAGAACATTAAAATAAAAAGAATGATGTACTACAATGAAATATACTAAAAAGGAAGCTGACAGTAAAGATTTATTCTTAAATCAAAATACTACATTTTTTCTCACTAACTTCTATTTCTTCTTTTTCCTATTTCAAGAACCAGAATAAAGGTGCAATTAACAGATTTTGCCATGACAGCCAAGTTTTCCTTAAGGAATAAACTTCTGAAAAAAAATAGTCTTCCTTGGCTACCCTTCTCCTAAGGACGAGATAGGACCTTACTTCTTTCTCCATCAATTTCAAGCTAAGCACAATTCTCTTGAAGCATTGATCACAGTGTATGGCATATCTTTATGTATCCTTTTTCTTCACTGGACAAGGAATTTTTGAAGGCCTATATTTTTGTCTGTAAATTTGTTTTAGGAGCTCTGGTAGCATAGTGCCTAAGTTACTTGACTGCTAACCAAAAGGCTGGCAGTTCAAATCCACCAGCCACTCCTCAGAAGGAAGGTTGGGCAATCTACTTCCATATGATAACCACCTCAGAAACCCAAAGAGGGTTCGCTATAAGTCAAGTCTGACTCGATGGCACATAACAACAACAACAAATTTGTCTTACTCCTATCTGTGGTCCTAACACCTGGAGTAGTGTCTGGTACACAGTGGCTTTCAATAGATGATGAATGAATGAATGGATGAGTGAATAAATGTAAGAGGGTAAGAGCCACTATTGACAATGTGACTGTGGGTATCTGCATATCTTCTTTGATGTGTCTCTGGAAAAATTAGTAAATAAATACTTTAGAATGTAATTTTGCCCTAAGAACTTGTTTTGTTGTTTTTCTTTGTTTATACCAAAATTGATCATTTGTTATCTTAAGATAGGAAAGCTTTTTGTCTAGTGACTAGTGGGCCATTGTTTCATATCTAAGACTTTCTCCTTTTCCCAGTATCATTTAATCTGAAGTCTAGAAATCACTGGTTGTTTTTAGGGAATATACCATCAGCACTAAGGGAGATGGAGAGACTTAGGGTTCATCCAGTCCACTAGGAGATCTTCAGCAAAACCTCTGTCTTTACTCTCAATGTTTATGTCGTTCAAATTTAGCACCCTGCTCATGTAAACAGTTCTGGGAAGATATTGCCACTTTGGAGACACTAACTTATTATTATTGAACCAGAAAATTCCCAAGAAATTACTCTATCCTCAAAGCTAGTTTTACAATGTTTAGTAGCATGATAGAATTAGAATAGGAAAATACAACTTGAATGTCGGGGTTAGCTATGAGATGAGGTCAGAAAATAAAGAATTAAAATGAATCTTAAATGTCTAGTAGGCTTGGACCATGATTGTCACAAAACCGGAAACAAGCGTTCCTTGGGCTTGTTGACAAGGCAAATTGTATAATAGAAAGAGGAGGCATTTGGAATAACATTGATCTAGGATTGAATCCAAACATTGCCAATCATAGTTGTGGGACTCCATGGAAGTTACTTAAGCATTTTGAGACTCCATTTCTTCATATGTAAAATTGGCATAGTGCCTAAGGCATTTTTGACTGCTAACCAGAAAGCTGGCAGTTCAAACCCATCACTAGCCACTCCTTGGAAGGAAGGTTGGGCAATCTACTTCTGTAGTATTGCCACCTTGGGAAGCCAAAGAGGGGTCACTATGAGTCAGATCCTATTCTACAGCAGTGATTTTGGTTTGGGTTTGTGTTACTTTACTTTGTAGTTTTGAATAAAACTCACTGCCGTCAAGTCAGATCCAACTCATAGCGACCCCTCCTTGGGTTTCCAAGGTGGTATCACTACAGAAGTAGATTGCCCAACCTTCCTTCTGAGGAGTGGCTGGTGGATTTGAACCATCAGCCTTGTGGTTAGTAGTCAAATAGCTAAGCACTACACCACTAGAGCTCCTAGGTGGGTCATAAAACCAGTTGCTGTTGAGTTGACTCTGACTCATGGTGACTCCACGCATGTCAAAGTAGAACTGTTCTCCATAGGGTTTTCAGTAGATGAGTTTTCAGTAGATCACCAGAAACACCTCTCTGAAGTTCTTCTGGGCACCACTGGGTGGACCTGAACCCCCAAACTTGTAGTTAGCAGCCAAGTACTTAACTATTTACATCATCAAGGGACTCCAGAGGCACTTAATAAGTAACTATTATTATTATTATTATTAATGCTTTAATAATATAATATTAATGGTGACTTTTAAATAATTGTATTAATACTATAAATAAAGTTTACTTTTTTTGTGCTTTCATTCTTGGAAACTCCAGATTTCTTTAGTCTTCTCTCTGACATTGATTTATCCATTAACAACAGCTGCCAAATAGAAGCAATACCTTTTAAAAGGGAAGCCAGTGGGACAGTGTGATGGAAGCAGCAAAGAGGAAATAGAAGGCTCTCAATTCCATGAAATTACAAAGACCAGTTAAAAAGAAATACAAGTTTCTAGGAAGGCTATTATGGTAGATGCAGAGATGCAGAAGACTAGATTTGAGAAATATTTAGAAGGGCTTATTGATTAACTGGATTTGTGAGGATGAGTGGAAGTGGGATCAATGAAGGGGTGGATGTTACTAATAATAAACTACAGCATATTGATTTCTCAGTTCAGTACCTCTCACTGAAATGGGCACTTGGGGTACTTGAAGATGTTCAGGTTTAAGGGGAAAGTGAAAGTTTTGGATAAATTGTGGTACCTTTGAAATAAAGAGGTGAGGATGGCAGCAAGGAGCTGAACAAAGGGTCTGAAACCAAGGGGCCAGTTTAGCAATGGTATGCTGGTAAATGTTTAGTAACTGGCTCTCCACGGGAAAAAGTCCTGATTTGGAGTGTTAGCCAGTCTCATGATGTAAAGACTTCTATCAATGTCAGTTTCAAGCTTCCAGCACACCTTGGGAAGATTTGTGCACAGCTGGTTCTTCCAAGAGGGTGTAAGCTGACTCTTCTAACTCATCACTGGGTCTGGGGATATACATATGCAATTCAATGGTGATTATATGGCAACTGAAGGCACATATTTGAATATTTGAATGAATTCACTTGGGAAGAGCAAAGAGGCTGAAGAGGATAAAGCAATTTTGAATTATTATAAAACTAGTTGCTAGGTGAAGAAAAATGATCAGGTAAAGGAGACTGGAGGGCAGTGGTGGTTCTGTGATAGAATTTTCACCATTTATGCAGGAGACAAGTGTTCAATTCCTGGCCAATACACCTAAAGGTTAGCTATCACTCCTTTGTCACTGGAGGCTTCTGTGTTGCTCTGATGCTAAAAGGTTTCAGCACTGGTACTACTCTGGTAGTGTAGTGAGTTAGGCATTTGACTGCTAACCAGAAGGCTGGTGGTTCAAACCCACCATCTACTCCTCGGAAGGAAGATTCGGTGATCTACCTCCATAGTGATACTGCCTTGGAAACCCAAGGAAGGCTCGCTATGAGTGGGATACACTCCATGGCAGTGAGGTTTTTTTTTTTTTTTTTTTCTATATTAAGACAGAGTAGGACATAGTGTCTAAGGCACTTGACTGCTAACCAGAAGGCTGGTGGTTCAAACCCACCAGCCACTCCTCAGAAGGAAGGTTGGGCAATCTACTTCCATAGTGATACTGCCTCAGAAACCTAAGGAGGGGTCCTACTCAACAGCACATAACAACAACAACAAGACAGACTAGAGGGAAAAGCCTGATGACTGACTTCTGAATATCAGCCTATTAACACTCTATGGATCACAAGGATCCTATCCCATTTTGCACAGCTCACCATGAGTCTGGAAACTGGAGGGAAGCTTCTAATGTCAAAGAAAATTAAGAAGGAATAGCCAGAGGGAGTAGAAGGGAGAAACCAGGAAATTATGGTATCAATGAAGGCAAGAAAAGGGGTGATTAAGGAGGCAGGAAACAATCAAAAGAGTAAAATCAAACAAACCTGTTGCCCTAGAATATATTTTGACTCACAGCAACTCTATGGGACAAAGTAGAACAGTCCATAGGGTTTCCAAGTCTGTAAATCTTATCTGAAGACGACTGCCACATCATTCTCTTTCTGAGCAGCTGGTGGGTATGAACCACTGAACTTTTGGTTAGCAGCGGAGTGCTTAACTACTGTGCCACCAAGTTCTCATGGAAAGTCAAGTAAATACTTCTGAATGAAGGATGACTTCTGAAATATTTTCACTTAGGTTCTCTCTCTCAACTTTTTAATGCTGGGGTGCATAGTATTTGCTCCTCTAAGGAGCTTAGAGGTTTCACTGTATCACCTGTTACTTCCCAAGGTCACCTGAAGGTTATGCTAAATGAAGAACAGCATCTTCTTATAAAAAAAATAAAAAAGAGGGGAATGGGGGGATAGAAACTTCTGCTTTTATGGCTCTATTTTTTCCCTCAAGCAGTCTAAACTCTCAATGAGCTAATTTACACCTCTCTGAAGTTATAAAAAACCCTGTAGCTATCTCACTCAGCAAATGGGCCCTATGTCTCATCAATTTCCAAATTTACCTCTTATATAATTTATCATAACTATTATGGTTATTTGCGCATCTTTCTTTCTCCACAGATGTTTGCTGTTTTGTTTTGTTTTGTTTGTGTGTGTGTGTGTGTGTTATATCCCCAGAACTTACATTTTCTATTGAAATATTTGAGTTTTTCAATAACAGGGGAATAATAATTTTCTTACACAAGGGGTTGACATAAGTCAGAATCGACTTGATGACAACTAAGAACAACAACTAATGAAATGACATGATGTTAGAGTATACTGTTAGAATTTTTAAGCTAGAAATAGTACCCATTTAGTCTAGAGTTTATTTTTACAAATCATTCTTTTTACTAATTATAAATTTATATGTTCTCAGACTTTTAGTAAGATGGTAGAATAGACAGAGAACTTAGACCCTCTTCAATAAAGAAGAGAAACCAACTGACACAGATACAGAAGATAATCCTGGAGCCCTTAGCTTTGAAAGGGAGGATACAGAACTGGATTAAATACCAACTAGTAAAAGAATCTGAATGAAAACAGTGAATAAGGAGACAAATGGGTCTGCGGACAGTCAGCTATCCTGATGGTGTAGACAGTTTGAATATTTACAAGTGTTGTTGTTGTTGTTGTTAGGACTTGAGAATTAACCTAAAAATCGACCCTTCTTGCCAATGTCTACATGGACTACTGCACAGTGGCTGACAACTAAAAAGGGAAACAGCAAAGAAGGAGACCAACTGAGCTGTGACTTTTGGCTATCCAAAGGGGACAGCCATTTTGAACATTTACAAGTGGTGTTGCCATTTTGGATATTTGAAGTGGCAGCATTCCCATTTTGACCCCACTCCACTTGCAGAGGACAGAATGGGCAACCACATTGGAGGATGACAACTGGAAAAGTTTGATATTTCCCTTGTTACTCTTACATCACACACCCTCATGGTGAATGGAGATGTGGCCATCCCCACCTCCACCAATCTTCTGGACCAGCAGGAATTCCATTCCAAAGTGTGCTCTGATGGATCTTGGGTGCCCTGTCCCGACCCCCTCTTCCAGCTTTTTGTTTCATTTTTAATTTTTTCTTCCTTTTTTTCCTTTTATTCATTTTTCCCTTCCCAGGTTCTAGTTTTTGTTTTTGTTCTCTTCCCTTTACCTGGTTCCCATCTTATTTCTTTCTTGTGGTTCTTCCCATCCCTTGTTTTCTTTTTTCCCATTTGTTTTCATTCTTATTCTTTTACTATAGCTCTTTTCAGTTATGCCTCTCTCCCCAGATATTGTGGGCTTTTCTTTTTTTCCTCTTTTTATATTTATACTTCATTTGTCTTTTTAAAGTATCTCTTTAAATATTTCTTCTCAAATACTGCCTTTTCTTTTCTTTTTCTTTTTGGACATTGTTCCTGTGTGTTTATGCAGTGTGTGTTTTATTGTCCTCTTGTTTTTACTTCTTCTTCTTTTTATTTATTTATTTATTTTTATTGCTTCTGTCTGAGTGAGAGGTAGCAACCGTGGCCATATGACCCAAACATATATGCACCTCCTGCAGCCCTACCTACTAAGTGAGGGCCACAACTTCCTTCTGCACTGACTGGCCAAAAATAGACAACACCCAATATAAGTCTGACTCACCCATATCTGCTCTTTGCAAACAGCTAAAAGAGATCTGGGCACCAACTGTCAGTCTCTATCACACCCACCAGGAGCCTGGTAGTGAGTGCATTTAAAAAAAAAAAACAAACAAACCTCACTGTTGTCGAGTTGGATCTGACTCATAGAGACATCTCTTTGCATTTCTGAGGTGGTATCACTATGGAAATAGATTGCCCAACCTTCCTTCTGAGGAGTGGCTGGTTGGTTTGAACCTCCAGACTTCTAGTTAGCAGTCAAAATGTCTAAGGCACTATGCCACCAAAGCAAATGCTAACAACGAGCAAATAGAGGGGAACAGTACCATGCTTACACAGATAAAACAAAACAAAGAAAAACAAAATCTTGGGTGAATCACACCAACATACAATCACCAATAAATATAAATAAAACAACATCACAAAGTCTGGGAGACAACAGACCATAACATTCTACACAAAGAAGCAAGATAAAGTAGTAGAAACAAGGGACAGGATACAGACTCTAAAAACATCCCTGAGGAAGAAGCAGCATTAGCATTCCCTGATAAGGAATTGAAGAGAATTGTGTGCAGGTATGTTCAATAGGTTGAGAGACAGATCAATGAAAAACACTATTAAAATTAAGGAAAACACAGACAACATTCTTCAACAATTTGGGAAGATAATACAAGAACAATATGACAAAATAAAGGAAAAATTAGAAATAATTCTAAATCTACAGATAGAAATCCAGATGATTAATATTAAATTTCAGAAATAGATAGCACATTGAATGGACAAAGGAATAGAATCAAATCAATGGAGGACAGAGTTAATGAGATTGAAGACAAATACCTCAATACTACTTTGGTAAGGGATCAATCAAAAAATAAGATCAAAACAAAGTGAAGAAAGACTAAGTTTCATGTGGGATACTGTCAAGAGGAATAACGTACAAGTAATCAGAATTGCAGAACAGGAAGAGACAAATAAAACCACAGAGAAAATTACTGAAAATTGGTTGAAAGAGAATTTCTCTGAGATGAAAGATGTGAATATATCCATTCAAGAAGTTCAACAAACTCCAAACAGGAAAGACACCAAAAGAAAATCACCAAGAGATATCATCATCAAACTCACCAAAATCAAAGACAAAGAAATAATTCTGAAAGCAACATAGGAAAAAAAAATAAAATTACCTACAAAGTACAACTAATAAGACTAAGTTCAAATTTCTTGGCAGAAACCATGCAGATGAGAAGGCAATGGGATGGTATGCATAAAACTCTGAAGGAAAAATATGTCCTACCAAGAATTATATACCCAGAAAACTTGTCCATCAAATATGATGGTGATTTAGGAGATTTCCAGATAAGCAGAAATTAAGGTAATTTGTTAAAACCAGACCAACCTTATAAGAGATGCTACAAGGAGACTTTTGGACAGAGAACCCAGAACGACAAACAACTTCTGATTAACACACATGATGATATAACCCAGAAACCAATCCAGTTATGGAAGTATTCAAAGTAAAATAAGCTTACAAGACTGGTGAACAAGAACCAGAGACAATAATTGGAAAATGAAGATAACTGCAAACCAAAATGAGAGGAAAAAAAAAAAAAATAGTGTAGTTACAGAATTTCTATATGGTGAGAAAGTCAAGACAATTGCAGGATAGAATGGATTGTTCTAAACTTGGGAACAAAATTATAAATCACAGGGTAATCTCAAAGAAAAAAATACACCTTTGCAGCAAAAATATCTAGCAAATACAAACAATAGCAACAAAGGAAATGATAAAATGTTTCATAAATAGTATGAGCTCAGCACAGAAAATTACATGAAACAAAGAAATCAGCAACATGACAAAAAAAAACACATAACAAAATGATAGCAACAAATTCATACTTATCAATAATTATAGTGAATGAAAATGGATTAAATGTACTACTCAAGAAATGAAAAGTTGCAGATTAGATAAGAAAACATAACCCATCTATATGCTGTTTAATAGAGACACATCTTGGAGACAAAGACAAAAATAGGCTAAAAATGAAAGGTTGGAAAAAGATGTAATAAATGGCAATCAAAAATAGCAGGAGTGGCAATATTAATTTCTGATACTGACTTTAGGACAAAAACCACCATACAAGACAAGGAAAGACATTATATAATGATCAAAGGACTGATTAAACAAGAGGACAGAACTGTGATAAATATCTCTGGATCCAATGAAAGAGTGTCAAAATATATAATTCAGACATTAATAGAATTAAAAAGACAAACAGATGAATCCACAGGAATAATAGGAGACTTTAATGCACCACATTCATGAAAGATAGAACAACTGTAAAGAAATGCAGCAAAGACACAGAAGCACTAAACAATACAATCTACCAACTTGACTGTATAGACATCTACAGAGCACTTCACCCAACAACAGCAAAATATACATTCTTTTCCTGTGCACATGGAACATTCTCCAGTATAAATTAGGCCACAATGCAAGGCTCAATAAATTTAAAAACATTGAAACACTGCAAAGCATCTCCACAGATCACAATGCTATAAAACTAGAAATCAGTAATAGGAAGATCAATGGAAAAAGAGCAAACACATGGAAACTAATTAACACCCTCCTTAAATATGATTGATAGTAGAAGAAAAAAAAGTGAAATTAAAAAATTTCTTGAATTAAATTATTTTGAAAACACAACATACCACAATCTTTGGAACACAGGAAAAGCAGAGATCAAAGGGCAATTTACAGCAATAAATAAACACATCAAAAAAGAAGAAAGAGGCAAAATCAACACCTTAGGCTAACATCTCCAACAATTAGAAAAAAAGCAGGGTGGTGCAGGGGAAAGCCTACACTCACCAGAAGAAAAGAAATAATAGATATTTGAGCAGGAATTAATGAAACAGGAAATAGAAAGACAACAGAAAAAAATAAACAAGACTAGAAGTTTGTTCTTTGAAAAGATTAATAAAATTGACAAACCACTGGCAAATTTAACAAAGAAAAAGAGGGAGAAAATACAAATAGCACAAATAAGAAACGAATTGGGTGACAACATAACAGAACCAACTGAAAGGAAAAGGATATTATCAGGACACTATGAAGAACTGTATCTTACAAATCTGCAAATCTAGAAGAAATGGAAAGATTTCTAGGAACATACTACTTACCTAAACTAACACAGACTGAGGTGAAAAATTTGAACAGGTCCATCACAAAAGAAGAAATTGAACAGGTCATAATAAAATTACCAACAAAAAAAATGTCCTGGCTCAGACAGTTTCACTGGAGAATTCTATAAAACATTCAGAGAGAAACTGACACCAATCCTGACACCAATCCTACTCACTATTCCAAAACATAAAAAAGGATGGAATTCTCCCAAATTTGTTTTATGAAGCAAAGATAACCTTGATACCAAAACCAGGCAAAGACATCACTCAAAAGGAAAACTACAGACCAATATCCCTCATGAATATAGATGCAAAAATCTTCAACAAAATACTAGCCAATAGACTCCAAAAACATATCTAAATAATAATAATAATAATATATTATGACCAAGTTGGGTTCATACCAGGAATGCAAAGATGGTTCAGCATCAGAAAAACAATCAACGTAATCCATCTCATAAGTAAAATAAAGGAAAAGAATCACACGATCATATCAATTGATGCAGAAAAGGCATTTGATAAAATCCAACACCCATTCCTGATAAAAACTCTCAGAAATATAGTTAATAAAAGGGAACTCCTCGACATAATAAAGGGCACATATACAAAACCAATAGCCAACGTTATTCTCAATGGAGAGAGACTGAAACCATTCTCCTTGCGAACAGGAACCAGACAAGGATGCCCTCTATTACCACTTCCATTCAACACTGTATTGGAAGTCCTAGCCTTCCAATAAGGAATAAGGCAAGAAAGGGAAATCAAAGGCATCCAAATCAGTAAGGAAGAAGTCTAACTATCACCATTTGCTGATGATATGATCCTATACATACAAAACCCTAGAAACTCATCAAGTAAACAACTGGAACTAATTTAGAGATGTAGCATAGTGGCAGGATATAAGTTGAACATACAAAAATCAGTTACACATGTAAACAATACAACAGCAAAGATATTGTTAAAAAGGAAATCAATACCATTTACAATACCAAACCAAACTCACTGCCATTGAGTCGAATCTGAGTCATAGTGACCCCTTCTTGGGTTTCCAGTGAAGTACCTCTACAGAAGTAGATTGCCTAGTCTTCCTTCCAAGGAGTGGCTGGTGGGTTTTAACCACCAGCCTCCTTGTTAGCAGTCAAATGCCTTAGGCACTATGCCACCAGAGCTCCCCCATTTACAATAGCTACACCCCCCACTCAAAAAACAAAAAACAAAACAAAAAAACTTGGGAATAAATCTTACCAGGACATAAAAGACCTGTACAAGGAAAACTACAAAACACTACTTTAAGAAACCATAAGAGATCTACATAAATGGAAGAATGTACCATGCTTGTGGACAGAAGACTAAACATTGTGAAAATGTGAATACTACCCAAAGCAATCTATACAATTAATGCAATTCCTATCCAGAGCACATAAAAATTCTTTAAGGATATGGAAAAACCAAACACTAATTGTATATGGAAAGGAAAGAGACCTCAGATAAGCAAAGCACTATTGAAGAAGAACAAAGTAGGAGGTCTCATACTCCCAGATCTCAAAACCTACTACTATAGAGCCACAGTAGTTAAAACAGCCTGGTATTGGAACAATGACAGACACATAGACCAGTGGAAAAGAATCGAGAATGTAGAAATAGATCCACTTACCTATGGTCACCTGATATTTGTCAAAGGGCTGAAATCCATTAAATGGGGAAGAGATAGTCTCTTTCACAAATGGTGCTGGCAGAACTGGTTATCCATTTGCATAAAAATGAAACAAGATTCATACCTCAAACCATACACAAAAACTAACTTCAGATGGATCAAAGACTTCAATGTGAAACCTAAAATTATAAAGTTCCTTAAGGAAAAATAAGGGCAAATTTGTTGTTGTTCTTGTTATGTGCTGTCGAGTCAGACCTGACTCATAGCGACCCCTCCTTGGATTTCTGAGGCAGTATCACTATGGAAGTAGATTGCCCCATCTTCCTTCCAAGGAGTGGCTGG
>NW_006921590.1:13927354-13968610 GCF_000298275.1 Orycteropus afer afer | reverse complement strand
TATATATATTCTAAAGAAATGAGAGCCAGGATAAGAACAGATATATGCACACCCATGTTCATCACAGCACTATTTACAAAAAGATGGAAACAACCTAAGTGGCCATCAACAGAAGAATGAATAACCAAACAATGGTACATGTACACAATGAAATACTACAGAACACTAAAGAATAATGTAGAATCTGTGAAACAGTACATAATGTGGATGAACTTGGATAACTTTGTGCTGAGTGAAATAAATCAATCACAGGACAAATACTGTATTGTTCTCTATTGTAAAAATTCAAGGAAAGGTTTATATATGGAAGGAAACTTTCTTTGTTCATTACCAGAGATTGGAGGGGAGGGGAAGGAACTCTGATAGATAGGTAGAGACAAGTATTGATTTGGGAGAAGGGAAGAGCCTTGTCCAAATGTGCATGATCAACATGGTGGCCTTGGGGAAGAGGAAGACATAAGGTACACAGAAGGTACAGGCAACAAGGACGAACCCTTTTGCATATACAGTACTGCACTGTCAGTGATGGCAAGCATTAATCTATGGGTGTATAGTTGGGTGGTCAGGCTAAATGATCAGGTATATCTAGGGAGTGAGAAGTGTGTCCATAACCAAGTATAGGTTTGGTAGACAATGTTTCTCCATGTGTATTTGTATGTGCTATAAGAATGTCCCAGTGTCAGAGGGAGTGAATAGTTGGACCTGTGGGCTCTGGACCATAGTTGCAGGGAACGTCGAGCTCAATTGGTATGACATACTACACAAAAACATTGTTCCACATCCTACTTTGGCAAGTATCAACTGGGATCTTAAAACCTTGCATGTGGCCATCTAGATGCAACAATGGGCATCTCGTCATCCAGAGCAAAGAAGAATGAAGAAAACCAAAGATGCATGGAAACAATTAGTCCAAGCAACTGGTACACCATACTTTCCTCAGTCAATACAATTCTGAGGCCAGAAGAACTGGATGGGGCCTGGCTACCACTGGCAACCACTAGGAGGGGGATCTCTGTAGGAGATCCTGGATAGAGTGGGAGAACAATGTGGAACAAAACTCAAAATCATTAAAAAATAAAAGGGAGACCAGGTTTGCTGGTCTGACAGAGCCTGGTGGAACCACTGAGACTATGGTCCCTAGCTGCCCTTCAGGTCTGGAATTGAACCCACACCTAGGAGGATCTATGTAGGAGATCCTGGATAGAGAGGGAGAACAATGTGGAACAAAATTCAAAATCATTTGGAAAAATAAAAGGGAGACCAGGTTTGCTGGTCTGACAGAGCCTGATGGAACCACTGAGACTATGGCCCCTAGCTGCCCTTCAGGTCTGGAATTCAACCCAATCCTGTAGCTTCCAGCCAAACAAAAGACAGGCATATGGACTGAATATTAACAGTTGGTAGATACACTCCTTGGAGAGATCAATCATGGGAGAATAGTAGGGCTGTGTATGCACAGGGAGACAGCTCAAGGGGCAGGAGTGGATGGGAGGGAAGGACACAGGGAAGAGGTAACTGTGGGGAGGAAGTGGGAAGGGAGCTATTGCATTATGGAAAATTGCAGTCAGTGTCATGAGACAAAGTGTATGTGAGCTGCTGTATGGAAAATGAATTTGTAAACTTCCACCCAAATCACAATGGAATTGTTTTTAAAAATTAAATATTCTCATATGTGAAATTTTGGAAAATGTAAAAATATAAAGAAGAAAATAAGCACAGATAATTCCATGTACAGATACTATGAATAGTTTTCCTTTCAGTCAACTACATAGTTTATGATCCATTATGGCATATACTTTTTTTTAAAAAAAATTTATTGTGATTTTGTTGAAAGTTTACATAGCAAATTCACTTTCCATACAGCAGCTCACATACACTTCTTGTCATGACATTGACTACAATTTACCACAATGCTCCCCTCCCACTTTTTCCCTGTAGTTACCTCTTGCCTGTGTCCTTCCCTCCCATGCACTTCTGCCCCCTGAACTGTCTCCCTGTGCACATAGCAACTGGGATCTTAAAATTCTATTCTCCCATGATTGTTCTCTCCAAGGAGTGTATCTACCTAATGTAAATATTCAGTTCATATGCCTGTCTTTTGTTTGGCTGGAAGCCACAGGATTGGGTTCAATTCCAGTTCTGAAGGGCAACTAGGAGCCATAGTCTCAGTGATTCCATCAGGCTCTATCAGACCAGCAAACCTGGTCCTTTTTTTTTTTTTTCTGTAATGATTTTAAGTTTTGTTCCACATTGTTCTCCCATTCTAGCCAGGATCTCCTACAAAGATCCCCCTCCGGGTGTTCGACAGTGGCAGCTGGGCACCATCCAGTTCTGGTCTTATAGTCATATAGGATAAGGGTAGCATGGTTTACCAGTCAACTTGGACTAATTGTTTACATGTGTCTTTGTTTTTCTTCATTCTTCTTTGCGCTGGACCAGGAGAGACCCATTGTTGCTTATAGATGGCTACTTTCAAGCTTTTAAGATCCCAGTTGCTACTCGCCAAAGTAGGCCGTGGAATAATATTTTCTGCAGTATGTTATGCCAATTGAGCTCAATGTCCCCTGCGACTATGGTCCTGAGCCCATAGGTCCAATTACTCATTCTCTCTGGGTAGCTGGCTGTGCCCAAGAAATGTTTACAAACTTGTCCCTTGTCAGCTCTACTATATACTTGGGGATTCTTACAGAGCACACCAATGCATTTGTAGAAATATTGTCTGCCAACCTATATATGGTTTTGGGAACTCCATTCCCTGTGTGGACATACCTAATAATTCAGCCTGTCTACCCATCTGTCCACCCGTATATCAATGTTTGTCTTCACTGACAACACAGTACTGTACGTGCAAAAGGGTTCATCTTTGTTGTCTGTACCTCCCACACACTTCTCTATGTCTCCCTCTTCCTCAATATGGCATATACTTTTATATATTAAGTATTTTAATACTTCTTTGTGTCCTGAAATTTTGTTTAATATTACCAACATCTTCCTCAAGTTAATAAAATTCTACAAAATAAAATTTTAATTTTTGAACAATATCCTCTGTTATGAGTAGTAACATATTTAAACATTCTCCTATTTTTTGATGGTGAGATGGTTTCTCACTTTTCATTATTACAAATAGAATTGCAATGTACATCGTCTTACATTAGTTTTTGTGCTTATTACTCATTGATTCCTTGGATAAATTCCTAGGAATATAATTACAGGGTTAAAGAGTAAAATTGCTGCAAAGAATTTTGGAACATATTGTTCAATTTCTCTTCCAAAGGATTGTACAAGTTTATAATTATGTCAACACTGTGCATGAGTGCCTATTTCACTCTTTTATCACCAGCATTAAGTATTCTCTTTAAAAATGAGGAGTATGTACATGTATGTGGGTGTTCATGCCCTCATGTATGCTTGTGTAAGTTTGTACATATGCATGTGTGTATGTGTGTGTGTGCATATGTATGTATGTGTTTGTCCCGTTTGATATGTGACAACTGGAATCTTTACTGTTATGTCATTTATTTTCTTTTATTAAAGTAGGTAAATGTTTTTCATAGAAGTAATTTGGTTTGTGTGTAAATATTTCTCTTCATATTCCTTGTTCATTTTTCCATTTATGTTTAGTGTTTTACCTTACCTAAGGAATTTGATGCAAATTGAATTGGATCTGACTCATAGCGACCCCTCCATGGGTTTCTGAGGCAGTATCACTACAGAAGTAGATTGCCCAACCTTCCTCCTGAGGAGTGGCTGGTGGGTTTGGACCACCAGCCTTTTGGTTAGCAGTCAAATACCTTAGACACTACGTCACCAGAGTTCCTAAGCTTTATTTGAGCTTCTGGAAATACAAGTTCTAGGTGGACCATCAGCAATTACCATAAAAGGGAAAATAAAGCTAAAATTATGAATATATGAAAGTGATGTTAAGAAATCATAATTACATAAAGCTTAAGAAATATTACCCCTTATAGCTATTATAGCCCCAAGTGGAGGGCACATGTGTTACCCTTGTGGGCAAAGTGTGAAGTTTTTTCCTTCTATCCATAGATGCAGTTGGTTTTGAGCATGAACACTAGTTTCAGAGGGTTCCCCGTTCCCTTACCATCAATTCCAAGCTGTGCTGCAGGAGAATCCTTAGAAACAATTGCTACAAGCTTTAGATATAACTTTTTATTCTCCCTTGGCCATCAAACATGCTACTTCTTCAGTCTTTTCATCACATGGGATCATGTTGCCAATAATGTCTTTGAGATAAATTTGAATTCATCAGGCTTGAATTTAATTATATTATGTAAACTAGAAAATGTCCCCAATAGGCTTTGAGGGAATAGCTTCTGTATGCAATTGCAGAGATCTGTTTTATTTAAAATATTTGCATTTTGATAAATGTACTCTGACTCTAAACCTGTCTTTGATCTTTGTCAGGAACATAGTTTCATCGTATCTGCCTGAATTTACTTTTTCAGATAAATATTTGCCAATATTTGCATAAGAGCTTTCCTTCTAACCCACACTCACCTTGTATGTCTCTCTCTTTACCCTGGTTGGGGCACAATGGTAAAACCAGATGGACAAAATGCCATTTTCATGGTTATGCTAGGGCCATAAAAGTTGACAAATAATGATCAAGTTCTGAACCAAGAGATTCTTAGACAGTGTATATGTAAGAAAGACTTTCAAAACAATTAGACAGGGGAGGGTATTTATGTTAGACTGGGTTCTCTAGAGAAACAAAAATATTATATATATATATACACACACACACACACACACACACATACATACACAGAGAGAGAGAGAGAGAGAGATAGCAATTTATCTTAGGAAAATGGCTCACAAATGTATAGGAGCCGGCAAGTCAAAAGTCCCTGGAGGAAATGTCAGGCTGGAGGCAGCCTTAGCTTCCGCAAGTGCAGGGGGCCGAGAAATTCAAGGCTGGCAGGCAGTACACTGGTTGTTGACTCCAACGAAAGATGAATCCAAGATCTCCAGGCCGAGCGGTGGGCTGCTCACTCATGGAAGGTTGTAGGCAGCACACCAGGGTCCTGATCCACAGAAGAATGTCTCTCTTCCCAGGATGTCCCTGGGTATCCTGGAAGCAAGCCACACCCCTAGGGAAACTCCCCTTGGGCAGATTGGCCACTCAGAACACAGTCATCCGATCCCATCATGAGAACAACCACACAGAACTGGGGTCCAGCCAAGTTGACCCACAGCTCCAACTATCACAGTATTCATTTGAAACACAGTATGTACTCCACATTTAGGTTTATTGTGACATTTGTGAAGTTGCTGTGCTAGCGCTCCATTGTAGACTGCAGCCTTGGTCCTATTTTGTCACTTCTCATATCCACGTCCATTTTCATGTAACTTTGTAGTTCTATTCCCCCAAAGGGCATATTATACATCAACCCCTGTTTTATTTTGGGCATGGCTCGGTGACCAGTTTTCATTAATAGAATGAGATGTGCCATATTTCAGCCTAGCTCTCTTATGCTTCTGGAAGAACCTGAGAAGAACCTGCCTTGATGATCAGCCAGGTCAAGGATGATAAGATGGATGTGGAACAGAGCTGCCCCAGCTCAAGGGACACTTCCCCTGAGAAGCAGAGGCTCCTGGCAAACATAGCTAGAGCAAACCCTACCAGCTGAGCCAAACCTAGAACTCAACTGATTTGTTACATGTTGTTCTGATTACCTAGTGCCACTCTGACAGGAATACACCACAAATTGGATGGCCTGGACAAAAGGAGTTTATTCTCTTACAGTTTGGAGGCTTTAAGTCCAAGTTGAAAATGCCAGGGTCCAGGGGTTGGGTGAAAGCCCCTCAACCTTGGGGTCCAGCTCTGCCTCCTGCTCCTGGCCCACTGGAGCTAGAGGCTTTTCTTCACTCAGACAGCTGCTGGCTGCTGAGGCTGATAAACTCAAGGTTGACAAGTAAAAAGGAACAGTCCCAATGTTACCAAACCACACAGCAGGCCTTTAATTTAAGTCCATTGAAAGTCCCATGGCAGGCTGAACAATGACACGACTACATGCAGGGTCCAAGTGTGCCCTAAGCTAGAGACCATTCCCAAAGCTGTTTCTTATATATGAGAAGCAGACCACATACCTAAAGGCAGCTACTCAACTGCTTGCAGTAGATTCCACCATGGAGTTGATTACCAGTCTCATCATGAAGAATACTACATCCAGCTGCCCAGCCACTCAACCAGGCCCAGCCAAGGTGACACACAAACGTAACCACCACACATGTGTACAACAATACAGATAATAAATAATTGCTTTTTTAAGTCATTGAGTTGTGGGCTAGTTTGATAACCAGCAATAGAAAACTAACATGATACCCTTTAAAAATTCAGTAATTTACAACCTGCACACTCAATGCAAAAATTAAAAAGCTTCCCAGTTAGGAAGAAAGCCAATCACTGTCCCTCGTTTAGGAATGGTGATGTTCAGTTTTCTCATATTCTTGTATACAACTCTTGAGTCATGCCTCCTACTATAAGCATAACTGTTTTTTGGTTTTTAAAAGCATTTATCACCACAAATATACTACCCCCCCCAAACACACTTAGCCATCTCTCTTCAGAGCTCCTCCCAATTACTTCACTTTTTCCCTACCCACAGAGCTGCAAAGAGGCTGTGTGAAAGGTGGTAACGGGTGAGTTCAGAAGTAAATCAAGGCTTTCCATTTCCTGTTCATCTCACAGAGTAAACTAAGCATCGAAGCACTCCGAAGTCAATCACGCAAGCTCTCACTGCCACCTCTTGAAAGACAAATAGAAACAATTCTGATTCAGGGCATGGCTCATGAAAAACAAAATCTACAATCAAGGAAAAAGTTATATATACACCTGTCTCAGATGAGGCAGAAAAATCACATCATATAATTTATATCATCTCTGATTTCTCACAATAGCCAAAAAGGATCATATTTACTTTATAATTAAAAATAAATTTTAAAATCCAGGCTATCTCTAAACTATCCTGCTGTGACTCAGGTTTACTAAAATCAATAAGTCATTTGTGGCCAACTATTTTATAAGCAGTAAGCAAACTCAAGGAAAAATATTGTGATGAAAAGACTCTTTTAATAAAACAAAATCACTGTCTGGCATGTAATCTAGAACATTACTACATATGGGCCAGATCCTATTAATACCCCTGCTTTTCTAAAGACAAAAAATCTAGCCTACTTTAGTAGGCAGTACTATATCTTGTCCATGAAGAACCAGGTTGTAAAGAAGGCATTATTTCAGCAGCCCTCAGGAAATGGTGATCCTGTGGCAAGTGTGAACAGAGGCATAGCATTTTTAGCCTGGCAAGAAAAAAATCAACCAGTCATGGCTGACATGGACAACTGCCTAGCGATTAACCAGCCACAAACAATACCATCTCAGCTCTAATGACAAAGCCGCAAGCATCAGTGTCATTAAGCACCATTGGGCATTTCAGGATAGAAACATTCCAGAAGTTCTATACTCTGTGAAACAAAAACCCACAGATTATTCAAGTCAAATTGCTTTCTCTCTCAGTGACCATAAGCCAAAATGTGTCAAAGGTTTGTATCCTACAACACATGTCATTGGACCTGAGCAATAATAATTTTATGTTTTTTACTGCTTTTGAAAAATATATGATGAAAACATTAAAGAAGGCTGATTGCTAGCTTTCTATAAATTATATGGCCTCAGGTATAATATTTGATTTAGTATATTGTGAATATAATCAAAATGCAATTCAAACATCTATCATAATTAGTGAGTTTAGCACATTGATTTTATACAATAGCTATTTCTGAACATTAGGAATAAAATTTATTTCTCTAACTTCGAGTTCTACCCTGGAGAAAGAGAAGGAGGTAGGGAACTAATATTTACTGACCACCCTTTGAATGTCACCCAGTTTAATATATAAGTTCATTTAATATGGTGCTGTAAAAATCTATGATAAAATAAACAGAATGTGAAGCGCATATCCATTTACAACTACAAGCTCTCAGATATCTAGTCATCTTTATATTAGTTTCTGAGTATGGCATTGAATTTAACAAATTCTATTGTCTGTTGAAAGGAGCAAGAGATCCATATTTGTGCCATTGTAAAGAAAGGTGATCCCACAGAATGTGGAAATGATATAAAAATATCATTAATATCACACACAAGTAAAATTTTGCTGAAGATAATTCAAAAAAAGTTGCAGCAGTAAATTGACGGAGAACTTCCAGAAATTCAAGCTGGACTCAGAAGAGGACATGGAAAATGGGATATCATTGCTGATGCTATAAGAGCCTTGGCTGAAAGCAAAGAATACCAGAAAGATATATACCTGCAATTTATTGCCTATGCAGTCATTTGATTGTGTGGATACAATAAATGATGGATAACATTTCAAAGTAGGGGAATTTCAGAATAGTTAATTGTGCTCATAAGGTCTATTGTGTACATAGACCAAGAGGCTGTCATTCAAACAGAACAAGGGGATATTACATGGTTTAAAATCAGGAAGAGTGTGCATCAGAGTTGCATTCTTTCACCATACTTATTCAATCTGCATCTGAGAAGCTGGACTATATGAAGAACAAGGCATTAGGATTGGAGAAAACTCATTAACAACTTGCGACATACAGATGACACAACCTTGCTTGCTGAAAGTGAAGATGACTTGAAGCACTTACTGATGAAGATCAAAGACCACAGCTTTCAGTATGGATTACAATTCAATGAAAAGAAAACAAAAATCCTTGCAAATGGACCAATAAGCAACATCACGATAAATGGAGAAAAGATTGAAGTTCTCAAATATTTCATTTTATGTGGATCCATAATGAATGCCCATGGAAGCAGCAGTTAAGAAATCAGAGGTCATACTGCAGTGGGCAAATCTGCTGCAAAAGACCTCTTTAAAGTGTTAAAGAACAAAGATATCATTTTGAAGATTAAGGTGTGCCTAATCTAAACCATGCTATTTTCAGTAGCCTCATGTTGTTGTTGTTCTTATGTTCTGTCGAGTTGGACCCGACTCATAGCGACCCCTCCTTGGGTTTCTGAGGTGGTATCACTACTGGAAGTAGATTGCCCCATCTTCCTTCTGAGGAGTGGCTGGTGGGTTTGAACCACCAGCCTTTGAACAACCAGCCTTCTGATTAGCAGTCAAGTGCCTTAGGCACTATGCTACCAGAGCTCCTTCAGTAGCCTCATATGCATGTAAAATGTGGACAATGAATATGGAAGACCAAAGAAGAATTGATGCCTTTGAATTGTGGTTTTGGCAAAGAATACTGAAAAGCCCATGGACTGCCAAAAGAACGAATAAATCTGTCCAGGAAGAAATGCAGCTGGAATGCTCCTTGGAAGTCAGAATGGCCAGACTTTGTCTTGCCAACTACTTTGGTCAAGTTGTCAGAAGGGATCAGTCCCTGGAGAAGGATATCATACTTGGTAGAGGGTTGGTGAAAAAAAGGAAGACTCTCAATGTGATAGATCGACATGATGGTTGCAATGATAGGCTCAAGGACAGCAAGGATTGTGAGGATGGTGCAGGACCAGGCAGTGTTTCATTCTGTGTAGGGTTGCTATGAGCTGAGCAGACTCAAAAGCACCTAATAACAACAACATATTCTATTGAGGAGTGCAGGTAACTACTAACTCAATTAATTACTCCCAATTCCAATTATTTTTCTTCTTCTTTTTTTTTTTTTTGGTCCTCACTATGCATTTCCTTAGGCTTAGTCCAAAAATTAAATTTGCATTTTTAAAAAAACAGGCTCCGAAGAGCCTGGCTCCAAATGTAATTTTCAGACATTGTCTTATAAGACTGCCTTGTTCTCAGAGAAGAATAAAGAAAGATGAGGTTATCTATTATGTTATGGCAATATTTAACTAGCATGTTACTGAATGGCCCACATGCCCAGAAACATACCAACAATTTATATAAGAAATAAACACTTATGAAGAGCCAACAACAACACTAATAATAGCAGCAAATGCACACTTAATACTTAGCTTGTGTTAAGTACACTGTAAGTATTTATATTGTTTACAGTGGGAGCTCTGGTAGCATAGTGCCTAAGGCATTTGACTGCTAACCAGAAGGCTGGAGGTTCAAACCCACCAGCCACTCCTCGGAAGGAAGGTTGGGCAATCTACTTCCGTAGTGTTACTGCCTCGGAAACCCAAGGAGGGATATCTATGCGTCAGATTCGACTAGACGGTAAAACAACAACAAACACAGTGAAAACTGTGAGAGCCAGAACCCAATGGGACTGCTTTCTTTTTCTGAGTATTGCAAGTTTTCTGCCTTTGACAGGGTGCTGTCTTACCATTTTTCTCTTGCTATAAGTGAAAAAAATATTTGAGTTTTCCTTCTGTGACAGGTTTCCCTTTACACAGTTTCTGGCTTTCACAGGTTTACTTTAGTTTAATCTTTCTAACAATCCTATGAGAAAGGATTCACACATTTCAAAGGAAAATAATAGCATACTCAGGTGCTTATCATAGCCAAAAGGAAGATTCAGTATAGGGCACATTACCACCGCAACCTCTACAATCTGATTCCTGTACCAGTTCATTTATCCTCTGACTCTCCCCCTTTCTCATCTCCCTTTTGTCCTACTACACAGTTTTTGTATCCTTCTTTTCTCAATGTCTGCCTTAAATGAATATATGTTTGTACTATTTACTAGAATTATGTATTGACTAAAAATATATGAATATGTTCCCTTTTTTAAGAATGAAATTGTTGAGTACTACCTTTTTCTTTCATTTAGCACACTTAAGCTACGTCAGGGATTGTGAAAATGGCATGGTGGGAGTGTCTGACCTCTTTGTCTAACTTCATCAGTGTCAGCCCAAAGCTGATTCCTGTGAGGTGGGGGTCAGACATGCTTCCCCCCTCCAGTTCTGACAAGCATCCATGCCTCCCTCAACACTCTTTACTTCTTTGCTGGGTTCAATAACTTGTTGCACTGGCCACACAGAAGTCACAGACAGTACTCAGTGTTAAGGGGTTTATTAGAGAAGTAACAGGTTACAATTCAGGATCAGGTAAGACTGAAGAAACAGTTCTTCAATCAGGACAGCCTCTCTTCTCACTTGTTCCCAAAAGCAGGTCTCTCTCAGGCCTTTGGCCCCTTGGCCCCTCGGCCCCTCAGGCCAGCCCAGCCTCAGCCCAGTTTAAGCGAATGTTACAAAGCTCTTTAGGGCCACCAATAAGTGCCCAGAGGCACTGCACTCCACCAGTAAATTTTGGCCCAGAGGCCTCAGCTCTTCAGCTCCTTGTCAGGAGGGATAGGAGGCAGACATCTGAAGTTCTCTTACCTATGTAGAATGGGTAGGCTCTCTACATTTAAAAGGGACACAGTACAGAAAATATGCAAAAAAAAAAAAAAAAATCTTAAGTTATTTCAACTCTCCTAGACTTCATCTGGAAGCAAACTGAGTACAACAAATATTAAATGTATCAAAAGCTGTGCCAGGGAATTTTAAGGTCTTGAGCTTTCATACAATGTGCAATAATTTGTGAAAAACAAACAATTCTTTACAGAAAACATTTTTTTTGAATAATGGTTCCTTTGCAAGTCATTTGGGACAAGGGTTTCATGAGTCCTAGTTCTAATAATACTTCATATAAATCGAGGCCAAGTATGACTAAGGATCCCTTGCTGTCTTGATGACATAAGCCAGCCACCTTGAACGAACACTTAAGTATTGTTACTATTAAGAGTTCCACACTCATCATATGTAAGGTTATAAATATTTAAGCAGCATGAGGAACAGGTCTGGAGACATTAAAAGTCTTGTTCAAGGTCACCAGTTGCCTGAAGACAAATGAATCTCTAATACAGGGCATTTTTATCTGCATTGTAATCATTTTCATTTTTACACATCTATCTGTGTTTCATTTTCCAACCTCTGTTTACCTTTGACTGGCTCCAGATTTACTGTCTATGTTATCCTGAGCAGGTTAGTTAAGGCCTCTGAACAGTTTCCTTATCAGTAAAGCTATGCACAGTAACATATATAACTAATACAGTACTGTTCTTTGGATTGTTTGGCAAATCAAATTTGACAACACATTTAGAAAACTTGGTCTATTACTTATTTTATGCTGTGAATATTTGATAAATGTTAGCTACTTACTTTCTCTTTGGTGAAGATGATAAAATGCATTGAATTAAAGAAAATGTAGGTCATGTTGTGTTTCATGAGGGGCAGGGAAGAAGGTGCAGCAGGAACTTAATTTAACCTGCTCTCATCACATCTTGGATAATTATTCTTACCTGAAAATTTGTTAAGCATTTATAACTGCATTCAGACCTGGAAATGAATGGCTTTACTAAAATACTCATGCCTCAACTCCATTTCTTACTCATAGCCCTGACCCTCACCTTGGTGTTCTCATGTTCTTCATGTCTGATAACCAACTACTATTCTACTTGGTCTTTGGCTTAATATTTCAAGGTCATTATAAGAGGAGAATATCATGTCCCTTTGATAAATTATATTTAGTAACACTCCTACATTGTGGCTTTCTGATTGTAAAGACACATTTATTTGAAGAAACCTAAAAAATGAGGGTCTTGGGTAGATTGTAAACAAGCCACTAATCCAAGGTTTTGTGAGTACAAGTTTTTATTATATTTCAATTTAAGCTCTTCCAAAACCAAAACCCACTACCATCACTAAGTAAGCTTTCCCCAAGAGTCTCAAATACTTCTACTGGAAAGTGGAAAGAGAAGAGCTAAAGAAGAGAGCTTCCATGAACATCTTCCAAAATGCGAGAAGGGAAATACCACCCTCTGCTTAGAAGACTCTTACGGAAACAATATAAGGCAGAAACGTTTTTGGAGAGGCCCAACAGTGTGTAGTTTATCTGCAACACGAGTTGAGAAAATTCCTGCAAACACCTCAGACACTCTGACAGTACAGTTTAATTTATGAGCACTAAGCCCTTGTAAGGGAGCTCTGGTCACACTGCAGTTAAAGTATCCAGCTACTAACCAAAAGGTCAACAGTTGGGCCCCATCATCTACTCCACAGGAGAAAGTCAAGGCAGTCTGCTTCTGTAAAGATTCACAGATTTGGAAACTGTGGCCAGTTCTACTCTGTCTCATAGGGTTGGTATGAGTTAGAATTAACTCAATGGCAGTGGGTTTGGTTTGGGTTTTTGGAGACTTTGGGGATGCCATTTCATCTCCTTGCATTCTGAACCAGCAATTTCTCCATTCCTGTTCCCACAGTGCTGTGCTCCTTACCTGGCCTTTGGGGATGCAAGAGGAGCACCATCCCCGAAGCACAAAGGTGCCAGCTAAAAGAGGCTTGTGCACAAGAAATTAATAATGATAATAAAATAATAAAATAAAATAGCAGTTCTGGGCAAAGCCAACTAATCTTTTCCCATGTGAATGCAGGGCTATTTAATTGAATAGGGAACCATTACATTATAGCTGGGAGAAGTTAAGTCTTTCCTAAAATAACCTGATCAACACCCACTTCGCATGACAAGACTGAAAATACAGCTTGTAAGCAAGTCTTCAAGAGAGAAAAGTTGTGGTGATGATTTTTTTTTTTCCTTTTCCTCTTTTTCTATCAGACCTCATAGACTGCAGTACGGCCTTATCAGTATTGCCAGACTAATTCAGCGGCAGCCAGGTTCTCTCATACACGTGCTTATCAGTCTTCGGGAAGAAGTTTGTCATTTAGTGCACTATGGGTATTAGAACTAAGTTACTAGGGAAAAAAAATGCCAAGAATAAAACTTTAAAAATCAGCCTACAAAGGAGAATGTTATTATGGCCTCAAAATCCACATGCTTTAAAGGAAACTATAATCAGCCATTGGGTGGGTATTCTCAAAAATGGAAATCCCTTCCTAGTTAATTCTCAGTGTTCACTACTAATTTCTTTACCCAAGGACCTATCTTTCAGTGTTGCTTTAAAAAATACCACCATGATCGCATTAACTGTTTTGTTGGCACCTGGATTTCTATGGTTGATGGTTCCTTCATTCTGCATAGTATAAGTACGGATATTTACTATATAGATTCCAGATAAACAGGAACTATAAAGTTGGTTCAAATTGTCTAATATTAAGTATTACATACATGGACAGACATGTAGATAAAAAGAATCAAGCAAGGACTAGGTTGAAGACAGTGAGGCCTTCACCTCAGGCATGAAATTTAAGAGGACACCAAACATCTCAGTAAACAAGATAATTAGTATTTTCATTCACATTTTTAAAAAACCAAAATGAGTGCAAAAAATCCATAATAAAACTATCAAAATTTTTAATAAATACAGGATCAGTGTTATTGATTTTTCCTCTTGCCTCAGGGTCCAATATGGTTTCACATGGCACTGCTACTGCTTATGCTTTTTATTTAAAAGTTTGATATATTGTCCATTTGGATTTGTTTTTTTTTTTTTTTTTTTTTTTGCATTTTGCTCTGTGCTGCATGCTTCACAGACATTACATCTAGTCTCCCCTACAGACTAAAGGGGTTAGAATTGTGAGAACCGAAGGGCAGAAATCTTTATTAACTTGCCCCAAATCATGGAACAATTGAGAAGGCAGCTAGAAAATGGACCCTGGCCTGTGTCACACTTGAGTCCTGTGTTTTAATCTCTATGCCATACTGTCTTTTCTTTTTCGTTTAGGGTTCTGTCAACAAAATACCAAACTCGACAAACACCTAGTAAGTAGCTACTATATACTTTACGGCACTTTGCTGGAAGATTTGAAGGTAAATAGGACACTTTCTGGTTTTAGCACACTCAGAATCAATTGAAATATACATAAATCTATCTGAGGACTTAACTATATGTGACAATTTTCTTCTTTTCCTACTGAGCCTCCACTCCCATAAATGTAAACTGGATAATACTTTCCATTTCCATAGAGCTATACTGGGCTGGAGGGCAAAATCCAAGCTTGACCTTAATGTGACAAAGGAAGGAAGAAAAAGAAGTCTCGAGTATATGTTTCTGTTGTTGTTGGGTGCCATTGAGTCAATTTTCAACTCAGAGACCCATGTGACAGAGCAGACCACTTCATGGGGTTGAGTGTATAGTCTATTCCAAGTGCTGTGACTTGAGGATTATTTTACACTTCAATTACTTTCACAAAATCCTTGTGTAATGTAGATGCCTTAATATACTAATGAAGAGGTTTCTCAGAGGTTCATAATCTGCTTAACTGCACAAACGTCAGTGGTAGATACGGGACTCAAATTCAGCTCTCCACCCCACTTTTCAAGATTCCCTTCAAAGAATCTTACAAGCTTCTGCAAGTGGTAAATGTGGCTCTGCTAACTGCTGGGAGAGAACAAACAGGGCGCTGTGTTCTGAGCATGGCAGCCCAGCTAATGGCCTGACCAGGAATGTTTTGACATTCTCAGTCTCAAATAGCCAGCTTCTCCAGGGAAGCTAGTTTTTTTTATCTCTATTGTTTGCTTTGGCATATTTCAGATTTTAAACATATACAATTCACAGCAAATGGGATATAGTGCCTGCAGCAAGAATTATTCAGAAAGCTTTAATCAGAAATTTTGCTCTCATTTCCAGTGCCCTTAAACCACATATTCTTTCTTTGTCAGTACATTATCTCTGAATCAATCTATGCTGGGCTATCAGTGAGAAAAACAACTTTCAAATACCTCCCAGTGTGCAAAAACTATATTCTGGAACAGTACAGCATCAGTCATGACACAATAATAAGACCATTTATATTTTCCTGTTTGGTAATTCATAAAACCAAGTTACTTCTAAGTAATCTATTTTAGCATTAAGCTTTGCCATGTCTGTGGACATATTCTAATGAATGAACTAAAGAGATTTTTTTTTTTTTTTAATAAATGAACCTTATCTTTTAAACCAGAAACAAATTCCAAAGCTAAATCTCTGAATGTATTTTCCTAAGCTCATGTGAAGTAGTGCTTTATGCTATTTTAGGAATTGTACTTAACACACACACACACACACACAAAACAAAGAAAAAGAAAATATTACATTTACTTAAACTTAATAAGAAAACAAGTAGATTAAACACATGTGCTTATCTTCATTCTTGTCTGAAACCATACTTAAATGGCAACAAGACATAAAAACATATTAATCTATGAGGCCAAATAAGAGAGGAAACACAAGTATATACATTACATCATCTCATTTTTGGAAGATGGAGGAAGAATGGAGAAAAAATACTTTACCAAGGAGAGCAGTGGACTGAACTAGTATTAAGGGAAAGCCAGCTTTCCCACCAATCATCCTACAGTGAAGGTCTCCACTCCAGAAGCTCTGTCATTCAGTTATTAAGATCTCACTCCTAAATATGAATGGACAGAAAGATCACCACATATGTGAGGACAGCCTTCATCAAGAAAAAGAGCTCTGGTGGTGCAGTGGTTAAGTACATGGCTACTAACCAAAAGGTTGATGGTTCAAACCCAGCAGGCACTCCAAGGGATAAAGATAAGACAGTATGCTTCCGTAAAGATTTATAGGGTTGGAAACCATATGAGGTAGTTCTACCCTGTCCTATAGGGTCATTATGAATCAGAATTGATTCAGTGGCAGTGTGTTTGGTTTTCTTTGTTCATCATGAAAAGTAGAGACAGAAAAATTGAAATTAAATTCACAGGGGAAAAAAAAAAAGAGAGAGAAAGCCTGTACAGAAGATATTTCTATTTTAAGAAAGCAATAATCAGTAACCTCAGAGAAAAAGGAGACAATATCATGCCCATTAAAAGGAACAAGAGGATTCCATGAGAAAGAGTGAACAGAGAAGAAGAGATCTAGGAAATCAAACTTAAGATAAACCCAAAAACCCCAAACCATATGCCACTGAGTTGATTCCAACTCTTCTGAGCCCATGTGTTGTTGCATGGTAGGACTTGACTCTGTAGGGTTTTCAGAAGCATTTTGCCAGCCTTTTCTTCCAAACCACCTTGAGTGAGTTCATATTGGCTTTAGGTTCATAGCTGAGCACTTCACCACTTCCACCACCTAGGGACTCCAAAATTATGATAAAACAACAAAAACATTAATCAAACTCACTACCATTGAGCTTATTCCCACTCATAGAGACCCCCATTGGGTTTCCAACACTGTAAATATTTATGCAAGCAAACTGCTCCACCTTTCTTCCATGGAGCAGCTGATGGGTTCAAACCACTGACCTTTTGGTTGGCAGCCAAATGCCTTAACCACTATGCCACCAGAAATTATGATAGGACAATCCAATAGTCAATAGGATTATTATGAGGTAAAGTTAAAGACATATTCCAAAGAATAGAAATAAAAAGATACTGAGATAGAAAGTGAGAGAGAAATGATAATTAAATAATCAGTATACACAATTAGACATCTGCTTAAGGAGATTAAAATGAAAAAGGACAACAAATTATCAAAAAAGAACACAGAAAAAAAAATACACAAATGGAAGGATATGCATCCAGATAGAGAGGGCCCACCAAGAACTAAGTAATATAAATGAAGAGAAATAGAACCCACATTAACTACATTATGAAAATATGAGGCTAGAATGAGAATACTTTAAAATATTAAGTGTTCCAAGAAATAACCTTCTATGTATTCTTTCTTACAACTACAGGAAGTACTTCATCAAAATGAGGCAATAATTATGCTAGAGGAAACATGGAATTCAAGAAACATGGAGTCCAACAGTTTCTAGAAGTTCAGAAAGTTTCCAAGTTGATGATCAATGGGAAGTTGTGATAAAACAGCTATACAAGAGGCCAAGAAGGCAGCTGATCTAGATTAGGACTGGAGGTCAAAGAGTACCAGGAAGGGAGAATGAAAAAGGAAGAGATCAGATAGCATATCTGAGACACTAGGTCATGTGCTATTGAAGAATGTGGTAAACATGATCCCTAAAACCCCAAGTAAATGAAAACATTAAAACAATGTTTAACTCTTAGAAAAACAAAAATAATTGTACAATGAAGTAAATGTAATTATGATCCATTATTTGATGCCATCATGAACAGCATGTACAGAAACATAATAAAGAAAGAAAAATTAGTAATTTAATTAAATCTGTGCTATAACTAGTATCTTTGGAGGACAGGGGAGAGTTCCAATTTGGGAATGTGGGAATTCCAATTTGGGAATTCAATACATATTGTCTAATATTAATTAAAGTGAAAAAGGACTGTATACTTCTATTATCAGTAAGAAAAAGCTAAAACTCAGGAGAAACAGCTTAAGGAATTAGAAGTAGATTCTGGTGAGCAGGACATGGGAATAAGGAAGATGAGGGTAGTGTTGGTTTTTGTTGTTCTAAATCTTAAAGCACTATTTGATTTTCAAACTATGGGCATGTATTTATTTGTTAAATATATAAATTAAGAAAAAAAAACACATTAATGGTATTGTTAGGGGCCACTGATTCAGTTCCAACTCATAGTAACTATGTATGATAATGAAACACAATGCCATCCTCACAGTCACTGTTATACTTGAGTCAATTGCTGCAGCCACTGTATCAATCCATCTCATTAAGGTTCTTCCTCTTTTTTGCTGACCATCGCTTTACTAAGCATGATATCCTTCCCTAAGTATTGGTCCAACCTAACAATGTGACCAAAGTAAGTGAGATGAAGTCTCACCATCCTGGCTTCTAAGGAACATTCTAGCTGTATTTCAAGCAAGGCAGATTTGCTTGTTCTTCTTGCATGGTATAGTCAGTAATCTTTGCCAACATCATAACACAAATGCATCAATTCTTCTTCAGTCTTACTTATTAATTGTCCAACTTTCACACGCATTGAAAATACCATGGCATGGGTCAGGTGCACTTTACTCTTCAAAGTGACATCTTTGCTCTTTGACACTTTAAAGAGATCTTTTGTGGCAGATTTACCCAATGAAATATATCCTTTGATTTCTTGACTGTTACTTTCATGGGCACTGATTGTGGACCCAAGTAAAGTGAAATCCTTGACAACTTCAATCATGATGTCACTTACTGATCCAATTGTGAATATGTTTGTTTTTATTATGTTGAGATGTAATACATATTGAAGGCTGTGGTTTTTTTATCTTCATCTGTACGTGCTTCAACTCCTCTTCACTTTCAGCAAGGAAGGTTAGGTCATCTGAGTATTGCAGGTTGTTAATGAGTCTTCTGTCAATCCTGTTGCCACCTGCTCCTTCATACAATCCAGCTTCTTGGATTATTTGCTCAGCATACAGATTGAATAAGTATAATGAAAGGGTAGAATGATGACATACACCTTTCCTGATTTTAAACCACACAGTATCCTCTTGTTCTATTTGAACAATTGCCTCCTGGTTTATGAACAAGTTCCTCATGAGCACAATTAAGTATTCTGGAATTCCCATTCTTTGCAATGTTATCCAAAATTTGTTATGATCCACACAGGTGAATGCCTTTGCATACTTAGTAAAATACAGGTAAGCATCTTTCTGGTATTCCCTGCTTTCAGCAAAGATCTGTCTGACACCAGCAATGATGTTCCTAATTCTATGCCCTTCTCTCAATCTGGCTTGAATTTCTATCTTTTCCATGTCTATGAATTGCTTCAAATATTTCTGAATAATTTTTAACAAAATTTTACTTGCCTCTTATATTGGTGATAATTGTTCAATAATTTCCACATTCTATTGGATCATTTTTCTTTGGAATGGGCACAAGTATGGATCTCTTCCAGTTGGCTGTCCAGGTAGTTGTCTTCCAAATTTCTTGGCATAGAAAATTGAGTGCTTCCAGGACTGCATCCATTTGTTGAAACATCTCAGTGGGTATTCTGTCAATTCATGGAGCCTTGTTTTTCTTCAATTCCTTCAGTACAGCTTGCACTTCTTCCTTCCATACCATTGGTTCTTGATCATATGCTACCTCCTGAAATGGTTGACCATTGACCAGTTCTTTTTGGTACAGTGACTCTGTGTATTCCTTCCATCTTCTTTTCATGCTTCCTGCGTCATTCAATATTTTGTCCATAGACTCCTTCATCATTTTAGTTTGAGATTTGATTTTTTTAATCACTTCTTTCACCTTGAGAAATGCCAAATGTGTTCTTCTCTTTTGGTTTTCTAACTCCAGTTCTTTGAACATTTGATTATAATACTGTCTTCTTGGGCTGCCTTTAGAAATTTTTTTGAGCTCTTTTACTTCCTCATTTCTTCCACTCACTTTAGCTACTCTATGTTCAATATCTTGCTTCTGAATCTCTTCTAGTATCCATTTTGATCTTTTCCTTTTTCCTTGTCTTTTTAAATATCTTTGCTTTCTTCATGTATGATTTCCTAATGTCATCTCATAACCTATTTGGCTTTGTTCATTGATGTTCAATGTGTCAAATCTATTCTTGAGATGGCCTCTAAATTCAGGTGAAATATAATTAAGGTCGTATTTTGGTTCCTGTGGACTCATTTTAATTTTCTTCACTTTCAATTTTCTTCACTTTCAACTTGAACGTGCACGTGAGCAATTGATGGTCAGTTTCTCAGTCAGCTCCTGGCCTTGTTCTGACTAAAGATACTGAGCTTCTCCATTGCCTCTTTCCACAATAGGTAACTTTTAATTGCATTACTGCAAATAAATCTCCCTTCCAAAGAATAAAGGTAAACATTATTAACTTATAAGATCAGAAAAGAGCCTTGCTTGCCTGTCTTTAGAAAATTCTTTATTTCCATGTTTGTACTTTAAAAGAGAAAAAAGAATTAAGCAAAGAAGGAAATTAAATTGAATTCTAAACAAAAGTCCAAAATGTATATATAGAAAGGTTTTTTGCATTTTTATTACATACACTATAAAAGGTTTTTTGACATAATTAATGAATATTTTATGTTCTTTATGTTTATGACTTTTTAATTTTTGTATGTTCCATTGTGGTTTGGGTGAAAGTTTACAATTCACATTAGCTTCCCATTCAACAATTCATACATATTTTGTTTCATGACGTTAGTTGTAATCCCCTCAATGTAACAGCACTCTTCCCACTCCTCCTGGTGTTCTTCATTCCCATTCATACATCTTTTCTGCTCTTTTCTATCTTCTGAACATTGTTTTGGGGCATATGCTTCCCTTTTGGTCTTGTATAGTTAATGGTTCTGAGTAGCATATTCTCACAGGCGTTCATTTTATAGTCCTGTCTATCGTCCGGCTCAATGGCACATAACAACAACAAAAACATTGTTTGGAAGAAAGGTGATCTCCAGGAGTAGGTTCAGTTCTAGGTTTGAAAGGAGTCTAAGGGCAATATTCTTGGGATTCCATCAGTCTCTATCAGACCAGTAATCTGGTCTTTTTTATAATTTTGAATTTTGTTCTACAATTTTCCCCCACTCTGCCTAAGACCATCTTTTAAGATCCCAATCAGAGGGGTAAATAGTGGTAGCTGGGCACCATTTAGTTCTTCTGGTCTCATGTGGGGGAGGCTGTGGTTCATATGGTCCCTTAGTCTTTTGGACTAAATGTTTCCTTGAGTGTTTGATTTTCTTTATTCTTCTTTGTTTCACACATGAATAGACCAATAGTTGTATCTTAAAAAAAATAAATAACACACTGCCATTGAGTTGATTTGGGCTATATGGTATATATGGTGTATATGACCTCTTGACCTCTTTTAACTTCACAGTGCTAATAGAGAATGATAAGAGTATAGGGGTGAAAGGACTAGAAGCTCTTCAACAGGAAACTGGTTAAGTACAGTCAGCATGTGCAATATAACACTGTGAAGCTCTTAAAAGACTGTTGTTATTAGGTGGCATTGAGTTGGCTCTGACTCACAGCAACCACATGTGCAACAGATCAAGACCCTGCCCAATTTTCTGCCATCCTCTCAATCCTTGCTATACCTGAGCCCAGCATTGTAGCCACTGTGTCAATCCATTTAGTTGAAGGTCTTCCCCTTTTTCGCCGAACCTCCAATTTACCAAGTGTGGTAGTTAAATTTGTATATCAGCTTGGCTGGGCCTGGTTGAGTAGCTGGGCAGCTGGTGGTAGTGGTAGTTATTCCCCATGACAAGACTGGCAATCAGCTCCATGGTGGGATCTACCACAAGCAGCTGAGTAGCTGGTTTGGGATGTGGTCTGCTTCCTGTATATAAAGAGAAACCTTGGGGATAGTCTCTAGCTTATAGCATGCTTGGACCCTGCATATAGCCACGTCATTATTCAGCAGCCTGCCATTCTCTGCCGACCTTGGGACTTACAATGGACTTGAATTAATGGCCTACAGTGTGGTTTGATAACATCAGAACCGTGCCTTTTTACTAGTCAACCTTGGGTTTGTCAGCCTGCCTCAGCAGCCAGCAGCTGTCTGAGTGAAGAAATGCCTCTAGCTTCAGTGGGCCAGGAGCAGGAGGCAGAGCTGGACCCCAAGGTTGAGGGGCTTTCACCCCACCCCTAGAGCCTGGCACTTTGAACTTGGACTGAAAGACTCCAAACTGTAAGAGAATAAACTCCTGTTTGTTAAGGCCATCCCATTTGTGGTATGTTCTTGTCAGATCAGTACTAAGTAACCAGAACACCAAGCATGATATCCTTCTCCAGGGAATGGTCCATTCTGACAACATGACCGAAGTAGGTAGGGTGAGCAATATTTATATGAAAAGATCTCCAACAAATATGAAGTAAAAAACAATCAGGATAAGAAAACAGAATGTATTCTGTGATTCCTTTTGTGTTTACTTACACACACACACACACACACACACAGGCACCCTTATGCTTGTGGATGAACAGACTAATTTTGGAAGACACTTACTAAACAGCTAATAATGTTGGCCACTGAGAAAAGGAGCTTTAATGCTATACTTTCATGGTTCATTTTTCCCCAGTAAACTGTGGTTCATAAAGATAAATAAAATGCCAATTCTTGTCATGTTCCCATTCAAACAGATGGTTTTGAGGAACAAGTGAAAGACCGATCAATATATAGTCAACAGGGAAATGAATCCCAACAGTGTACATATAATATGATCTTATTTATATAAGATTCACATGGAATAATCTCTTCGTGATAAGATTTCAGGTGATTACTCCTTCTTCTTTATAGTTTGAAGTTTGTGAATTTCCTGCAATGATACTTCTATTACTCTTAAAATAAGAAATGTTACTGAAAAGAAAAATAAGAGAAAAAAATGCTATTCTTTTATCAGTTCTGTGGGGCACAAAAGATATACAGTCAGTATGTGGTTTTTCTGGAATGGGGGGTGAGCATCTGGGTATTACATTTGCAGATAGACTTTATACCAAGCATATGGTGGATTTTCTTAAGGAATATTGTTGCTGTAGAGGCACAAGTTGCTATTTAAACCTTGGCAGACTGTGCCTTTTTAATGTTTGACTTTTCTCCCTCCAATATGTGGATCAGGCATCTGCTCAGATTTTCTTAAGGAATTCCCCCAATATCCAAGATTTTAAAAAAGTCTTTGTAAAGGTTCTAACTTATAAAATGTGAAATTTTGATAGCTTGGATAAGTGGGAAGAATAAGTTTTTTTTGTTTGTTTTTACTTTTTCCATTAAGCCTATTTATTTTTTTCTTTCTGCTTCCTAAATTGCTAGATACATTAAAACAAGGACTCAGAAAAGAATAAGAAACACACAGTCTTACACTATGAGCCAACATGAAGATATTCACAGAACCTGTGGCACTTAGGCCAAGGAGCCATACCATCCTTTCAGAACAACTTCATTCTCAGTTTACCAGAGGTTATAGCTCTAAGAATCACAAGTACTTTTCATGGAAAATACATCTCTTTATAAAGGTCGCTGTAGAATTTATAAGCTTTACTGAATTATTTTCTGTCCTTAGGTATGTAAAAGGAACACAACAGAAGGTCTTTTTACATCTTTTCAGTGACATCACTGATGGAGTAATTGTTTTCTTCCAACTTACTAAGATATTTTGATCACATGTGGGTCCATTTTTAACGAAAAACAAACATTCCTTCAGTGGTGGAAACGGAGAACAAACATCAGGTGTGCAGTAGCATATGAGATAGACCAGGGAATGAAAAACATCTACCTTTGAGGTAACAGTGATGGAAGCGGGAGATAAAACAGAAATGTTTTCTGTGCAAATAGATGGCCCTTTAAATTTAGGGTTTTCAGCTGAAAGTTTTAAGGGGTATTCCCTTTCTCAGAGAAGAAATCTGTCTTCTTCAACCTCCCCTCCAGCTTTGGGGACAAAAATCTGGAACTCTGCCAATGTTTTGAGACTCAAGTCCCCAGGGCATATTTTACAAAACATTAGCAACTCTAATGGTTTTCATTATTTAATGGTTTCTAACATTATGCATTTGAATTAAAATTAAAGCAATGTTTACAAAGTTTAAGGATTAGCAACCCACAGACTACATATTGGGCCTGGATTTCATCATTTCTATATTCTTTGGACTTTTGTGCAAAAGAAACTTGATATTCAAAATATAAGAACCAAAAGGAAACAAACCTATTACTGTGAATCTGATTCCAACTCATAGAGACCCTATAGGACAGAATAGAACTGCCCCTTGTGTTTCCAAGGCTGTTATCTTTACAAAAGCAGACTGCTACATTTTTCTACCTCAGAGTGGGGTGGGTTCAAACCACTAATCTTTCAATTAGTGGCCAAAAACTTAACTACTGTGTCACCTAAAGGCCCCTTGGGAAAAGATAGGAACATCATTAAATAAGCACAAAGTGCTATGGGGAAGCTTAAGAACAGCTTGACCAGGTGACCAAACTCCACAAAGTTTCTGTTATTATGAGGTCATGACACCATTGTCAGTGCAAGTCACCCATGTCTAGACTTTCTTTTCTTGTGTAAAATTGTCAAATGAAAAATCACCTCTTATTTCCTATAATATCTCACTAAAACATAGTAAAACCAACTATAAAGAGTAGATAGACTTTATTGGCTATTATCCCTATACCTCATCACTTCTTCCACTAAAGAAAAAAAGTCTTCGGAAATAGCAACATCAAGGACATGCTGTGGAAGAAGATATGGAGAGAGGCATACAGAGTGATCAGCTAAATAAAAAAATAGAGCTGCCAGTATAGGGAGGAAGGAATTCTAAACTGAAGAGGGCTTTAACCAAGTGATAAGGTGGATGTGATGTAGACCACTGGGAACTTCTGCTCTAGTGAGGCCACTGGACTGTCCCGAGGGTCTCTGAGATCTTGGGCCTCTGTCCTTTTGACAGCTAGAGGTGCTAGAGTTCCACTCAGAGGACAGAAAACAAAGAGTAGATTGAGAAGTTGATAGCCCAAGTTTATTGGAAAGACTGTAAGAAGAGACACATTTCTTTCTAGATTGTCTAGGTCAATCTAGTTGAGGGAACAGCAGGGATTTAGAGCAGAAGCTCTGCCCAGAAATGTACTTGGATGTACCTTACAAACTGGATTAAAGGTTTTTTTTTTCCTTATGTTTTATTTCTCAGAATACTGAGCATGGTAGAGAGGGGTAGAAGTGTGATGAACTCAAAAGGTGATAATATTTTAAAAAAGACAAACTTTGAAGGCTGCTGCTGCAGCTAATGATAATGTTCACTCTGGGAATGTAATAGAAACGGGAGGAGTTTGGAATACAAGAGGCCTGGATTTCCACCCCAGTTCTGTCCCTTGTTGCTGTTGTGCCCTCTCATGCTTTCCAGTCACCCTCTCTGAGTGTCATCTGAAGATTGGGAATATTGTCCCATATCACATAATATCATTATGGCAATTAAGTGAAATAACAGTTATAAAATATTGACAAATTAATGAAATACTCATTTGCTTCCCTTCCTTTTCACTAAGGCTTAGTTTTCAAACTTGTATGTATATTCCATATCCTTTATGTGTTGAGTATGGTATTGGGTTATTTGTACACAATCCTTAAATAGAACAAAATTTAAAAATTAAAAAGAAAAGGAAAAAAAAATTTAATGCTTCAGTTTGAGTGTTCAAGCCCTTGTTGTCCTCAGCTCACCCTTCAGGTTTAGTTATCAAACAACAGTATTAGCCTGCTTTAAGATCATCCAGTGTGAATGGAAAAGCCATCAAAGTATTTTTCGTGTAATTATGTACACAGTTGCTGTAGGCCTCAGGGGCCCTGTTGGCCCTCTAATAACGGAGAAGACTGGAAAGTCTGCGCCTCCCCAAATTACAGCAGTGACAGGCTGTGGACTCATCCTGGTAACAGATGGTTTTATTAGTGGCCACAGCCAGACACTTGGCTGAGGGCGGAGCACATGGCCATTAGCGTCTGCTCTACTTTGGTAGAGTGGTAGCAGTGTGCACAAAGAAAGCTGGATCTGAAAATAATTGACAGTGAGGGAGACAATGTACTTTTGATGTCACCAAGGGAGAAAACAAGCTCAAAGAAAAAATAAAAATATATAAAATCCTTTCCCTTGGCTCCTGAAATAGGAAAGATATGTCCAAATAATTGTCTGCTATCCAGGGGAGTAGAAGGTCATGGCGGAAAAATAAAGTAGGAACAAGATATCCATAGGTACCTGACGCTCAGTTAATTTGTGGGAAGAAATTCTCATTCTGGCTTCCTGGAAATCAAAACACACGCACACACACAATTTCTCCTATGACCACCCCCTCAAACTATGTTGTTGTTATTGCTATGTGCTATCCAGTTGGATCTGACTCATAGTGACCCCTCTCTGGGTTTTGGAGGTGATTATCACTACGGAAGCAGATTGCCCAACCTTCCTTCCAAGGAGTGGCTGGTGGGTTTGAACCACCAGTATCTGGATGCAAATACTGTAGCCAGCTGTTGTTTACCAAGATCTGGTAGAATCCCCTAATGTTTTGGAGTTATCACAGAAGAAGAATGTATTAGGGAATTTCATTGCTGTGAAATCTATGTATGCATCTATTTATCTATCTATGTACTCAGCATGTACGCATCTATCCATGCATTTATCCATGTATCTATGTATCTAGCTACCTACTTACCTACCTACCTTCTTATCTTCTATCTTTCAATCTATCATCTATATAAGCACTTTCTGATGAAGATCAAAGACTACCACTTTCAGTACAGATTACACTTCAACATAAAGTAAACAAAAATACTCATAATTGGACTAATAAGAAACATCATGATAAGTAGAGAAAATATTGAAGTTTTAAAGAATTTCTTATTACTTGGATCCATAATGAATGCCCATGGAAATAGCAGTCAAGAAATAAATGACATTGCAATGGGAAAATCTACCAAAAACAAAACAAACAAAAATAACAACCTCTTCAAAATGTTAAAAAGCAAAGATGTCATTGTGAGGACTGAGGTGTGCTTGACCCAAGTTGTGGCACTTTCAACCACCTTATATACATGTGAGAGTTGGACAATGAATAAAGAAGACTGAAGATGAATTGATGCATATGAATTGTGGTGTTAGAGAAGAATACTGAATACACCATGGACTCCCAGAAGAATGAACAAATCTGTCTTGAAAAAAGTACACCCAGAGTGTTACTTAGAAGCAAGAATGGTGAGATTTTGACTCATGAACTTTGGACATGTTACCAGGAGGGACCAGTCCCTGGAGAAGGACATGATGCTTGGTAAAGTAGAGGGTCAGTGAAAATGAGGAAGACCCTCAATGAAATGAACTGACATAGTGGCTGCAACAATGGGCTCAAACATAGCAATGATTCTTATTTATTTATTTATTTATTTTAAGAGCTTGTTTTACCTTCAACATAACACGTATATTTAGTTTCATCCCCATTCGCCATGTCCAACCCTCCCCTCCCCTCCTCCTCTCCCTACCCTGCCATGCTCCCTCTGTACCCCTCATATTTATGCACTCTTGTTTGTCCTGCATTTCCTCAGTTTGAATGTTGGTCCTCTGGTGTTCCATAGTCTATTGCTCTAAGGGATGTATTACCATAGAGTATGTGGGTGCGTCATCCTGGGTTGAGTGGTCAGTGTGTACATCTTGTTAACTATTGGGCTGAGAGCTCACCCCTGGGGATGAGTTTTATTCTAGGTGCAGAATGTATTCCAGGGCCATAGTATTGGGAGTCTCACCAGATTTCATCTGACCAGCAATTCTTGTCATTATTGAGTTTTTGGATTATGTTTCACATTTTCCCTCCCATTCTATCCAGGATCTCCAGATTTGATCCTTTCCTGAGTGTTTGGCATTGGTAGCCAGGCACCATATAGTTCTTCTGGTCTCGAGAGCCATCATGTCCTAGGGCTGATTGCTTCCAAATGTCCTTGTCTTTTTTTTCTTCTTTTGAGTTCTTCTTTGCTTCCGACCTAGGAGACCGTTAGCTGTATCTTAGATGGCCGCTTGAAAGCTTTTAAGACCCCAGTTGCTACTTGCCAATGTAGGATGTGGAGCAATGCTTTTATGTATTTTGTTGTGCCAATTGAGTCTGATGTACCCCAGTACTATGGTCCTGAGATGGTAGATTTATTGGATCTCTCTCCCATAGTGTCTGGTTGTCTGTGAGGGATTACTCTGTGTCTGTCTTCTATTGTTTCTGTAAGGACTGCAGGTGTTTTGTATCACTGGTATCTGTACAAGATTAGTCTCAGCTGAATCTATCCTTGGTCTAGAGTATACTTCTGTTCACTGACCCCTGTCTGATCATCTCAGGTGTCAAACATAGGAATGATTCTGAGGATGGCACAGGAGCAGACAGCATTTCTTACTGTTGTAAATAGGATCATTATGAATCAAAACCAACTTGATAGCACCTAAAATCAATGACAACAACAATCCATCCACCTCTCTATCCTTCCTTGCCTATTTCTGTGTTACAAATTACCACAAATATAGCAGCTTAAAGCAATAAAAATTTATTATTTCACAGTTCCATGGGTAGGAGTCCAGGCTCAGTTAGCTAGGTCATTTCCTCATGGTCCCACCAGGATGAAATCAAGATGTCAGCTAACGTGATCTCTTCTGAGGTTCAGAAGGTTCTCTTCTAAGTTCACTAGTTGTTGGCACATTTCATAACCATATGTTTGTACAGCTGAGGTCTTTGTGTTCTTGCTAGCTCTAGACTAGGGGACCTTCTTAATATTAGAGGTCATCCTTAGGACCTTTTTCTGTATGACCCTCTCCTCTCCTAACATGACAGTTTATTTCTTCAAGACTGTCAATAGAACATCTGCTATGGCTTCTTGTCTTTGTGAATGGCCCACCTATTAACTCAGGCCCACTCAGGATAGTCTCCTTTTTCATTAACTTACTATCCACTAAATGTTGTTGTAGTTATGTGCCATCGAGTCATCTCTGACTCATGGTGACCCCTCCTTGGGTTTCTGAGTCAGTATCACTATGGAAATAGATTGCCCAATCTTCCTTCCAAGAAGTGGCTGGTGGGTTTGAACCACCAACTTTCTGGTTAGCAGTCAAGTGCCTTAGGTACTACGTCACCAGACTAAATAGAAACCTTGTTCTTGTAGTTAGTTGTGGTCAAGTCAGTTCTGACTGATGACAACTCTGTGTTACAGAGGAGAACATCCTGCTCCGTAGGGTTTTCTTGGCTGTAATGCTGATGGAAGCAGATCCACAGGACTTTTCTTTCATAGTACAACCGGTGGGTTCAAACCACTAACCTTAGATTAGCTCTTGAAGGCAAACTGTTTCTGCCAATTAGGGACCTGGGAACTTAATTAAATTCCTTCCTCTTTGCCACCTTGTTGTGGTAATTCATCATAATCATGGTGTGATGTTTCATCTTATTCACAGGCTCTGCCACTATTAACAGAAAAGAGATAGTAAAACGTGTGTGCACAAGCAGTGGAAATCTTGGGAATCATCTCAGAATTCTGCATCCCACACTATTTCTTTATTAAGCTAAAAGTCACATAAATTAATATTTTAAAGTGTACAATTCAGTGGCATTTAGTACATTCACTGTGTTGTGTAACCATCACCTCTCTAGTTACAAAATATTTTCAACATCTCAAAGGGAAACTTGTACCCATTATGGTGTCAATTCCTTTTAGCCTCTGGCACCTGCTAATTTGGTTTCTGTTTGTATTGATCTACCTAATCTGAATATTTTATTGAAACAAACTATGTGAACTTTTGAGACTGGTTTCTGTCACTTAGCATAACATTTTTGAGGTTCAACTGTGTACCATGTATAAGTACTTCATTTCTTTTTATAACTGAGTAATACTTCATTAATATATGTACCACATTTTATTATCTGTTGACAAATATTTGTATTGTTTCCAGATTTTGCTGATTGTGAATTGTGCTGCTATAATATTCCTCTATAAGATTTTGTTTGAACAACTGTTAACAATTATTTTGGCTAAATACTTAGTAGGAGAATTGGTGAATCATGTGGTAATTCTATGGCTAGCTTTTTAAGGAAGCAACTAACTCTTTTCCACAGTGGCTACACCATTTTAAGTTCTTACCAGCAAAGTACAAAAGTTCCAATATCTTCATATCTTTGTCAACATTTGTAATTATCTGAATTTGTGATTCTAGACATCCTAGTGGATGTGAAGTGGTATATCATTGTAGTTTTGATTTGTATTTCCCTGATGACTAATGATGTTGAACATCTTTCCATGTGTGTATTGGCCATTTATATATATTCTTCAGAGAAATACCTACTCAAGACTTTGACCGTGTTAAAAAAAAATGGTCTTTTTGTTGTTAAGTTGTAAGATTTATGTATACATTCAGTATACAAGATTTTTCTTAGATATGTTATTTGGATATGCTTTCTCTTATTTTGTACATTTTCTTTTCACTTTCTTGATAGTGTCCTTTGATGCATAACATTTTAAATTTTTATAAAGTCTGATTTATTTATTTTTCTTTTGCTTCTTGTGCTTTTGGTGCTATATCTAAAAATCCACTGCCATTATTGAAGGGCCCCAAATATTTATCTCTATGTTCTCTGCAAAGAGTTTTATACTTTTAATTTTACATTGAGGCTTTTGATTCAATTTGAATGAATTTTTGTATATGGTATGAGGTAGGAGTCTAACTTCATTCCTTTGCATGTGGGTATACAGTTGTCCCAGCACAATTTGTTGAAATGACTGTATTTTCCCTTCTGAAAAGAGCTGGCACCCCCATTGAAAACCAACTCATTATAGATATATGAATTTATTTCTGGATTCTCCACTCTTCGCCCTGATCTATATATCTAACGGTATGCAGTGCCACAGCGTTTTGATTATTGTAATTTTGTGTAGTAAAACCTGTGCAAGCCAGAATTTAAGTAAAGTGGAACCACTCAAAGAAGAAAAATTCTAATATTTTCCACTAAAATGAGCCATAGAAAAATTATTAGACTGTACTCTGTCAAAGAAAGAAAACTTGTGAAATCCAGAAAAGCAAGGTAATCCCATTGAGTTCTGGCTCTCACAGGTTTCACTTAGTAAGTTTTAAAGTTGGGAATTGGGAAGCCTCCAATTTTATACTTCCTTTTTCAAGACTTTCTTGGCTATTCAAGGTTCCATATCATTCAATATGAATTCTCAAAAAAAAAAAAAAAAAGCAAACCAAACTGACTGCCATTGAGTTGATTCTGACTCACAGCAACCCCCATAGGATTTCCAACACTGTAAATCTTTACGGAAGCAGACCGCCTCATCTTTCTCCAATGGAGCAGCTGATGGGTTCATACTGCTGACCTTTTGGTTAGCAGCCCAGTGCCTTAACCACAGCATCACCAGAGCTCCTTATGTGAATTCTTGGATCTGCATTTCTAAATCTCTATTAAATTCTATTGAGATTTTGATACTTATAATATTGAATCTGGTTATTGGTTTGGGTAAGTACTCTCATCTTAACAATATTAACTCTCCCAAGCCATGAACATGGAATGCCTTTCCATTTATGTAGGCCTTCTTTATTTCGACAATGTCTTGCAGTTTTTACTGTACTTGGTTAAGTTTATTATTTTATTATTTTTGATTTTTTATAAATGGAATTGTTTTCTTAATTTCTTTTTCAGATTGTCCACTCTATTACATAGAAACACAACTGATTATTTTCATGTTGATCTTCTATCCTGCAACTTTACTGAATTTGTTTATTTATTCTAATAATTTATTTTTTTGTGGATTTTTATGGACTTTCTAAATATATATAGGATCATGGCATAATTGAATAGAAATATTTTACTTCTTCCTCTCCAATTTGGATAATTTTTGTTTCTTTTATGTGGCTGATTGATCTGTCCAGAATGTCCAGTACAATGTTGAATACAAATGATGATGAAAATGAGTATCCTTGTCTTGTTTCTGACATTAGACAGGAAGCTCTTAGTCCCTCACCACTGAGTATATTGACTGTGGGATATATTTATTTATTTTTATAGATCCCTATAAGTTTTCTCCTATTCTTAGTTTGTTGAGTATTTGCTTTTTTAAAAAAAAAAAAAAATCCTGAGAGTATATTGCATTTTGTCAAATGCTTTTTCTGCATTTATTGAAATGATCATTTTCCATCCTTCATTCTGTCAATGTGATGTGCCACATTGATTGATTTTCTTATGTAGTAACACCCTTCCATATTGTTGTAGTTAAAGTTGTGTGTGAGATTAACTGGACCATGGTTTTGAGTTGCTTGGCAGCTGGCTGTAGGTATTCCCCTTGAAGAGACTGGATGGGGTATAATTAATTCCATGGTGTAATCTACTGTGAGCACTTTATTAGTTGCCTTTGGGGTACAGCTTGATTCCTGTATATGTGGAGAAGCTTTGAGAAGGGTGTCTAGCTTTTTGGCACATTTTGGATCCTGCATTTGGCTGTGTCTCCATCTCCAGTTCCTGGACTTGAACCAGTGCCCTGCCATGTTGCCTGCTAATCTTTGGATTGTGCCATTTTACTGCTATTCTTGGGTTCATCAGCCTCAGCAGCCTTTAGCTGTACGAGTCAGAAGAAGCCTCCAGCTCCACTGTGCCTGAAACAAGAGGCAGATTTGAAACCCAAGGTTGAGAGACCTTCACCCAATTCCTACACCTGGCACTCTGAATTCAAACTCTAGTCTCTTAAACTGTAAAAGAATAAATTCCTGGTTAATAAAGCCATCCGTATGTGATATTTGTTATAGCAGCATTAGAGAACCAAGACATATACCCAGTATAAACCCACTTGTTCATTGTGTATAATCCACTTCATGTACAACTAAATCCACCAGCATCTCCTTGGAGGAAGATTGGGCAATCTACTTCTGTAGTGATACCACCTCGGAAACCCAAGGAGGGGTCGCTATGAGTTGGATCCGACTTGATGGCAGTGAGTTTGTTTTTTACTATTTAGTTGAGGAGTTTGTATCTACATTCATAAAGGATATTTACTGGCCTATAGTTTTTTTTTTTTTTAATTTTTATCTGGCTTTGGTTTCAGGGTAAGGATAGACTTATAGGATGAATTTATAAGTATGACCTCCTATTCTATTTTTTTGGGAATAATTTGAGAATTAAATAAGTTCAATTTTTATTTAAATTAAAGAATTCATCAATAAAACCATCTGGTGCTGATCTTTTCTTTGTAGGTAAGGAAGTTTTTGATTTCCAAAGTTTTGTATATCTATTTATCTCCAGTCATAGACTTCCAGTTCACATAGCTGGAATGTACCTAAGGAATTATTTCCTTTCTTTATCTGGTCAAAGCACTCACATTCTGAAGCTACTGTGGAAAAGCCAACACTTTTTTCTTTAACAGGAAGACCATACTGTAGTGAACTAAGAGCTAACAGTTCATGAATTTGCTGTGGCTTGATGATTTGATACAACTCTAGGTACCTGCAGACCATCCCCACTTCTAGTTGCAAATCCATATTGTTCTGAGTTTACTGGCTTTTCTGTGGCTGTCTCAGGAAAATCTTCCAATTGAGAGTATCCTGTCTTGGACAGTTTGGATTTCAGTTTGTTGTTGTTGTTAGGTACCAATGATCTGGCTCTGACACACAGTGACCCGATGTACTACAGAAGAAAACACAGCCTGGTCCTACACCATCCTCACAATCCTTGCTGTGCTTGAGCCCCTCATTGCAGTCACTGTGTCAATCCATCTTGTTGAGGGTCTTACCCTTTTTCACTGACCCTCTACTCTCCCAAGAATGTTATCCTTCAGGAATAGGAAGATGGCATCTTACCTGTAGTCCACACATTAATTCCTTCTAGCATGTTGTTGTTTTTGTTATTTGCCGTGAAGTCAGCCCTGACTCATAGTGACTCCTCCTTGGGTTTCCAAGGTGGTGTCACTATGGAAGTAGATTGCCCAACCTTCCTTCTGAGGAGTGACTGGTGGGTTTGAACTGCCAGCCTTCTAGTTAGCAGTCAAGTACCTTAGGCTTGAAAAACTAGATGCAGCTGTTCAAAGCGGGGATTCTGGTGCTCTGAGCAGCTCATTAAGTCTTTGAAAGCCAAACTCAGGGAAGTATGAGTAGAAAAGAGGGAGAGGCAGTATAACCAACTGGAAAGAATAAAAAATAAGGGAACCTGCCCCAAGGAGTGCTGACTGGCCAGTAAGAAAGGGCATCAGAGCACTCCCTGGGGCAGTGGAGAGAACACATCAGAGGACCTGTGGCCACTCCATGGATCTACCTTCAGCTCCCACTTTTATAGATAAACTTGGGATCACAGGGAAGGGAGGGAGCAGAGACCACTCTAGCTCCAGGTGCTGCTGAATTGGGAGCAGAGAGGGAAGCTTACAGCAAATGGGCAGGCCCTGGGTCAATCTCATGGTGTGGGTAAGGACAGATATTCCAGGACAGCATTTTGGCATGGAGGGCCCTGGAGTATGGGTTTTTTGTGGCTGTCTGAGTCTTGTGGAAAGTGGTGGCCCCATAACCATTGGGGTCTTTTACGAACTTGAGCAGCAGGCCCATGAGTAACAGTATAATGTCATCATTAGCAGCCTACTCAAAGCCCTGGCAATGGCTATTGATACCTTGGAGATTTGTATTTCTCTTTTCTTCTTCCTTTCCCCACCTCTCCCCTGCCTCATCCAATAGAAAAACCAGATTTAGTCACCACAATGCCTTCTGGCTTGAATCCTAAACCCCATTCAAGATGAACAGAGACCTGCATCCACATTCCACACAGTGATTCCATCATCACAAAGAAAACTGCAGAGCAATGCAGCACACCTGAATTAGTAACTAAAAAAATAAAATATACCAGCTCCACCTTTGCAAAAATATTAAATTATAAAATCAAGACAAAACAAATCAGTACATAACTAACAGTTAAAAACAACTTCAAAATGTCTGGGAAAAAAACAAGCAATCTGAAATCAAACAAAAACAAAAACAAACAAACAAAAAAGCAGGATAAGACAGCAGAAAAATCCCAAATGAAATTCTCATAAAACATGGAGGAAGAGGAGGCAATAGAATTATCCAAGAAGGAATTTAGAATATATGTTTATAGAACCCTAGAAGAGCTCAAGGAAACCTCAAACAGAATCAAGAAGAACACAGACAGGATCCTGGAAGAACTCAGGAAAACTATTCAAGAACAAAATAACAAGATTAATACACAACCAGAACTCATACAAAAACTGCAGTTAGAAATCCAGAAGATGAATATTAAAATTACAGAATTATACAACACAGTGGAAGCAGAAAAGAATATGCTAAAACTGGCTTAAAACACATTTCCCAACTAGAAGATAAATCCCTGGACACCAGCCTGTATGAAGAAAAATCAGAATGAAGATTTAAGAGAAATTAAGAGAACCTGAGTTCTACAGGACAACATGAAAAGAAACAACATGCACCTCACTGAAATTTCAGAACAAGAAGAGGTGACAAAAAAAAAAAAAACAAAACACTGAGAAAATTGCAGGAGACTTACTAACAGAAAATTTCCCCCATCATGAAGGAAGAAAAGATATTTTTCCAAGAAGCTCAAAGAACCCCATACAGAGTAGATCCCAAGAGAAAAACCCTGAGGCATATCATAATCAAACTCTCTAAAACCAAAGACATACAATCTTGCAAGCTGCCCAGGGCAAAAGAAATATTACTTGTAACAATCAAACAGTTAGGCTTAGTTCTGATTACTCAGCAGAAACCATACAGGCAAGAAGGCAATGGGATGGCATATATAAAACACTGAAGGAAAATAACTTCCAACCAAGAATCCTATATCCAGCCAAACTGTCCATCAAATAAGAGGACAATATCAAGACATTCTCAGACAAAAAGAAATTAAGGGATTTTGTGAAAACGAGACCAACCCTACAAGAAATGCTAATGGAAGTTCTTCCAAGAGAGAACTCACAATAGAGAACAACAAAATCAGAACACATGGCATCAACACTAAAACCAAATCAGAAATAGATGCTCAAAATAAGACCATAAAACATTGTATACTAAAAAAAGCAAGGATGTCAATCTGCACATGTCAACAATTAACCAAATATAGGGAGTAAAAGTTCTAGGTACAAAACTTTGAAATGGAGAGGAAAATAAGACAATGTCCTCATAGAAAAGACAGCTCCAAAAACAGAGAAGTCATTTCAAAGTAACCACAGAGAAAATTAACAATCCCCCTAAGCAAACTCAGAAAGAAGGAAAACATGGGTTTAGTAAGTACAAAACAAACAATAAAGAACAAAAGAGAGAAAATACTTGACAACAAAATGAACACAGCACAGAAAAGTATATGGACCAAGAAAACTCCAACAACACACAAAAAAACACAATAGAATGACAGCAATCAATGCACACCTATCACTAATCACACTCAGTGTGAATGGATTAAGTGCATGAATCAAGGGAAAGAGAGTGGCAGACTGGATGAAAAAAGAAGTCCCATTGATATGCTGTCTACAAGAGACTCACCTTAGACACAAAGATAAAACAAATGAAGGGTTAAGGGGTGGAAAATAATATACCAAGGCAACAGTAACCAAAAAGAGCAGAAGTGGCAATATTAATTTCTGATAAAATAGACTTTAATGTAAAAAACAACATAAGACACAAAGAAGGTCACTATATGATGCTGAAAGGGTTAATTGACCAAGAAGACATTACCATAATAAATATCTATGCACCCGATGAAACTGCTCCAAAATACGTGAAGCAAATATTAATTGAATTGAAAGTGAAAATGGCAAGTCTACAATAGTAGTAGGAGACTTTAACACACCACTTTCAAGGAGGGACAGATCAACTAGAAAAAAACTCAGTAAAGGTACACAAGAGCTCAAGAATACAATCAACCAACTTGACCTCAAAGACACAGACAGAGCACTCCACCTAACAAAAGCATAATTTGCATTCTTCTCCAGTGCACACAGATAATTCTCCAGGACAGATCATATGTTAGGCCATAAAACAAGCCTCAATAAATTAAAAAACACTGAAACACTACAAAGCATCTTCTTGGACCACAATGCTATAAAATCAGAAATTAATAATAGGAAGATCAAGGAAAAAAACATTAAACATGGAAGTTGAACAATACACTGTTGACAAACTACTGGGTAACAGAAGAAATAAACAATGAAATAAAAAATTTCTAGAAACAAATGAGAATGAAGATATATCTTACCAAAACCTATGGGACACAGTGAGAGCAGTACTCAGAGATCAGTTTATAGCAATAAATGCATACATCAGAAAAGAGGAAAGACACAAAATCAACACTTAACAACCCCAACAATTAGAAAAAGAACAACAAAAGAATTCTAGAGTAGAAATAACTGAAACAGAAAACAAAACAAAAAAATAGAGAAAACCAACAAAACAAGGAGCGGGTTCTTCAAAAAGAGTAACAAAATTGACAAACCATTGGCAAATCTAATGAAGAAAAGACAGAAGATGCAAATTACTAGAATAGTAAATGAATAGGGCGTCATCACAACAGAACCAACTGAAATAAAAAAGATACTGACAGAATATTATGAAAAACTGTACTCCAACAGATTTGAGAACCTACAAGAGATGGACAAGTTTCTGGAATCACAAGACCTACTTAACTATTCCATTCAGACATAGAATACTTGGACAGACCCATAACACAGGAGGAAATTAAACAAGTCATAAAAAAACTTCCCACAAGAAAAAGTTCTGGCCCTGATGGCTTCACTGGAGAATTTCACCAAATATTCAGGGAAGAGATGATATCTATACTACTCAAGCTATTCCAGAACATAGAAAAATATGGAATACTCCCAAACTTATTTTATGAAGCAAGCATAACACTAATACCAAAACCAGGGAAAGACAGCACTAAAAGGGAAAACTACAGACCAATATACCTCATGAACATAGATGCAGAAATCTTCAACAAAATCCTAGCCAACAGAATCCAACAACATATAAAAAAAAATAATACATCCTGACCAAGTGCGATTCACACCTGGTATACAAGGATGATTCAACATCAGAAAAACAATCAATGTAATCCATCACATAAACAAAAGAAAAGAACCACATGATTCTATCAATCAATGTGGAAAAGGCATTTGATAAAATACAACACCAGTTCCTGTTCAGAACTTTTATCAAAATATGGATAGAAGGGAAATTATTCAACATAATAAAGGGCATATATGCAAGAGTAAGCCCCAGGGATACAGGTGAGGAGACAACTCAGAGACACCCAAAGCAGCAGGCCAGAAGAGCAGGAGAAAGGGGATTAAAAGCCAGGAATCCAGACAGAGGAACAGTCAGCCACAGGGACCCAGGTGGGGGTGATATGAGCCAATGCAAAGCCAATGGCTAATATTATTATTAATGGAGAAAGACTCAAAGCATTCCCCTTACAAACGGAAACTGGACAGGGATGACCTCTATCACCACTCCTATTTAACACTGTATTGGAAGTCCTAGCCAGGGCAATAAGGCAAGAAACAGAAATAAAAGGCATTCAAATTGGCAAAGAGGAAGTAAAGCTATCTCTATTTGTAGGTGACATGATCTTATACTTAGAAAACCCAAGAGACTCACCAAAAAGCTACTGGACCTAATAGAGAGTTTCAGCAAAGTAGCAGGATACAAGTTCAACATACAAAAATCAGTTGGATTCCTCTATACCAATAATGAGACCTCTGAAAAAGAAATAAGGGAAACAATACCACTTATAATAGCTAGTAAAAAGATAAAATATCTAGAAATAAATCATACCAGAGACACAAAAGACCTATACAAAGAAAACTATAAAACACTACTATAGGAGACAACAAAGGATCTACATTAATTGAAGAATCTACTTTGTTCAGAGAATGGAAGACTGAATATTGTGAAAATGTCAATACTACTTAAAGCAATTTACAAATTTAATGCAATCCTGATTCATATACTAACAATTTTTTTTAAGGACATGGAAAGACTAACTACTAACTTCATATGGAAAGGAAAGAGACCTTGGATAAGCAGAGCACTACTGAAGAAGAACAACAAAGTGGGAGGTCTCACACTCCTGGATCTTAAAACCTATTATACAGCCACATTAGTCAAATACTGTATTGGTACAATGATAGACAGGTAGACCAATGGAACAGAATTGAAAACCCAGAAATAGACCCATCCATCTATGGACAGCTGATCTTTGACAAAGGTCCAAAACCCATTAAATGGGGAAGAGATAGCCTCTTTAACAAATGGTGCTGGCAAAATTTGACATCCACTTGCAGAAAAATGAAACAAGACCCATACCTCACCACATACACAAAAACAAACTCAAGCTAGATCACACTTAAATGTAAAACCCCAAACTATAAAATTCATCAAAGATAAAATAGGGGCAAATCTGTTGTTGTTGTTGTTGTTGTTATGGGCAAATCTAGGAGCCCTAATAATGGCATAAATAAACTATCAAACATAACTCAGAATGCACAAGAGGTAGAAGGGAAGCTAGATGAGTAGGACCTTTTAAAAATTAAATTCTTATGTGTATCAAAAACTTCATCCAAATGGTAAAAACAGAACCTACAGATTGGGAGAAAATATTTGCCTATAACCTATCTGACAAAATACTTATCTCCAATATCTATAGAACACTTCAACACTTCAACACCAAAAAGATAAACAATCTAAGTCAGAAATGGGCAAGAAACATGAACAGACACTTCACTAAAAATGCTATGCTGGAGGCCAACAAACACATGAGGAATTGCTCATGATCTATACTCATTAGACAGATACAAATCAAAATAATGATGAAATATCATCTCACTTCAGCAATCATAGCAAAGTTCAATAGGACAGAACATAACAAATGCTGGCAAGGTTGTGGAGAGATTGGAACTCTCATACACTGCTGGTGGGATTGTAAAATGGTACTACCATTGTGGCAAACAGTATGACATTTCCTTAAAAAGCTGAAAATAAAAATATAATTTGACCTAGCAATTCCATTACTGGGAATATATCCTAAACAAGTGAGAGGGAGGACATGAACAGATGTATGCACACCTATGTTCATTGCAGCACAATTCACTATAGCAAAGAGATGAAAACAACCTAAATGCCCATAAGCAGATGAATGGATAACCAAATTATGGTGCATTCATACAATGGAATACTATGCTACATTATAGAATAATGAAAGATATGTGAATCATCTCTCAATGTGGATGAGCCTAGAGGACATTATATGGAGTACAATAAGTCAATGGCAGAGGCCAAATACTGTGTGAGCCCATTACTGTAAAAAGACAAGGGATGGTTTGCTTGAGGAAGAGAACTTACTTTATATGTAGGGTAGGGAAGGGAGGGAATAATTTCAGGCTAGTTGGGGGCCACACGCTGAGGTGGGTAAGGGCAGGAATGGTATGGAAAGTGTGACCAGCATGATGACATTGGGAAAAGGAGCACTCCGAATTATGCACATAAGATATAGATGACAGAGGGTAATACCAGTTATCCACAAAACTGCAATGCCATTAACCCCAAACACCAGACTACAGATAAACACATAAATATCTGAGAAGATCAGATGGGGGTCACTGAATAGGAATATACTCTAGACCAAAGATAGATTCAGCTGAGGCTAACCTTGTACAGATACTAGTGATACAAAATACCTGCCAACCTTAAAGAAACAACAGAAGACAGAGACATAGAGCAATCTGTCACAGACAGCCAGACACTGTGGGATAAAAATCTGATGTATCTACTAACTCAGGACCATAGTATTGGGGGACACCAGACTCAATTGGCACAACAAAATACAGAAAAATCTTGTTCCACAACCTATATTGGTGAGTAGCGACTAGGGTCTTAAAAGCTTTCAAGCAGTCCTTTAAGATGCAGCTAATGAGCTCTGGTAGCATAGTGGCTAAGACACTTGCCTGCTAACCAGACGGCTGGTGGTTCAA
>NW_006921590.1:13909431-13926704 GCF_000298275.1 Orycteropus afer afer | reverse complement strand
AATGTTGAATGTAAAACAAACTCTGCTCTGTAAATTTGTACCTAAAGCACAATTAAAAAAAAAAAAAAAAAGAATGATATCCTTCTCCAGGGACTGGTCCTTTCTGACAACATGATCAAAGTAGGTGTTTTAGTCACCTAGTACTGCTCTAACAGAAATACCACAGTTGGAATGGCTTTAACAAACAGGAGTTTACCCTCTTACAGTTCCGGAGGCTAGAAGTCTGAGCTCCAGGTGTCAAGCTCTAGGGGCTGGGTAAAAGCCCCTTGACCTTGGGCTTCAGCTCTGCCTCTTGCTCCCAGCCCAATGAAGCTGGAGGCTTTCCTCACTCAGGCAGCTGCTGGCTGCTGAGGCTGACAAACCCAAGGTCAACAAGTAAAAAGGCTCAGTCCCAATGTTATCAAACAACATGGCAGGCCATTAATTCAAGTCCATTGAAAAGCCCAAAGATCTGCAGGGCATGGCAGTCTACTGAATGAAGACTTGGCTATGTGCAGGGTTCAAGTGTGCTAAAAAGCTGGATACCTTCCTCGAAGTTGCTTCTTATATATTGGAAGTAGCCCACATCCCTAAAGCAGCTACTCAGCTGCTCCAGAAGATTTCACCATGGAGTTAATTACCAGTCTCACCATGGGGAATAACTATATCCAGTTACCCAGCCACTCAACAAGGCCTAATGAAGTAGACAACAACCTTAACTACCACAGTAGATTAGGTAAAGCCTGGTCATTATAGCTTCCAAGGAGAATTCTGGTTAAACTTCTTCCAGGACAGATTTGTTCATTCTTCTGGCAGTCCATGGTATTTTCAGAATTCTTTGCAAACACCATATTTCAAAGCCATCAGTTCTTCAGTCTTCCTTATTATTCTCTGTCAATGTGATACCATTAGTTTTGTAGATTCCTTTAATGACTGGACGTTTCAGGACCATTAATAGTTTTTTCTCTATTTTTGATAGGGGCTATCGTTTTTTTCTTCCACTCATATATTCTATATTTTTCGTACCTTTCAACACAAAAAGGGAAGGAGAATAATTATTTGCATCTTGAAATTGAGAGCCACAGGAAAAAAAAATATTGTAAGGTGGGTGATATAAAAGGTAAAAAATCTATAAGAAATTTATGTCTCCAAAACATAAAAAATAGAGAACTGGTACCTCTCCACAAAGGAGAAATAAAACAGTGTTCCACTTTTGTAAGGTAATGGATTCCTAAAACCAAGTAACAAACACACTGGACAAACACAGCCTATAGAAAAATCTAAACTATACATTTCCATAAATATGAGGAAAGTTTCTATAAAATTCTAATCTGTGGCTCATGAAAATTACTCACATTAGCTAATATAGATTACATCCCAGGAGTTTATACTTATGAGATATTCAGTGTATATTTTAAATACTGTTTCCAAGAAAAGTAGAAAATTAGAAAGTCTTTAAACTTTAATCACAGATACAGAAGCATCTATTAACAATTTATTCTAGTTCCTGCTTACATAAAGAAACTTGTACACTACTACTTCTTCTGAAAGGATTTCCATGCTTGTTCCCAAAGTAACCTGTCTTTCTTTGCTTAACATCCCAGAAACAGAAGTCTTTGAGTTTGAGTCCATTGGTCGCAGGGGACATCAAGCTCAATTGGCATAAAATACTACACGAAAACTTTGTTCACATTCTACTTTGGTGAGTAGGGACTGAGATCTTAAAAGCTTGCAAGCAGCCATCTAAATGCAGTGATGGGTCTCTCCTCATTCAGAACAAAGAAGAATGAAGAAAAACAAAGATTCATGGAAACAATTAGTCCAAGAGACTGGTACACCAGGTGATTCTCAGCCTATACAACTATGAGACCAGAAGAACTAGATGGTGCACCACTAACCCTGTCAACCACTCAGAGGAGGATCTATGTAGGAGATCCTGGATAGAGTGGGAGAACACTGTGGAACAAAACTCAAAATCATTAAAATAAATAAATAAATAAAGGGACCAGATTTGCTTGTTTGATAGAGCCTGATGAAGCCACTGAGACTATGACCTCTAGCTGCCCTTCAGGTCTGGAATTGAATCTACTCCTGTGGCTTCCCGCCAAACAAAAGACAGGCGTATGAGCTGAACCTTTACATTAGGTAGATACACTCCTTATAGAGATCAATCATGTGAGAATAGAAGGGCTATGTATGCACAGGGAGATAGCCTGGGGGCACAAATGCATGGGAGGGAAGGACACAGGAAAGAGCTAACTATGGGGAGTAGTGGGAAGGGAGCTGTTGCATTGTGGGAAATTGTAGTCAATGTCATGAGACAAAGTGTATGTGAACTGCTGTATGGAAAGTGAATTTGCTCTGTAAACTTTCACCCAAATTACAAAAATTAAAAAAAAAAAAAAAAAAAAAAAAAAGGCGGTCTTGAGTCCCTTGTAAATCACAGAGTCAAAGCAACATTCATGTAATAAAAAACCAAACTCACCGTCATCAAGTCGATTCTGACTCATAGCAACCCATTTTGGGTTTCGACGGCAATAAACCTTTACAGAACTTGATTGCCCCATCTTCTTTCCACATTTGTTCCATATTCTACTTTTGTGAGTAGTGACTGGAATCTTAAAAGCTTGCAAACAGCCATCTAGATGCAATGTGGAACAGTTGGTGGGTTTGAACTGCTAGCCTTCTAATTAGCAGTCAAATGCCTTAGGCATCACACCACTAGAGCTCCTTATTCACGTAACAGGTGTCCTTCAAATAAATATTGTAAATCATTTGAAACAGAAGCTTGTCTTGCAGAAAAAGGATATTCTTTTCAGAGTAATTTTGGTCCATATTTGTAAAATAGCGGGTGCAACATAAAGTATAGTGAATGGATAACAGGCATGGATATTCACATAGGACAAATTAATGAGAAGATGATCTTCCTACTCTATAGGTCAGGAACAAAATCAGTAGAATAGTGTCCCAGGGAAGTCAAATTCTGTCTCACTTATCTATAAACCTGGGTAAAGCACCTTATCTCTAACTCTTCATTTCCTCATTTCCAAAATAAATAAAAAGTGTCTAGCTCAAAGGCATATCGCTCATGTTAATGACATACTGTTCATCAAATGCTTTGAGAGTCATTAGGCCTAAGCAAAGTAAGTTTTTATTTTAACAAAGACTCTAAGAATCTGTTCACATTACAGTCCCACACTTAGTTGGTAAAAATCTAATCTTATGGTTTGTGGAGAGTCATTCTGCCACATCAAAGTCTCCTATGTAGTAAACATACTGATATGGGGGACTTGTGATTATGAGTACATTTTATCTGCAGAAGTCATTACTTTGTACCAAGGAGATCCCTTTTATTCATGTATTCATTTGACATGCTCTGGCACCAAATATGTACCAAGCACTGTTATTGCCAAATACACAAAGATGAAAAAGAAATGATTCATATTCATGAAGAGTTTGTTAGTTAGAAAGAAAGACAAATATGTACTTCCAGCCTTATGTATCTGTAGGCTAAGTAGCTTCAGGAGCCCAGAGGGAAGTCCTCCAAAGAAAGCCAGCCACATGTAGAGGTGAGAACTTAGAAGCAAACACCAAATGGGGAGGTAAAATGGATGTACCAAAATGGTTAAACTAACTCAACAGGATCTGAGAGGAGCAGTAAGGGTATCCACTGTAACCATATTCCTTAAAATTAATTTCATTCTCACAGTTTTCAAAAAATTTTCTAGACATGCAGTTTTTTATGTTTTTTCCTCCTGTGTAAAAGCAGATTTGGTAGCATAGTGCCTAGGGCATTTGACTGCTAACTAGAAGACTGGCGGTTCAAACCCACCAGCCACTCCTCGGAAGGAAGATGGGGCAATCTACTTACATAGTGACACTGCCTCGGAAACCCAAGGAGGGTTGCTATGAGTCGCAAATGACTCTAAAGCAGTGTTTTGTTTGTTTTTTTTTAAAGTAGATATTGTTATTTAAAACCAAGATGCTTTAGTAACTCTGCAATTGATTATCATTCCATGGCTTAGGAGTAAGTTTATATATTCCATTATAAACTAGTCTTTTGAAATATTTTAATTTTACCCTTAATTTTTCAATAAGAAAGATGTTTTTCTTTAAAACTATGTAAGTTGAAAACAATCCAAGGAAATTTCCATGTTTGTTCTAGTATATAAAAGATATATATATATATATATATATATATATATATATATATATATACTATCCCTGTCATAATTCAAACGATATATAACTTTCCCAGACAGCAAATCAAGAAACAAGAGTTTTTTTCTCCTCAGCCTGTACCATTTTTTAGTCTTTCTGAAAATGGATAAAACCAGGCAGTTACATGACATATGGTTTGCATGGAACCATTTATACCACGAGTCTTGGAAAGCAAGATGGGGAAAATACTTCAACAGGTACCAGTGGCATAATTAATCACTGCTCATTCGGAACTGCACTCATTGTGGCACTGTCATCTTAGACAGAGAAATGCAATATTTTTTGACAACAATAGGAATATTGTCAAGTAATAGAGAGCTCCAGTTCATGTTTAGAGATTGAAGGAAACTTTGCTAGAAATCTCATCTGAACTCATCCAAAACTAAAATGGAAGGATCTGGTGGCACAGTGCCTAAGGCATTTGACTGCTAACCAAAAAGTTGGTAGCTCAAACCCACCAGCCACTCCGCAGAAGGAAGAAGGGGCAATCTACTTCTGTAAAAAATGACCACTTCAGAAACTCAATGGAGGTTGCTGTGAGTCAGAATCTACTCAATGGCAGCAGGAATGAACATGTAGATTATTTTTAGTTGAGAAGTTAGCACCATCACAAGACACTATAAAACTAGTGTAACTTTTTACCCATAGCAAAACTATATGGATACAATTGTGCAGAGATTAAATGATCAGCTGCTAAACGAAAGGGTGGTGGTTCAGCCCAACGATGACATCATGGGAGTAAAGACCTGGCAATCTGCTCCTAATGGGACAATTCTACTGTGTCCCCTAAGGTTGTTCTGAGTTGGAATCAACTCAATGGCAAACGACAAAAACAATGATTAAATTAAAACATGTTTGATGCAGTTATTTTAGTAAACAGAGTAAGTTTTTAAAAATATACTTCTTGCTTCCCCACCCCCAATTATTGCACTCTGTGAATTGTTGCATGTAAGAATGATGAAATATAACTGTCGGCTGGAATTGACAAGGCTAAGTAAGCTTCTGTTTGCAAGCTATAATTAAAATGAACACGCATGTCCTGATGGCAGTTAACCAACAGAGAGAAAGATTTTTAAGAAATCTATCAGATGAAAAATTAAATAAATGTATCACAAGAAAGGGCTTTAACTTCTACAGAGAATACAGAATTACTGAGAGGAAGTGATGACTGAAAAGCAGAGAAGAGGTATTATTTTCCATCTGTCAAACTTTGCACTAAGGTAAGACCCACAATGTGTTAAAAGTGCATGTGCATCATCTGAAGACAAGAGCTTGAATCTCTACCCTTTATTTAAGAGATATGCATCTCTGGGCAACTTGTTTGAGCTTTTCTTGACCTCATACTATTCATTATTTACTTAATTTTATAAACTAAAAATTTCTCAGAAACTGAGTTTCAGAAATGTTAAGTAATTTTCCCAAAGATTCAAATGTTCTAAGTTCCTGATGATTTTATCTGTATCACTTTCATTGTCTCATACTATTTGCTTCTATTACTTTATTATTAGAAGGGATAGTTCTTTGAAAATCATTAATAATTATGAAAATTTAATATTCATCATTATTTCATGTTTGAAAAATTAAAATTTCTCAAACAACAAAACCTTGAGAAGAATCTAGAGTAGACATTTGCTGTCTGATATAGTAGCCAGTGGTCACATGTGGCTACTAAAATTTAAATAAATTAACATTTTAAAGATTATAAATCCTTCAGTTACACTAGGCATATTTCAAATGCACAGTAACCACATGAGGCTAGTGGCTACCATATCAGATAGCACAGAAAACGAATATTTTCATCATCATAGAAAGTTTTGTTGGATATTGCTGGCTAGAGTCTCAATCCAGGACTTCCAACACTGTATTTTATAGTCACTGATATCTGTGGTTTTTTGTCTCATTTCTACCCATGGCATTTTGTTTATTTTTATGACATGGTAGTGTTCATCATTAAGTATTTTGCCAAATACATGCTAACATAGAAATGATAGTGCCAATTAACAAGTAAGTCATGAAGTTTGAAAGCAGACATTTTCTTTCATAATTTGAGGAGCCTGGATAAAAACAGTGCTAAAACTCTACCTCCAGGCAGAATGCTGCTCAGGGTCTTCCACAGCAAGAAGTAAAATATGTAATTCACTAGACATTAAGACCACAGGTAGTGGCTATTTCCCTCCTTTTTATTATTTTTTTATATGTAAAGGGGAAAACACATAATCAAAGCAAATGCCATCACAGGCAATCAAATATCATTGCCTGAACAGAAGCAACTGTTTGATTCTTATTAACCCCTGAAGGTGGAGTGGAAAAAGACCAATCTGATACTGGTCAAAGTGTTCATATTCTAAGTGGGTTTTTATTTTTAAGTTGTTACAGGAAGGCATTCTAACTATCCATTTGCTCCTTGAACTATCCCCCCACATTTGAATGATGTGACAAAAAACTACCAGATGCAGTTAATAGAAGAGAAGGTTGTCTGTTAACTAGCAGTGTAAAGCTGGGAGATTTATCTAAATTAAATTAATTCAATCAGGGTGTGTGATGTGTTGGGTAGGTGTATGTGTGTGTGTAGAAGACAGAGAGAGAGATGGGGGAAGAGGAGGAGAGAGAGAGAGAGAGAGTGTATAAGGGATGAATGTAAATATAAACATGGACACTTACCTATGGAAACAAATCATTACCAATTTTCCCTATATAGACACAAATATACATCAGTCTCTGAAAATGAATACCGCTTACACTTAATGATTGATGGTCATAGGTATTGAATGCATCATACATCAGTAATGACCATTCAATCCAATTTAAGTCAAATAGTCTCCTTATAATTAGGAGAAATAACAAAAGACTACTTATTTACAATCAGAGACTTGGCTTTGACCACATGACTTAGACTTGTGGTTCTCCTATGAACCAATTTTTCATTTATAAAATGAACAAACAGAGCAATGAAATCTCTTTGATCATCCTAATTCTGACATTCAGTTTCTCACCTATCACAGCTTTTCCCAGAGTTGCCAGGAGTATAGTAATACTGATAAGACTGGATTTTCTTTTCCCTCTCCTATCAAGTGGAGATGCTAATAAGCAGTGAAATGGTCATAATGTAGACCCAGGAAAAAAAGAAGCAGTCTTTTGGAGCACAGGATCTCATACAAAATAAGCCATTTATCCCTGGAAAATCACCATTTGGTCAGTATCTCTTCTACTTTTCTCCCATGAACCACAAAATGGTAATCTGGGAGAGGTCACTTTCAGAGTACCTTGGATACCATAAAAATACAATGTCCATAAAGGACAGTATTTGAATGAACAGTCTTGTTTATAACCTTGTTCTCATTTGCTCTGGGCAATTCATACAAATGTACACCAAACAGCAAATATGCTTATTTGTCTAGTATTCAAGTGAGATTTTTCTTTCTTCTTTCTTTCTGTTTTCTGTTTCACCCTTCTAAACTCCTTTTGTATCTAGTATCCAAAAAAAGAAAAATGTTATGAGACAGGAGTAAAGTAACACCCATGTTGATATGAACTCCAACACTATCTTATCAAGATTTTGCTTACTCTCTTTTCAAAATGCCATCAATATCACCAGCACTAGTGTCCCACCCTGCAAGAATTTCTATTTACCAAGTGCTCTATAACAAACAGAGTCCTGGTGGTATAGTTGTTAAAACCTTGGCAGTTCAAACCCACCAGTTGCTCCACAGGAGATGTGACCGTCTGCTTCCGTCAAGATGTAAGTACTGGAAGTCCTATGGGGAAGTTCTACTTTGTCTTAGAGAGTCACTTAGTGTGTCAGAATTGACATGACAACTATGTTTTTTTTTTTTTTTATATGAATGTTAAAACATTCATTTTACTTTTTAAATCCTCTCCCACTATTAAATATAATACCATATTATAGTAGTTTATAAGACAAGAAAGATTTTATATGGACTAGGGAGAGCTTGTTTTAGGGTTAAATGAGGTCATTATAAAAATATACACGAAGTCAGTGCTATTTTTATAGGGAAATAGAGCAGAATGTCATTCTAGAACTTCTTCCTCAGAATTACACATGCCTGATTTTTTGCAGATTTGTGCTGCCAGTACATGAAAACATATACTATACAGAAATAAAATTTAATTGTCAAATCAACTTATAAAAACTTTTATTTATATCTTCCCACATTAGTGGCTTCCAAACTTTACTAGTCAGAAAATTCACCTGGGCTCTTCTTAAAGATACAAATTCTGAAACCTCTCCTTGACCTGGAAAAAGAATCTCAAGGGGAGGAACCTCAGTATCTGTGTCTTTAAAAAGACACATCATCAGTGACTCCTAGAATCAGAGCTAACTTTGGAAAACATTGCCTTATAATCAAAAAGGAATTACACTGTCCATTGGTGCTTTTTCTGAAGTCAAAATTCAAAACTCCCTCTTATTTTTCTGAAATGAATCTATCCCATTTAATAGTCCACAATAATAAGAAAGACTGAAAGAGAGAGGAAATAAAAGATTTAGAACATCCTTGTCCAGTAAAAATATGATGCCAATCACAAGTGTAATTTTCAGTATACTATTAAAAATGAATAAACTGAAATTAATTTTAATAGCATATTTTCTAAAATCCAATATATACTAAGCATTATCATTTCAACATGTAAATAATGTAAGAATTATTGAGATAATCTGCATTTGATTTTACTATAATAGTTTTATAAATCCAATTTTGAGCACATCTTACTTGAGTTGCCACTTTTTCAAGTGTTTTGTGGCCATATTTGGTACATATTTGGAGTATATTGGCTTATTATACTATGAAGATAACCAGTAAAACTAACTTACCTCATTAATTTATTTGTACAAATTGCACATGTTTGTGGAATCTTAATGATGATTTGACTTGTTAAGGTCAAAAAGTAAAGAGAAAACTGAAAAAAATAATAGGTAAGACTTTGTAGTTTCTTATAGACAGTATTTCTCTTTTCATCCTATTGAAAGAGCAGTATTAAGAAATGTAGTAGAGAATATATTCTAATTCTTTTAGTAAATATTAGGCATTAATTATCAAAATGCCAATAATACCTTATATGAAATATAATTAAAAAAATAAATTTAATATCAATGCAATGGAACCACTTTAGAAATTTTGTTCTTTTAAATTTTACACAAAATCTGACACCATATGTAATATTTCTTAAGTTTTTGTAAATGTTAAATTCTTTTTCTTTCAATGGCAGCTTCAAAATTCAGTGGGTTTTGAAATGGCTCCCCAATTCTAAGGAAGTTTTGAGCGAAGTGTCTGAGATACTATCAAAGTTCCTAAAAGGTTGTTTACTAAATCTTCAATCCTCATATTTAATCTCTAAAAATAAAACCCAGATACATTTATGTAATCATTTGTGGTGTAATGAGTCACTTTTATATGGCCTTTACAGCCATAGCTTGGAGCCCTAGTAGCACAGTTGTTAAGTATTGAGCTGCTAATCGAAAGTCGAGTATTTGAACCCACTAGATCCTCTGCAGAAGGAAGATGAAGCAGTCTGCTCCCATAGAGATTACAACCTTGAATATCCTATGGGGCAGTTCTACTCTGTCTTGCAGGATCAGTATGACTTGGAATTGATTAGATGGAAATGGGTTTCCAGCCATGGTCTTCTAATGCACACAAAATGAAGGGCTGGACAACAAACTTGCAAGGGATTGTTTGATTTACTGTGCAAATAGCGGCATGAAAATCCACCTAGCAGGATTGAACCTACTGTCCAGCTAGAGGATTGGTCAGTTTTGCCATCCTGCTAGGTTTTTATAAGGACCAATCCCACAGAAGTTTTGAGCATCTCACTACCATAAAGAAGAATATGGAAAAGAGGGCATCTTTGGACCCAGGGTTCCTGTGCTGAGAACTTTCTAGACCCAGAAAGAGAGCTATAATGCTGAAGACAGTGAGACAGACAGACTGTGGGATGTGGAGGGCTTGCCAGCCTATGGAGAGAGAGCTGGGCACCTTTGTGTAGGAGGTTTGCCTGCTGCTAAAGAGGCAAAAAAGGGGAAGGCCCTGAATGAGATGGATTGATACAGTGGCTGCAACAATGGGCTCAGGTATAGCAAGGATTGTAATGCTGGTGCAGGAATGGGCAGTGTTTCATTCTGTTTTACGTAGGGTTGCTATGAGTCAGAGTTGACTTGATGGCATCTAACAACAACAATAACAAAGAGCTGTAACATTTGCCCATGCATGGCAGAAGCCTGAATGTGCCCCATGCAACATACCTTCCACTCTGGGCAATGTGGTGGAAGCCACGTGAGCCTAAAGTAGTGGAGGTTCATGTAACATAGAGACAAGAAAGAAAACCACACAAAACTGGGTAATTGGCTGGAGCCAATGGTAGAGGCCTAGAAGGACCCAAGGGCAGAGGCCTGGGATATCCTCTGCAGAGGTCTTTCCATCGGTAAGGCAAGGCTTAGCAGCAGAGTACAAGCCTGAGGAGCTATGCAGGCCCCCCCAGGCAGTGTGCTGGTATTTGGAGGCACAACTTGTGAAATGCAGATAGGCAGACAGGCAGGCAAACATTAGTTTATGAAAATAGGACAAATATCAGGACAAGGGCCTCAAAGTCAATCCATTTCTTTGATAACATGTGCAGAAGAATTTGATCTTCAAATTAGATAAAGCCATAAGAAAATGTTAAGTGTCTTAGTTTCCTAGTTGCTTATCCTAAATTCAAAATCTGCATTATTTTTTAGGATATAAACTCAATTTACAGAACAAACTTTTCTGAACATTTCCCTGTGCAAATAATTCAAAATTTTGATTTTGTGTTGGGTCTAACATGGTCAAACATGTTTGAAAAAGAATTCTAGGTAGTATAAATTTGATTTTTACCATTGCTTCCTGATAGTGCAATGTAATAATCAAGAGGTTGAAAGCAAAAAAAAAACATTGGGGCAATAAGACAAAAAATAATTTGCCAATCAAATTTACTGTGCATAATGAATAACAATGATGTTTTAATTTTTGCATATATGTTTTCCCTTCATTTTTACATATGTATACATACACATATATATCTTGTGAACATGTGGAAAAACAGTTACAGATCTAGAATAGAATATACACCATAGCATAAAATAAATTTAAATACATCACATTAAACACACTGGCAGACATTTCTTGCTAACTTCCACTCTTCCGTATCCCATTTTCTTTTATAAATCGAACTCCAATTAATATGGAGTGTCAATGTTTCCCAGTATATCCATGTGACACAATGAGGACCAATTAAGTGTAATCAGATCTTTCTGGCTGGGGCATTCAGTCATCCCTTTACAATAGAAAATCCCTATTGGTTTGATCCTTTTTTATAACTCTTTCTATTTCCTCTTCTGAACTGGAATATGGATTTGATGTCTGGAGATCAATCAGACATTTGACTTCCAAAGCAATGAGCATGAGGATGGTGGCTCATCCTAAGGATGGTGAAGTAAATAACCAGAAAAACCTTGAATGCCTAATGAAATCACGGGATTACTGTTCCTGCACCAGTCTAGATCTGCCCATGCCCGGATTTCTAGGGCAGTGAGAAAATACAGTTCCCAATAAGTTTTTCAAGTTTCTGATAATCACATGTATGGAAGTCACAGACTTGGGTATATAATATCATAAAGATAATTGCTAGAGTTTTGTGGATACAATTGTAGATTAGGATGGATACTAGTCTCCTGGAAAGTCAATTGAGATGGCTAGTGCATATCAAGCACATAGTCCTGTCTTTGACTTATATGAAATCATAAGATTAGCCTAATTATTAACATTTCCTGAAAATGTGAAAAAAGTCTTTTGGAAAAAATGGAAGAATTCTTCATCATTTTTCAGAAGGAAGAAATAGCCCAATGATAATGATAATGGCATTCTCTCCGCTTCATGACTAAATTAATACCAAACCCACCCTGATGAATGCATTCTGATTCACAGTGAGCCAATAGGACACAGTAGAACTTCTGTATCAGGTTTCTAAGCTGTAGATCTTTACAGAAGCAGATTGCCTCATCTTTCTTCCATGGAGTCACTGGTGGGTTCAAATCACTGACCTTTTACTTAATAGATGAGTGCTTCAACTGCTGTGTAGCCAGGGCTCCTTCTCATCATGAAAGCTGCCTCAAATAATAAAAACACTGAAAAGGCCCCCTGATTTCTCATTTGTGTTAGAAAAAATAAGCTGGCACTGCTAAAATTTCACCTATGGACACTGGCCGGAGTCTTACTAACGCAGGCCATGATGAAATGATAGATAGAAATCAATTATTAGGATGAAAGTTTTGAAAGCTTTGCCTGTGGGATTAAAGATATAAATAAGGCCATCTTGACTTTGCTAAGGTATTGAGTTGAGAAAACCAGAAAGCAGTTTTCTTCGACTCAAAATGTCTCCAAACACTGTCAGAAACACCCTACAGTGTATACAAATGGAAGCTGCGTTGTGCTGATAAGAAAAAGAAAGTAATTTCTTACATATAATATATGAACTCTTCAAATTGATTTTTAAATCTGCTCTTTCCAAATTGTCTATTTCATAGCTCATCCTGCTATTCTTATTGCCTGGAAAGTCAATTGAGATGGCTAGGTGCATGCCAAACACATAGTCCTATCTGTCGTTGACTTATATGAAGTCGTAAGATTGTCTATCTGCTTCAGATGCAAATGCTTTATCAGATGCCGGATTCCACAGGGAAGCTGAAGGATGCTGTCCCTCCTCAATTTTAATATGCATTTCCTGAAGACGGTTGTTCTGCATCTATTAGGTTTCCTTCTAAAATAAACAATTCATGCTATAAATAATTTTAGGCAGTAAAGGAAAATATTTATAGAAAACTGAGAGTTGTAGAAAGCAGGCAAACAATCAAAGAGAATAAAGTTACGACATTATGACAATGAAAATTACCTAATTATGAAAACATATCAAATTATCAAATTCATATATTATATAAATTACTATATAATATAGAACAAAACTCACTGCCATCAAGTTGATTGCAACTCATAACGACCCCATTGGGTTTCCAAGGCTATAAATCTTTATGGAAGCAGAATGTCCCACCTTTGTTCCACAGAGCAGCTGATAGGTTCAAACCACTGACATTTTGGTTAGCAGCCAAATGCCTTAACTGCTACACTATCAAAGCTGTTTACTATGTGATATATACAATAATTATATAATTTATGAAAACTTGAACATAGACATAGGAGTCTTAGTGATGCAGTGGTTAAAGCACTGATCTGTTAATGAAAAGGTCAGTGGTGTGACTCCTCCAGCTGTTCCATAGAAGAAAGATGTGGTAGTCTGCACCAGGAAAGATTTACAGCCTTAGAATCAGGGTGGTCCTATTCTGTCCCACCAGGTCACTATGATTTAGAAGCAACTCGACAGTGGTAGGTTTTAGGTTGAACATGTCCATGACAAAAATGAACTTCTGAGTTTATACATTTAATCCATTAATTTTAATGTGGCTGGATGTATGGACTACAAAAAATGTAGTATGCATATTTGCAAACATTAGCACTGAATTTTTTGGAAACATATAAAGCAAAACAAATTCCCACTGTCCTTAGGTGATACCAAATCGGCTCCAGCTCATGGTGACCTTATGCATTACAGAGTGAAAAGTTGCTTTGTACTGTGACATCCTTACCACTGTTGCTATGATTGACTCTATCATTGCAGTGACTATGGGAGCTCTGGTAGCATAGTGGCTAAGACACTTGACTGCTAACCAGAAGGCTGGCGGTTCAAACCCACCAGCCACTCCTCGGAAGGAAGATGGGGCAATCTACTTCTGTAGTGATACTGCCTCGGAAACCCAAGGAGGGGTCGCTATGAGTCAGGTCTGACTTGATGGCACATAACAACACAACAACAACATGCTAAACTAGGAGCTCTGGTAGCCTAGTGCCTAAGGCGCTTGACTGCTACCCAGAGGGCTGGCAGTTCAAACCCACCAGCCACTCCTCAGAAGGAAGGCGGGGCAATCTACTTCCGTAGTGATACTGCCTGGGAAACCCACGGAGGGGTCACTATGAGTTGGGTCTGACTCCACGGCACATAACAACAACAACAACATGCTAAATTGTCTCATTGAAGGTCTCCCTTTTTATTTTTTTGCTGATCCTCTACTTTACTAACCATAATGTCCTTCTCCATCATTTTTTCCCTCGTCATGCCATGTCCAAAGTAAGCAAGACAAAGTCTCACTACCCGCACTTTTAAGGAACATTCTGGCTATAAGTCCTCCAAAATTGATTTGTTTATTCTTTTGGGAGCTTACTGTATACAGGTTGTCCCTGAGTCACAACAGAATTCTGTTCCAAAGACTCTGTCATAAGTTAGTTCTGACATAATTCAAATACCTTTTTTTAGTTTTCATTATTATTGTCTTTTATTATCAGTATCTTTCTAAATCTGATTTTTATTTTTTTTTTTTGTAGGTTGGCATGAAAATGATAATATCAGTAAATTACATGATGTAAAAATGTATTTAGTATACATTTGTAATGATAAGATATATAAAAACAAACAAACAAACAAAAAACAAAATGGGCAGTTTTGTGTGTGGCTCATTGCATCTTGAACATGTTGTAAGTGGGGGACTACCTGTATTCAATATTCTTGCCCACATCACAATTTGAATGTGCCCACCCTTCCTTGGCCATCTTTTTCTTTTTCTCTCGTTTGGATGAAAGTTTACAGAGGAAATTAGTTTGTTGTTGTTGTTGTTGTTGTTATGTGCCATCGAGTCAGACCCAACTCATATTATTCAATAATGTATACACATTTTATTTCATAACATTAGTTATAATTCCCTCAATGCACTCTTCCCACTTACTCCCTGGGTTCCTTCTTTCCATTTGTCCTTTGGTCTTGCCCCTTCTTGCCTTCTGAGCTTTGTTTTTGGGCAAATGCTGCATTTCTGGTCTCATATGGTTGATTATTAAGAGGGGTTATTATTCAAAGTTCCTCACAAGTGTTATTGTTCACGTTACAGACCTGACTATTGTTTGACTGCAAAGTGATGCCCAGGAGTGGGTTTAGTTCCAATTTTGACGGATGCCCAAGGGCCACAGTCTCTGGGGTCTCACCAGTCTCTATCATGTCAGTAAGTCAGGTCTTTTATATGATTTTGAATTTTGTTCTACATTATTCTCCCATTCTGTCCAGGACCGTCTGTGGTCCCCATCAGAGAAGTTGGTAGTGGTAATTAATCACTAGTTCTTTTGGTTTCATGGTAGTGTAGGCTGAGGTTTGTGTGATCTATTAGTCCTTTGGACTGACTGTTTGCTTGAATCTCTGATTTTTTCCACTCTTCTTTGCTCTGGCCTGGGAAAGATGAATAGTTGCATTTCAGATGGTCATTTCCTAGGTTTTAATACCCCAGTTGCTACTCACCACAGAAGAATGTAGAACATAGTTTTTGTAAACTATGTTAAGCCAATTGACTTAGCTGTCCTCTGAGATTATGGGCCTAAACTCCAAGTCCAGTGGTTTATTCCCCCAAAGTGTTAGGTTTTAACTAGGAAGTTTTTTGTAATTTTGTCCCCTGTTCACTCTACTGAGGAGCTCTGGTAGTGCAATGGTTAAGCCAATTGGCTACTAACCAGGAGGTCCACAGTTCAAACCCATCTGATATTCTGCAGGAGGAAGATGAAAGAATCTACTTCCGTAAAGATTTATAACCTAGGAAACCCAATGGGGGTCTCTATGAGTCAGAATCAACTCAATGGCAGTGGGTTTTGAGATAGTACATGATGATGGAGCTCCAGTGGCATACTGGCTAAAGCATTCAACTGCTAACCAAAAGATCAGTGGTTTGAACCCACCAGCTGCTCCATGGAAGTAAGATGAGGCAGTCTGCTTTTGTAAAGACTTATAGCCTTGGGAACCTATGGGGGTCACTATGAGTCAGAATCAAGTTTGGTTTTTTTTGGTAATTATTATTTTTTAAATTTTATGTTTTTTTCAAATATGAACATATAAACATGTGTATAGGTAGTTATGTATGTATATGTATATACACCTATCTTTTAAAAATAAAAGATAGCATAGATGGTGCAGTTAACATGAACATGTTCAACTGCTAACTAAAAGAAATTCAACACTACCTAAGTCACCTCAGAAAAAAAGTGAGTTTGGTTTTCAGTTTCTTCACTCTAATATATGCATGAATATATTTATAGCACACACACATATGTATGTAGAAATATCCTCTGCTAATGAGTGTAGTCCCATTGGCTTACCCATACCAGTTCAGCTTGCATGTCTACCTATGTATTCACTTGTAGATTGTTTATTATTACTGATATTGCAGGAATGATATGTAATAGTATTTTCATTATCTAGTTTTTGCATGCATACGAGGTGATTGAAAAGATCATGGCTTGGGTCAGGCATGCTTTAGTTATCAAAGTGTTATCATTACTTTTTAAGATTTTAAAGAAGTTTATTTCAGTAGGTTTTACTAATGCAAAATATTGTTCGATTTCTTGACTACTGCTTCCATGGCTGTTGATTATTGATCCTAACAGAGCAAAATGCTGCATGCAGAGTAAAATGAGAGCAACCATACCTCACTTAATTTAAATGATAAGGAGGAAAGGCAAGAACTGAAAGTTAAATAGCTTTTGAATAGTACAGTTCTTAACTCAAAAAGACAAAATGGTCATCTATCCACTATGTTTATATGTAAAATAAAGGTGACACAATATAAGAGAATGAGTCTTTGAAAGGTTTCAAGTACATGAAATAAGTGAATTTGAAGAAGTTTAAGAGGATAGAATTAAAGAAATAATATGTGCAAAGCAAAAACAGAAAGAAAGTTCTCTCACTCCCACAAAACACATTCTACAAAAGGACTAGTGTTCTGGTTACCTAGTACCACTCTGCCAAGAATATACCACAAATGGGATGGCCTTAACAAACAGGAGTTGATTCTCTCACAGTGTGGAAGCTTAAGTCCAAGTTCAAAGTGCCAGGCTCTAGGGGCTGGGTGAAAGCCCCTCAACCTTGGGGTCCAGCTCTGCCTCCTGCTCCCAGCCCAC
>NW_006921590.1:13906044-13909301 GCF_000298275.1 Orycteropus afer afer | reverse complement strand
AGGGTCCAAGCATGCCATAAGCTAGAGACCATTCCCAAAGCTGTTGGTTATGTATGGGAAGCAGACCACATACCCAAAGGCAGCTACTCAGCTGCTCACAGTAGATTCCACTATGGAGTTGATTACCAGTCTCATCATGGGGAATACTACATCCAGCTGTCCAGTCACTCAACCAAGCCTAGCCAAGTTGACACAAAAAGATAACCACACAACTAGGAAGAAGGCCCAGTCTACAGGATGAAATTCTCTTGAATATAACTATCCTACTCTCTGAATGTACCATGGACTGCTAGAAGAATGAACAAATCTGTCTTGGAGGAAGTACAACTGGAATGCCCCTTAGAATGAGAATGGCCAGGCATTATCCCTCATCCTTTCATCATGTTGTTAGAAGGTACCAATCTCTGAAGCAAGATATCATACTTGGTAAAGGAGAGGGTCAGCAAAAATGGGGGAGATTTTCAAGGAGATGGATTGACACAGTTGCTGCAAGGATGGGCTCAAGCAAAATAATGATTGTGAGGATGGTGCGGGACAGGGCAATGTTTCATTCTGTTGTACACAGGGCTGCTATGAATTGAAACAGATTCAATGGCACCTAAGAACAACAACAACGACTCACTTCAGTCAGACACTATGAAAGAAACATGAATCCTCCCTTCCTTACTCTTTGCTATGGCTATAGAGACTTTGAAGTGAAGCCCTAAAGACCATACCCATACTAACATTTTATATTACAACAGAGGTGGTAAGCCTACTTTGCCACTTGTGGTACTGTGGACTCCAAGGCTAGAGAAGGAGCTCTGCTGACCATCCTTGCTCCACAATAAGTGAATCCAAGCAGAGACAGCACTCTGCCTCCTCCATTACGGGATGAAATTACAGAAACTGTGATAGGAAGCCCTGGTGACTCTCTCTGCCTTGCACTAATACAAATTTTGTTCTTCCCCTTTCCAATTCTAGAGTTTTGGCCATAGAGACTGTGGCATTGAGCACGAGCAACGATCCATCCCCTCCTGCCCTGAGCAAAGGGGAAAATCACCTCATTCTCCCAACCGGACAGTGAAGGAAGGATCATGGAAAGGAAGGAGCTGAATATAGGGATGCTTCAGAGCTTCTTGTTTTAAGTCAGTGTATGAAATCCTGGGCACACCCTGAAGCAACCCACAAATTAAGCAAATCAGAATCAATATCGTAAAACTTAGAAAACTGAACAATGGTGTTAAATACTGCCCTGATTTCATATTGGCCTCTGGTAGCACACAAGTGGGACAGACTAGAATAGTACTGCAAAAGATTTGAAAACTAAATTTATATTTAAACCTAAGCACATAAAAAAGGGTCAGGACATGCATTCTGAACTTAAATGGGTTGCTGGCATTCTAAAACAAAAGACTTTACTAGAACCAGAGTCTTACACCATAATACTCAGAATATTTAGAATATAATGCAAAATTGTTCATCATATATAAAACTTGGAAAACTTCAACTAGAGTGAGAAAAAAAATAATCAAAAGAAGCCAATGCCAAGATGAAACAGATGTTGGAATTATCTGATAATGATGTAAAAGCAGCTATCATAAAGATGCTCCAATTACAATTATAAACACTTTTGGGGTGAAGGGAAGGAAAAGTGGTAGATTCTGCAAATAAAAAGAAACAGAAAATCAGAAAGCTTTGAGGAATGCATAAGAAAAAGGAAATATGGTAAATATATGCGTAAACACAACAGACTATACTCTTCTGTTTTAAAAATTACGCTTGCTAATTAAAAGCAAAAATTACAACATTATCTTAACACTGATACAATTTTAAATTAAAGTAAAGGTAAAACTTCAGATAATTATATCATAAACATGGGGTGACAGCGAATGTTACTGTCAACTTGGTTAGGCTATGCTTCTCATAGTTTGTCAGACACTGGACTGGTTGCTCTTTCATAATGTACTCTCTATAAACTTCCATGATATGATCAGCCAATAAGTTGAAAAGGACATTTTATTGGAGGTGTGGCCTGCCTCCAGTATATAAAGGGATGTTCTGGCAAAGATTTCTGTCTTGACCCTGCAGTCTTATCATTCTCTGACCTCTGGTTCCTGGAACTTAAACCTGAAGAAGCCTCAGGCCTGTCACTTGACCAGCAGATTTTTGATTTGCCAGCCCTCACAACCCTATCTACCAGCAGAGGTCTCCAGACTAACAGTTGACCTATGGATTTGGGGCTAGTCATCCCCCACAATTTCATGAACCATTTCCTTGGAGTAAATCTATCTATATATATACACACCTCATAGGTTTTGCTCCTTTACAAAATCTAGAGTAAGATAAGGCAGAAGGAAAATGTACCTACAGTGTGGTTAGATTTTTACATTCTACTTGAAGTCGTAAAATATTGAAATGAGTAGGCTGTGATAATATAAGAATGTATTTTGCAATACCTAGAAGAGGCATGAAAAAATATACACAGAGATATATTTAAAAACATTATAAATAAAAACAAATGCAACCACTGTTGTGGAGTTGGATCCGATTCATAGCAACCCCTCCTGGGTTTCTGAGACAGTATCACTTCGGAAGTAGATTGCCCAACCTTCCTTCTGAGGGGTGGCTGGTGTGTTTGAACCTCCAGCCTTCTGGTTAGCAGTCAAATGCCTTAGGCACTATGCCACCAGATAAAATAAAAATAGAATACTGAAAAAAAAATGCACAAGTAGGCACGAAGGAAAAAGAGAAGAAAGAAAAACAAGCAAAAATCAGAAAACCAATACATAATATGAAGATATCTATAACTCACTATAAAATAGATTAAATTTTTACAAAAGTCTTTCTACTTTCAAAATCTCTTATTTTGTCATGGCAATTACTAAAGGAAGAAATCATACCAATTCTACACAATCTTTTCCAGAAAACAGGAAAGAAGGGAACATTTCCAAATTCATTTTGCAAGGCCAGCGTTAATCTGATACAAAAACCTGACAAAGGCAATGCAAAAAACAAATAGTACAGACCAATATTTTTCATTATCACTGACACAATTCTCAATAAAATATTAATAATTCAAACTCAGCATTGTATAAAAAATGGTACACCATGATCAAGTAGATTTTATTTCTAGAAATGCAAGACTGGTTCATTATTTGAAAATAAATCATCCTAAATAATCAATATGGGGGCTCTGGTAGCATAGTGCCTAAGGCACTTGACTGCTAACCAGAAGGCTGGTGGTTCAAACCCACCAGCCACTCCTCGGAAGGAAG
>NW_006921590.1:13903804-13905944 GCF_000298275.1 Orycteropus afer afer | reverse complement strand
ACTTCCGTAGTGATACTGCCTCAGAAACCCAAAGAGGGGTCGCTATGAGTTGGGTCCGACTCAACGGCACATAACAACAACAACAACAACAAATATTCAATAATATAAAGAAGAAAACAATATGATCACATCAATAGATTCTAGGAAAAGCTATTTGACAAAATTCAGTATTAACTCAAGATGAAACGTAAGATGCAGTTCAGTGTGTATTGAATGTTAAACCAGTTGCCATTGAGTCAATTCTGTTTCATGGTGACCCCATGTGTGTCAGAGTAAAACTTTATTCGGTTTTCATTGGTTGATTTTTCAGAAACAGATTGCCAGGCTTTTTTTCTGAGGTGACTTAGATAGTGTTGAATCTCTTTTAGTCAGCAGTTGAACTTGCTCCTATTTACTGCACCATCTGTGCTATCTTTTATTTTAAAAAGATATGTGTATATGCATATACATACACAAACACCCATACACATATGCTCATATTTGAAAACATATATAAAATTTTAAAAATAATTAAATTAGTTACCTATGGAGAAGGAAAAGGAGTTCTGGTGCTGTAATCGTTCAGGTATTTGGCTGCTAACCACAAGGTCAGTGATTCCAACCCACCAGCAACTCCATAGAAGAAAGATGAGGCAGTTTACTTCCATAAAGATTTATACCCTTGGAAACTCAATGGGGGTCACTATGAGTCAAAATCGACTTGATGGCAGTGGGTTTGTTTTTTTGGTTTGAAGAAGAAAAGAAACAAGATGGAGAGAACAGTGATTGAAGCTAGATTCTTCGGAAAAAATTTAAAATTTTAAAAAGCTTTTTAAAAAATTTGGTTTAATATTCATATATGTGTCTTGCATAATCATTTAAAAAATAATAAAATTGAAAAATAATCAAACAAAATGAAGCAAATGAAACTGGCTGTATATCAATTGGAGATTTGACTACACAGATAAGTATTATTTTGAGTGAACTTAAGTAAAATAATGTCACTATACATTCCTGGTGGATATATTCTCTGGATACAATAAACCACAAAGATAAATTAATTGGTAATTATATTATATGTATGTTCAGTAATATAAACTAAATAATTATGAGATTGTGGTCTTTGAAAAGTATTTCCCACCTAGAGGAACCAATGCTTCTTGAGGAAACTGTTGATGTTCAGGAGTGAGAGAAAATATAGGTGGTGAGGCTGATATATATTTTCATATTAGAAAGCAAGAGAACTATCAAAGACTACTACAGTTATATCAAAAGGACAAATTTTCATAAAGAAGGCCTCCCACTTCCCAAGAAGGAACAATTTTAACAACAAAAAGAATAAGGGATATAATAGATTAGATACACACAAAATATGATAAAATATGTGATCTCATAATGATAGTAAAAAGAAAACAAAAAAAGAACAGAACTCAAACATATTTATCCTATATAAATGTGGTAGTTAAGGTTGTGTATCAAGTTGGCTGGGCCCAGTTGAGTAGCTGGGCAGCTAGTCATAGTTATTCTCCATGATGAGACTGGCAATCAACTCCATGGTGAGATCTACCACAAGCACTTGAGTAGCTGCTTTAGGGATGTGGTCTGTTTCCCATATATAAGCAGCAGCTTTGGGAATGGTCTCTAGCTTATGGCATGCTTGAACCCTGTATGTAGCCGTGTCATTGTTCAGCAGCCAGCCATGCTCTGCCAGCCTTGGGACTTTCAATGGACTTGAATTAATGGCCTGCAGCCTGGTTTGGTAACATTGGGACTGTGCCTTTTTACTTGTCAACCTTGGGCTTGTCAGTCTCAGCAGCCAGCAGCTGTCTGAGTGAAGAAAAGCCTCCTTCTTCAGTGGGCCAGGAGCAGGAAGCAGAGCTGAAGCCCAAAGTTGAGGGGCTTTCACCCAGCCCCTAGAGCCTGGCACTTTGAACTCAGACTTAAAGACTCCAAACTGTGAGAAAATACACTCCTGTTTGTTCAAGCCATCCCATTTTTTATATTCCTGTCAGAGTAGCACCAGGTAACCAATACAATAAATACTTATCTTAGAATCTTACTAGGAAAAATTTCTAACTAAATTTATGAGACAGATATAGTGGAAGGCATTTAGGTTACAAGACAATCTCACCCATAAAGTTAGATGAAAAAAAAAAAAAAA
>NW_006921590.1:13882472-13903293 GCF_000298275.1 Orycteropus afer afer | reverse complement strand
TCAGTGGTATATTTGGCAGAAGACTTGAATGAGCATCTCAGAGGAAAACCCACAAATTGTCAGCATACTTGTGAAAGGATGTTCAACCTCATTGGTAATCAGGAAAATGTAAATTAAAATCACAATGATATTTCTTTGTTCACTCATCAGATTGGCAAAAATAAAAGGTTGGCTAAATCCAACTGTTGGTGAATTGACAGGAACCCTCATACTATTACATATGAATATATTCTAAAACTGAAAGACTTCTGGTTAGCAGTCAAATGCCTTAGGCACTACACCACCAGAGCTCCTATTCCAAGGTATATATCCCATCAAAGCTTCTGCAAACATGCAAAGACCAACACATATAAGTAAATTCACAGGATTATTCACAAAGCAACCCGAGATAGAAGCCAAATGTATAGCTATATAAGAATAGCTTAATGAATTGTGGTACAGTCAGAGTACAAAGCAGCAGGAAAGGAATAAACTGCAGCAACATGCATCAACATGGACTGATCTCAAAAACATAACATAGAGTGAAATAGGGAAATGACAGAAAATGCACTTGGAATCTTACATTTGTAGAAAGATCAAATGCAAGCAGGCAAAATTGCATGAAGTATTAATTAGAAATATATGCATATGTTATTTAAGCAATAAACAAAAGAAAGGAAATGAGTTACTTAAAATTCAGCTTAGTAGTTACATGGGGAGAAAGGGAAGGGGTTTTCAATCAAAAGTGTAATACAAGAGACTTCAAAGATATTGTAGTTTTCTATTTCTTAAGACACAGATTAGATATACAGGTGTTGTTTTCATTGTCATCTGTTACGCTGCATACATGATATATAATTGATATTAATGATATGCTGCACAAAACCTTTCAGACTGTATAATTAGAGTATAAGCAGAAATTTCAATATTATATTTTATGTACTTGTGTATTCATACCAAATTTGGTATCTTACACAAATAGAGAATATACAATTTTGGACAACTTAAAGCTTAAATTACTGCAGCCAAATATTCACTATAAGAACTTTCTGGGTGTTCTCAATTTCTATTTTGTCTTAAATTTCTATTTGAATCCTATTGAGTCCCATTGATTCCCAGCATTTTCTGTATTCATTACATGTCCAGTACATGTTTTCCCCCATCTCAGCACCCCAAATACACATACTATGTGTGTACAGTATATAAACACATTTTGTTTTAATTCACTTCTCTTTTCATCAGACATTACAGGCTCTCTCTGGGGATGAAGTCAAGTGTTGCTATGTTCAGATGAATTTTCTGGCCCAAGGAGATAATTTTGCACGCAGTCAATAGCAATATCCCAGAAATGAACCAGAAAACTCAACCAGTGAAGGAAAATTCAATAGCAATATCAGAGCAGCAAACTCCTTAACCACAGAGGGTATGTTTTCCAAAGAATTTACCAGTAAATGCAAATGGAGCAAGGGATACCTACACATGATCAAAACAGATTGTGCCATGTTGTCGGATATGATTGCAACAGAAAAAAATAATTATGCCTCCATAACTCCCAAGGGGTCTCTATTGCTTAGGTTTATTGAAAGTCAATTTATGTTAATGGATTGTAAGGAGCTGTACATCAAACCTGAGGTGAAGTTGTCACTTTATTGAGAAATCATTAAATTATTACACTATTTAATGATGCATGAAAGCAAAATGCAATTGTGGAGAAAAGCATTTTGGGTATAGACTGTGTGTTTTATTAATGAAAAATGGTGCATTTCTGTCAGTTCCTCAAACACAGCATGGCCATCTGTGAAAACCTAAAATGAAAGGAGTTGACAAAAGGTGACTAATTAAAACACAACTTCCTTCAAATTTCATTATATCACAGTACAGTGCACCACCCGAGGCCTTGAGACTTCTGAGCAGAACGGTGCAGGCTCACTCCTCATGTTGTTCAAACTGATTTTATATTCAAAACAATGTATCTATGCCTTTTCAAATTTTTATTAAAATGCTAACATAGCAATGGTTCTTTTATTAAAACAATTGTTCAGGCCCACATTTGTCCATGTACATAGTACAGCAATGTAAGGATATGTAGACCTATGGAAATCATTAATATACAAAATTAATTAAAAAATATATGTGTGTATATGTATACATATACATGTATATAGACATATAACTCACCTGATGTTATTTTATATGTCCCAATAATTTGTAAAGCTATATTCATATTTATATATACATATACACATGTATATAGTTTTGGATAGCTATTTATAGTTATACATAAGGAGCTCTGGTGGCATAGTACCTAAAGCATTTGACTGCTAACCAGAAGGCTGGCAGTTCAAACCCACCAGCCACTCCTCGGAAGGAAGGTTGGGCAATCCTACTTTCGTAGTGATACTGCCTCAGAAACCCAAGGAGGGGTCGTTATGAGTCGGGGCCGACTCGACAGCAAATAACAACAACAACAATATATATATAAAACTATCCAACTATTTTGCACATTAATGATATACACCTGGCAGTATGTGTGTGTGTATATTGTTATAGCTATAGCTTAAATTTTCTTCTCTTCTTTTTTTTTTTTTTCAGTGCTGAAAGCTCATTCCTAGGGGACCCAATAGCTGAAGAGGTGGAGTTGCTGTAGGAAGGAGTAGAGCTTATCAGTAAGATTTTTGTGTGCCATGGAGTCATTAAGTCGATTCCAACTCATAGTGACCCTATAGGACAGAGTAGAACTGCCCCATAGGGTTTCCTGGCTATAATCTTTTTTTTTTTTTTTTTTGTGATTCAGGTGAAAGTTTATGGAGCAAACTGGTTTGCCATTCAACATTTCTTTTCTTTTCCTTTTAAAATGTATTTATTCTATTTCCTTCACCCAAGTTAATATGTGTCTAATCTCTAGTTAGCTGTTTCCTCAGCCTCCTGCATCCATACCTGGTAACTATGAATATTTCTTTTTTGTGAAACCCTTTTTACAATAGCCTGGACTTTCTTTTAATGGTACAGAATGGTGATGAAGCTGAATAGAACTGAAATGAAATTGAAGTGATCCTACCTCATGATACAGTCAATGTGGGATTTCCGGTATCTGCAAAATATTAGCTGTGGATGTAAATGGAATATTATAGTTTAATATTTAACAAATAATTTGGAGAGTTTGTGGAAAAAACAAAAATTGTTCTAAAATTCCCAGCTGAGTGGACTTGATGACAGTTTTTACATCATAAGGAAATGAGGAAATGTCTAATTGCTCTTCTCTACCATAATGCTGATCATAACTATAATATGATAATGTAGCATTTCAAACAAAGTCACTTTAGTTAAAAATTTTTAATATAAATGCTCTTTAGGAATTTAATATATTCATATTTTAAGACACTAACCAAGACTACCTACCGTATCCTTGAAATATTGATCTAATTGTCTATTTGAAATTTTTCAAAGTTTATATATATTAGACCATAAACCTCATTTCCAAGGAAAACTTCTCTTCTAATGCTTACACCTTCTTTCTTCAGCCAATATTTAGAGAATACACACACCAATGCAAACTAGGAAAGGATGTTTTTTCCCAAAGAATGTTCTAACATGACAAACACTCCTAACTAGAACATCAACAGTGAAACCTCATGTTCTCCATGAAGCTGGAATCTAAATCATGTCTCACATACAGCATTTAGTGTCAGAACTATTTTGCCACATGGGCACACACTACACCTACTCCTCACTTAGTCAACTATCTTGTCATCTGACATTTCACATTTATGACAATAGTAAAATTTCTATGATCCAACTATTTTGCATATTAATGATGTACACCTGGCAGTAACGAATGCCACAAAGGTAGGTGAGAGTTATGCTGGCTGTAATGGTTAAGGTTGTGTCAACTTGGCTAGGCCATGATCTTCAGTGGTTTGGCAGTTATGCATTTATGTAATTTAGGAGTTATATAATGATGTACTCATCCTCCATTTTGTTATATGGTCATCCTCATTTTTGCATAATGCTTATTTTCACAAAATGATCTGGTTTTGGACCTAACCATGAACATAAGAAAGGAGTGGATGTATTTTATATTCTCAAACTTCTCATGTTTGTGTTTTGTCTTTCCATGTCAATACTCCAGAAAGTAGAGTGCATCAAGAAATAGAACACCCAAGAAAGATTGGCTTAAAAATTTTATATTAGTTAATAAGAAAAAGCCACCCCACCTTGGGTTTCCAAGGCAGCATACTATTATTTGCTAACAACAACAACAAAAAATCATATTGTTTGCTAATCATAAACAGTCATCAAGTCCTCTCAGCAGGGAATTTTAGAACAGTTTCTGTTTTTTTCCATTAGAGTTAGATGGTCCTAAGGTTGTTACAGTGGGTTTAAAACTTCATGAAAGACCTAGGCTCCTCTATTTTCATTCCTCAACTTATTGGCTTGTCGTTTCATGGCTCCAAAGTGACTGCAGGATCTCAAACACTAAGTCTTCACAGTGCATTATTTAAGAGCAAGACAGAAGGGAGGGAGAGCAGGAAAGAGGAGAAAAATATCTTGTTCATTTCTCTGTCTCATTAATCTGTAGGTTAATTTTTTTTTTTCCCCAGGAACCCTCTAGCCCTTTATATTTCTTTGGCTTGAAGTGGGTGGCATGCTCACTCCCAGGGGCAAATGGAGCTGTTAAAGCAAATATCTGGCCTTTGTAGTTTCTGTCAGGAAAGGCAGACTTTGCCAATAAGAATATGGGAGTGGGAAATGCCTAGTGGGTAGGAAGCCATCAGTGTCTACTATAATCCTAGTCAAGATCGTCAGTCATCTGAGGACATAGGCAGTATCATGTATTACTTATCTTTCTAGCACAGTAGCCTATACAGTGCTGGCAGCTTGTATATCCATTGGCACAATTCCCCTAGGTGGGGAAATATTTGCTAAGGCAAGACAGAGGTGATATATAGTTACACATTCTAAACAGAGGGTATTTATTATTTTTAGGTAGCACAGCACTTGGAAGTTATTTCCTTCCATTAAAAATGTGGCTCCAAACTGCCATGGAGCAGATCTGACTCACAGAGAACCATCCTTGGGTTTCTGAGGCGGTATCACTAAGGAAGTGGATTGCCCAACCTTCTTTCCAAGGAGTGGCTGGTAGTTTGAACTGCTAGCCTTCTGGTTAGCAGTCAAATGCCTTAGGCACTATGCCACCAGCGCTCCCTTCAGACACATAGACCCATGGAATAGAATTGAGAATCCAGAAATAGATCCATTGACCTATGGTCAGCTTATCTTTGATTAAGGGCTGAAATCCATTAAATGAGGAAGAGATTGTTTGATTAACAAATGGTGCTGGCAAAAGTGCATATCTATTTGCAGAAAAACAAAACAAGATATGTACCTCACACCATAAACAAATATTAGCTCTAGATGGGACAAAGACTTAAATGTGAAACCTAAAATTATAAAGTTCTTCAAGGAAAAAAAGAGGAAATTTACAGGCTTTAATATACAGCATAAATAGACTATCAAGTATAACCCAAAATGCACAAATTGCAGAAGACAAACTAGATGAATGGGACCTTCCAAAAATTAAATTTTTATGTTATTCCAAAAACTTCTCCAAAAGAATAAAAAGAGAACCTACAGATTGGGAAAAATATTTGGCAATGACATATCTGACAAGAGACTTATCTCTGAAACTTATAGAAAACTGCAATACCTCAACAACAAAAAGAGAAATAATCCAATTTAAAAAATGGGGAGAAGACATGAATAGACATTTCACCAAAGAGGATATTCAGGCAGCCAACACAAACATGAAGAAATGTTCAATATTACTAGCCATTAAAGACATGCAAATCAAAACAACAATGAGATACCATCTTGCCCCAGCACTTTCAAATTTCAACAAGACAGAAAATAACAAATGCTGGCGAGGATGTGGAGAGATTGGGACTCTCATACACTGTGCTGGTGGACTGTAAAATAATACAACCACTGTGGAAAGCAGTATGGCAATTCCTTAAAAAGTTAGAATTAGAAATTTGACCATTTGACCCAGCAATTCCTTTACTAGGTATATATTCTAAAGAAGTGAGAGCCAGGACAAGAACAGATACATGCACACCCATGTTCACTGCAGCACTATTTACAACAGCAAAAAAGATGGAAACAACCTACATGCCCATTGACAAAAGAGTGGATAACCAATCTATGGCACATACATACAATGGAATATTATCTAACCCTAAAGAATAACACAGAATCTGCAAAACACCACATAACGTGGATGAACTCGGAGAACATTATGCTGAGTGAAAAAAGTCAATCACAGAAGGACAAAATTGTATTAGTCAGTTATTGTAAAAAGTCAAGGAAAGGTTTATATATGGAAGAAAATTTTCTTTGTTGGTTACCAGGGGGAGGAGAGGAGGGAACACTGCTGATAGGTAGAGACAAGTATTGATTTGGATGAAGGGAAGTACAACGTACCAAATGTGAGTGATCAACACAGTGGCATTGAGGAAGAGGAAGACATAGAGAGGTACAGGGGAGGTACAGACAACAAAGGTAAACCCTTTTGCACATTCAATACTGTGTTGTCAGTGATGGCAAATACTGATCTATGGGTAGATAGATGGGTAGACAGGTTAAATGATTAGGTGTGTCTATGCAGGGGGGAGTGTGTCCATGACCATGTGTAGGGTTGGCAGACAGTTTCTACAAATGTATTTGTATGTTCTGTAAGAATTTCCAGGTATATAGTAGACCTGGCAAAGAACAAGGTTGTAGTCACTTCTTGGCCACAGCCAGTTACCCGGAGGGCACAAGTAGTTGGACCTGTGAGCTTGGGACCAAGGTCATACGGGACATCAAGCTCAACTAGAATAACATACTGCACAAAAACATTGTTCCACATCCTATTTTGGCAAGTAGTGACTGGGATCTTAAAAGCTTGCAAGCAGTCATCTAGATGCATTGATGGGTCTCTTGTCCAGAGCAAAGAAGAATGAAGAAAACCAAAGATGCATGGAAACAATTAGTCCAAGAGGCTGGTACATTATGTGATCCTCAGCCTATGAGACCAGAAGAAGTAGATTGTGTCTGGCTACCACTGTCAACCTCTCAGAGGGGGATCTATGATCCTGGACAGAGTGGGAGAACAATGTGGAACAAAACTCAAAATCATGAAAAAAAAAAAAAAAAAGGGACCAGGTTTGCTGGTCTGATAGAGCTTGGTGGATCCCTTGAGACTATGGCCCCTAGCTGGCCTTCAGGTCTGGAATTTAATCCAGTCCTGTGGCCTCTAGCCAAACAAAAGACAGGCATATGAGGTGAATATTTATATTAGGTAGCCACACTCCTTGGAGAGATGAATCATGGGAGAATAGAAGGGCTGTGTACGTACAGGGAGACAGCTCAGTGGCAGGAATGTATGGGAGGGAAGAGGTAACTATGAGGAGTAAGTGGGAAGAGCTGTTGCATTGTGAGAAATTGTAGTCAATGGTCATGAGACAAAGTACATGTGAACTGCTGAATGGAAAATGAATTTGTTTTGTAAACTTTCACCCAAATCACAATAAAAGTTTTTTTTTTGTTTGTTTGTTTGTTTAAACTGTGGATCATTTAGTAATGTCTACCACTGTTCAAACCAACAGAAAAATAAACAATTGTGGGGTCATAGATGGCAGCTATCTTGAAGAACATGCTCTGTAAGGAGGAAGATGGCAGACTCTTAAAGTTCTACCGTTGCGTGAATGGGAGCTCTCGTAGCATAGTACCTAAAGAACCTGACTGTTAACCAGAAGGATGGCAGTTCAAACCCACCAGCCACTCCTTGGAATGAAGATGGGGCAATCTACTTCCATAGTGATACCACCTCAGAAACCCAAGGAGGGGTCACTATGAGTTGGGTTCTACTCGATAATACATAACAACAACAACAACATTTCATGAATAACTGAATTAATGAAGTACTTCATAAAGTAATGAAGACAGTTGATCATTAAACTATGGCAATAAGAAACCTAGAGAATTATCTGAAATTAGCATAAATAGACACAAATAGTAAAATACTCTCCCACAGGACTAGGGTGGAGGTAGTATCAGGTCCTCTTTTGGAGGCACCTGGATGAAACAGTAAGTAGTATGGACTGAAGGTTTTGGGAAGATCTTGGCTTTTATCAACCAACATGACCTCTCTATGCCTCCAATTCTATATCTATAAAGTGGAGATTCTCATAACATCCATCTCATATAGATGTTGTGAGGATGAAATTTGGTAAAACGTGCACAGTGCATTGAATACTTACATTGTTGACACAGTAAGTATTTAAAGCTTGTTAGCACCTATCTTTACCATTGATACCTTAAAGTTACAAGTATATCAGGGATTAGCAACCCTTCTTGAAGAGACTTAAAATCAATAATATAATGTATGATATATATCACAATATAATATAAAATATATATATTTTATAGTAATGAATATTTAAATCAGATGTTTACCAAACTATGTACACGCTTACAAACATATGGTTAATTGGATCATTTTAAACCTTTTTATGGGCTCTGAGAGTCTTCTTCTTAAAAAGACTCCCTTCAAATATTTTTGAGGTGCTCAACTAGCAATTGTAGGCAAGCAGCACCCCTTGTAAAATGGTGCCTGGTTTAAATTTCCTCATGTTTTAAGATGGTGCATGTTAAACTAAATCAGTAAAATCACTTGTTGAACTTTATGCGCATAATAAGTTTTGTTTCACACAGATTTCATGTAGAAAGATCAGTAATCACACCAACACTATCCATATATTAATACACTTGTTGTTGTTGTTGTTGTTATGTGCCGTCGAGTCGGCCCCGACTCATAGCGACCCCTCCTTGGGTTTCCGAGGCAGTATCACTATGGAAGTAGGATTGCCCAACCTTCCTTCCGAGGAGTGGCTGGTAGTTTGAACCGCCAGCCTTCTGGTTAGCAGTCAAGTGCTTTAGCCACTATGCTACCAGAGCTCCTGGAACACTTCTATTCTGAAGCATTCCAAATACTCTTGGAATCCTGAAAGATGACAAATTCAAAAAAAGAGTAATTCTCCGATGAGTTACAACTCTAAGAAAGAAGTCTGTGAAATGTGCATGTCATTCAGCTCTATTGAAATGCAATTTCTGATCCTTTTGAAGTTTGTCTTTCACTAGTTAAATATATAGTGCAGGAAGAAACAGAATTTGTAGCATATGTTTCTTTCTATGTTCAAAGAGTATTGGTATAGGATTCAACATATTGAGGGCAATTAATCTTTAGCTAGTTTACCTGGATAAATGCCATAAAAGTCAGATGTATTGGATATTAAGGAATGTGACTTACAGTTTATTCATTTTCTTCAGATTGCCTTTTTTTTTTTTCCTTTCCTACTCTATACTTAAGGTCCCTGGGGTGTTGCAGTTTTAAGTATTTGCCTACTAGCCAATAAATTGGCAATTTGAACCCAACCAGGGGTGCCCCAGATGATAGGTCTTGCAACCTGATTCCAAAAGGTAAAGAGAAAACCCTGTGGTGCACAGTTCTATCCTGATCTCATGGGATCCCTGTGATTCGAAGGCAACTAACAACAACAACTACATATTTACAACTAAGTCCATGGGCATATCATATCAATAGACTAATCAGAGACAGAAACCAAAAATGTGCACTAGGTATCTTACAAAGGAGCAAATCCAGGCATACTAGGATAGGTTAGTTCCTCAAATCCAGAGCTGTATTTCCCAAAGAAAATACTCTCTTCAAAACAGGACATTCATCTGGATTCAGGAGAACTGTATGATCACAAAATCACAAATGTTCATACTGAACATGATATATAGACATAGACAGCTTTCAGTAAACCTAAATTTTGGCCTGCCACACATTTTAAATATCTTCTGAATGATATGATCAAAAAACATTTCACTATATTTTGTTGCACACTAGAGAAATCAGAACAGAGGGAAATTTTGCGACTTTTTAAAACAACAAATGAGGTGTATAACAGTGGCCTTTCTTATATCTAACTTAAATTACTTTGGCATTCATGCTTCCCCATGTGAAAATTTTGGCATGTGGTTCATCATTTGTTCATTCATCTAATATCTGTTAACTATCCACTCCTCGGAAGGAAGGTTGGGCAATCTACTTCCATAATGATACCACCTCGGAAACCCAACGAGGGGTCGTTATGAGTCGGGTCTGACTCCATGGCACATAACAACAGCAACGACAACATCCACTATGTGTCACATAGATATGGAGGGTTTAGCAGAGAACAAAGCAAATCAAGTGTAACAGTTTCCTCTTGCTGCTGTAACAAATTACAACGAATCCAGCGGATTATAAGCACATCATTTTATTGACTTATAGTTCTGGAGGTCAGAAGTTTGAAGTTAGTTTCACTGACCTAAATCAGGTAGTTGGCAGGGATGATTCCTTCTGCAGATTCCAGGCCAGAATCTGTTTCCTTGCCTTCCTGGCATCTAAAGCCACCTGCATTACTTCGTGTTCCCTTTCTCCATCTTTAAAGCTCACTCCAACTTCTGGTTCTGTCCTCCTTGCCTCTTCTATTATTATTTTTTTTATTTTTTTTTTTACTTTGACTATTGCCTCCCACTAATAAGTGGCATTTCATTGCATTGAGACATAATAAAGTTTCCCCATCTCAAAATCTTTATTTTAATTACATTTTCAAAGTCCTTTTAATGTGCAAATTAACATTTTCATGGGTCCTCAGGATTAGGGGTTATTCTATGTACTACACCAGGCATCTGCTCTCATGAAAGTTACCTTCTAAGAAGAAAACAAGTAGCTCTGGTAGCATAGTGCCCAAGGCACTTGACTGCTAACCAGAAGGCTGGCGGTTCAAACCCACGAGCCACTCCTCGGAAGGAAGGTTGGGCAATCTACTTCTGTAGTGATACTGCCTCAGAAACCCAAGGAGGTGTCGCTATGAGTCGGGTCCAACTCGACAACATATAACAACAGCAACAACAAGGAAGAAAACAATGAATATGTAAACATACCAGTTCATAGCACAATTTCAGGAAATAATACATACTATGGAAAAAAAAGTATGAGGAGTGTGGATAATTTAATACAGAGGGAGTGGCATTCAATCTGAGTACTCAAAGAAAGAGCTGAAATATGAGATTTGGGAGGTAAATGATAAAGAGGAGGAAAAGAGCTTTCCAAAGGGAAGGGGCAGAAAGTATAAAATTCCCAGAATCTGTAACAAGCTTGATGTGTTTTAGGGAAAGACATTGTTCTGGGTTCGAGCAAGAATGGTAGGAGACAAAGTCAGGAGGAATGCTGTGGCCTGGCCAAGTAGGTCATAATAAAAAGCTTGAAATGTATCCTACTCAGAAAAGAATGCAAAAGGAGAATTTTAAACAACAGAAAGACATGGCATGGTTTATGTTTTTAGATCATTTTGGCTACTCCTTAAAGAGCAGACTGTACAGGGTCAAGGTGAGGGCAGAGACGCAGGGGGAAGAATTGTTGCATTAGAGAGGTAGGTTGGAGATGGTGTCTTCTATTGGGGTTATCATTGGGAGAGGGTGAGAAATTATTGGTATATATTTTAGTTGTTATTGCTGTGGTTGGCTGTTGTCAAGTTAGCTCTCAATGCATGGGGACCACATGTGTCACAGAGTAGAACTGCTCCATAGAGTTTTCTTAGCTGTAATTTTTATAGAAACAGTTCACCAGTCCTCTTCCCCCATGGTGCCTCTAGGTGATTTTGAACTGCAACATTGAGGTTAATAGGTGATTAAGAATAGCTTTCACCACCCAAGCTCCTTATATATTTGAAATATACTTTCAAAAAGGACTTTCATTTAGGCCTCTACTACAGCCAAAATGCAATCTTTATAATCACCACACAGATACTTTATCTACTAACTATAGATAAACTATCTACAGACATGCAGTATGGATTACATCTCAATATAAACAAAACAAAAATCCTCACAACTGGACCAAAAAGCAGCATCATGATAAATGGAGAAAAGATTGAAGTTGTCAAAGACTTCATATTACTTGCTTCTACAATCAACACTGATGGAAGCAGCAGCCAAGACATCAGATGACATATTGCATTGGCCAAATCTGCTGCAAAAGACCTCTTTCAAGTCCTGAAGAGCAAAGATGTCTCCTTGAAGACTAAGGTGTGCCTAACACAAGCCATCATATTTCAGTTGCCTCTTATCCATGTGAGAGCTGGACAATGAATAAGGAAGACTGAAAAAGAGTTGATGCTTTTAAGTTGTGGTGTTGGCGAAGAATGCTGAAAGTACTGCGGACTGCTGAAAGAACTAACAGATAGGTCCTGGAGGAAGCGCAGCTAGAATGCTCCTTGGAAGACTTCATCTCACTTATTTTGGCCATGTTGTCAGAAGGGACCACTCTCTGGAGAAGGATATCATGCTTGGTAAAGTAGAGGGTCAATGAAGAAGGGGAAGGCCCTCAACAAGGTGGATGGACAGAGTGGCTGCAATGATGGGCTCAGGTATAGCAGGGATCATGAGGCTGGCACAGGACCAGGAAGTGTTTCATTCTGTTGTGTACAAGGTCACTGTTCTGGTTCCTTAGTGCCACTCTGACAAAAATATACCACAAATGGGATGGCCTTAACAAACAGGAGTTTATTCTTACAATTTGGAGGCTTTAAGTCCAAGTTCAAAGTGGCAGGCTCTTTGGGCTGGGTGAAAGCCCTTAAGCCTTGGGCTTCAGCTCTGCATCCAGCTTCCAGTCCACTGAAACTAGAGGCTTTTCTTCACTCAGACAGCTACTGGCTGCTGAGGCTGCCAACCCCAAGGTTGACAAGTAAAAAGGCACAGTCCCAATGTTACCAAACCACATGGCCGGCCATTAAGTCCATTGTAAGTCCCAGGTCAGCAAAACATGGCAGGCTGCTGAACAATGACATGGCTAGGTGCAGGGTCCAAGCATGCCATAAGCTACAGACCATTCCCAAAGCTCCTGCTTATATATGGGAAGCAGACCACAGCAGCTACTCAGCCGCTCCCAGTAGATTCCACCATGGAGTTTATTACCAGTCTCATCATGGGGAATACCACATGTAGCTGCCCAGTCACTCAACCAGGCCCAGCCAAGTTGACACAAAAACATAACCACTGCAGTCACTATGAGTTGGAGATGACTCGACGGTACCTAACAACAATAACAATACAGACATACCAGCATGTGTATTTTAGAATTGTTTTCTAGTTAATTTGGTCAAGAACTTGATTTGGCTGATATTTACTTAACTGAATTGACAAGTTGTTTGTCTGAATTGATTGAATTGATTAGTTATTTTAGCGGTGTTGACATATCTATTTCATCTCTAAGGTAGTCTACGTTTTAAACATACATTCCTCTGATCTGAAACTAGTTATCATTGTCTTACCTCGTACCCTCTTGGCTACCATTGGAAAAGCCTCCACACTGAATTTGTACACATGGTCATTTGATGATGATTTCATAGCCAAAACTCTATTTGCTTAGTTAGCCATTCTACTCAGTATTTGTTTGCTTTCTTTCCTCACTTTCCTGCTGTTGCCTGGTCAGGATAACACTGAACTCTTGCTCACAGTCTCTTTAGTACCAGAGTTGTGGAATGTGCCCGTCAAATTTTAAGTAGGTATTTCATGTTTATCATCACTTTTCCTTAGTAAATGTTACTGTCTGAAAATGTTGCTTGCAGTATACAAAGAAATCCTGTACTCCTGGGAAAAACAAAAATTAAGTAGGGCCTATGTTTGTCATTGCCTTGGGATAGACAGAAAGCTGGGAATGTATCCAGAGGAAAACATTCATGTCATTGATCCAATTTATTCACCTAAGCTCATGTGGTGGATGCCGTGCCACAAATTGGCTTTAAAAGCTGATGAATAAAATATTTTGTTAAAAACTGGTATTTGGATTTCAAGAGTAAAGTATTAAAAACTAAACAAGTCAGATTCTGGGACTTTGGAATTTATGTACACAGTGAGACTAAAGACTGAATCTAAGCATGAAAGGAAATGTTTTCTTGACATTTCTTTTCAAAACAAGTCAACACTTGAGGTTGTTTTTAGAGGCAAAATTCAATAACTCTAAAAATATTTTACTTAAAAATTTCCTCTCCTTTGCTTTGCTACCAAGAATGGCCTTTCTGTTATGTTCTCCTGTTGCTTTCAAAATTCACCTATTCCATGATTCTTCCTGGATTTACCCCTCTTGTGAGAGTTGGTGATGAATCATATTTATCCATATACAACTGCTATAATGGAAATAAAAAGCAAATGTATACAAAGTAGTGTGGCTGGAATACAGAAGGCACTCAAAAGTGTTATTTTATTTTCCTTCAAACCTTTTGTAGTTAACTGATTTAAAGACAATTTGATCTTGAATAATGAGCCCTAGCCTGGGCATAAGAAAACTTCAGGTTTGTTCTGAGCTAGTGGTAGTGTTTAGACTTAAATCCAGACCTTCCTATACTCAGTTCAGAGGTCACTCATTCCATATAGCTGTTTACTCATTTGTTGTTGTTATTTGCCATAGAGTCAGCCCCGACTCCTAGCGACCTAGCGACCTAGCGACCCCTCCTTGGGTTTCCAAGGCAGTTATCACTACGGAAGTAGGATTGCCCAACCTTCCTTCCGACGAGTGACTGGTGGGTTTGAACCGCCAGCCTCCTGGATAGCAGTCAAGTGCCTTAGGCACTATGCTACCAGAGCTCCCTTTACTCATTTAGTAAATATTTATTAAGCTTCAAACTGGTTCAAATAGCCCTGGTATTACCCCTGAACACAACCTTTGGGAACACAGACAATTAGAACACTCCACTGCTCATGGGACTCCTCCCAGGTCACAATCCCAAAATTACCGTCAGACAACTGAGCCTGATGAAGTCTGGATTTTTATGTGGCTTCAGCACGTGGAATTTCAGCTATCTTAATCTTTGTAATACATTTTAAATGGCATGAGTCTGTGCTCGTAGCACAATAAGTTATAGTTTGAAAATGCCAAAAGAAGCTTACATGCATTTGTTTATACTTAACCATCTTATGTGGAGCTCTGGTAGCATAGTGCCTAAGGCACTTGACTGCTCACCAGAAGGCTGACGGTTCAAACCCACCAGCCACTCCTCAGAAGGAAGGTTGGGCAATCCTACTTCCGTAGTGATACTGCCTCGGAAACCCAAGGAGGGGTCGCTATATGTTGGGGCCAACTCGACGGCAAAACAACAACAACAACAACAAATCTTATGACAAGTGGGGTAATTTTTTTTTTGCTTTTTTAATGTAAACATTTTGACATCAACAAAAATCAACTCCATGGATTTTCTGGACATTGTTGTTAAAAAAATTATAATTTGTTTCCTACTGCCTCATCTTCAGACTCATCTTTGCAAATTTTCCCCTTTAAATAAGTTGTATAATCCTGACTACATTAATAAACTGCTTGGCTTATTTGACTCCTTTTCTTTTTAACTACTTTCATCTGAGAAAGATTCAATGAAAATGAAAAAAAAAATAATTTCAGCATTTGTTATTGCAACAAATCATAGAGGAAATCAACACATATCTGCTTTTTTAGCATTTTGTATGTGAGATTGATGCCTGTTAGGGTTTCATGATGAGTAACAAACATGTAAACAGTGCTTTAAACACCTAATCTGAAAAACACAGGTGCTTGGTCATCATTTCTAAGTACAAACTACCTCCTTTTAAGAGTCCTTTCCATTCTCATGAATTAAAAAAGCAGGTCCCTTTGCTATGAGTAGTGGGCTGCATTGTAACCCCCAAAAGTTAAGTACAAGTTCTAATCTGGTACCTGTATATTTGAACTTACTGGGAAATGGTTTGAAGATGTAATTAAGAATCTTGTGATATCAAGATATCTTATAAGACCCCTCTTATGTTCAAATAGTCACACAACCCATGTGACTCAAAACTTACTTCATCCCCTCATCCTTAGCTTGAAGTCTAAGCTAAGCAGCAAAACCCATTCTCTTTATAAAGGTAGCATTTTAAACTATAGAATGGAGAGAGATGGAGAGAGAGTTTAGGTGGTGGTTGTTGTCAGGTGCTGTTGAGTCAAATTTCAGCTCACAGGGACCCTGTATGACAGAGTAGAACTTCCTCAAAGGGTTCTCTAGGCTCTGAGTCAGAGCTGCCTCAACCGCATCTAACAACAACAATCTTTATGGGAGCAATTTGTCAGGTCTTTCTCCAATGCAGCTGTGGGGTGGGTTGGAATGCCAACCTTTTGGTTAGCAGCAGAGTACTTACCTGTTGTGACAGTTAAATTCAATGACATGTATCCTTATGAGAAAGAGAGAGAGGAAAGGCATAGATATGCAAATAAAATGGTCATGTAAAAAAGAAAGCAGAGATTGGGGTTATGCTGCCACAAAACAAGGAACACCTGGGGACACCAGAAGCTGGAAGAGGCAAGGAGAGATTCTGCCCAAAATCCTTCAGTGGGAATGCAGCCCTATTGATACCTTGATTTCAAACTTTGTCCTCAGAACTGTGAGAATAAATTTCTGTTATTTTAAGCTTCTAAGTGTGTAATCATTTGCTATGACAGCTATAGGATACTAACATTCAGCCTCTTTCAGAATTTAAAAATCATAGTTGCCCCAGATGATGCTCTGTGTCATTAATTGCATACATCCGACTGAACCTTTATGTCATTCAACTTCTTGTTACTGGAGCAGTCCAAAGACAAAGTGAGAAGTACGTTGGGGACATGTAAGTGAAATCTGTCATTGTTTCACAAGTGTAATAATTACTTTTTGGACATGAAATTGAACTAAGAGACAATTTATTTGCCAAATTTGAAGATGATCTGATTCTATGAATTATACTGCCCATTTTTCATCATTTTCTGGTCCTCACTCATAAGAGGGAAAAGAGCTCTAAACCAGATTATGTATATGTGTGTGTGTGTGTGTGTGTGTATACACACATACACATTTACTTCTCTTGCCTCACATAAGGAGATCCTGTGGTCAAAACCTTTTTAATGAGAATATCCAAATATAAAATGCATCTCATTTCCCTAATTATGTTCTACATCCTCTGCTTCTTTCCAATGGTAAAGGCCTTCCTACCAGAATCATGATAATTTCCAGTCATATATCCTGATAAATTTATTTATTCATCTTTTCAACAACTATCAAACAACTACAGTATCGGGCATAGTATTGGACACTAGGAACATAGCAGAGCTTAAGACAGGCAGGAATTCTGTCTTATTGCATTTTCTCAACATCAAATTTTAGTTGAATAATAACCTCAAAGACATATCCAAGTCTTAATCTCTAGAAATTGTGATTATTACCATATATGGCAAAAGATGTTATTAAGTTAAGAATCTTGAGAAGAAGAGTTTATGCTAGGATATCTAGGCAGACCTTAAATATAATCACAGGTATTATTGTCAGAGAGAGGTAGGAGATTCAATACTACATATACAGAGGATGTAAAAATATAGCAAAGAGAGATGTGGTCACAAGGCAAGGATAGTTGACAGCCTTTAGAAGCTGAAAGAGACAAGGAAAACCTCCTTCCCTAGTGCCTGTGGAGGTAGCATGACCTTTTTGACCCCTTGATTTTGGACGTATGTCCTCCAAAACTGGGAGAAAATAAATTTATCTTGTTTTAAGCAACCCAGTTTGTGGGGATTTGTTCCAACAGTGCCAGGAAACAAAATAAAAAATCAGGACTTAGATCCAATGTATTTAGGATCAAACTCTGAGCTCTGTAATTTAGTAAATAAGTGACTTTACACAAATTACTCCATCTCCTTGGGCCTTATTTGATTCATTTATAAAATAGGAAAAAATACTATCCACTTCCCATACAGCCATTGGCTTAAAAGATAGCGTGAGTGTGAGTAACAACCCCAGACCATAAGAACATATAAAGATAGTATGCATTTTAATATGCTAACTAGTAGACATTTTAAGAAGATATGCAAAAGATAAAGTTATATAGTCATTAAATTAGAAATATGAAAAAGTCATTTAGAATTTCTTTTGTAGTGATAATGAAATTAATATACACAAAAACTTTCATCTACTTGGAATCTTTGTTAGGTATTAAAAAAGAGGGAGAAAAAAATAATAAAGGAAAGGGGGGTGGGGGACTTTGTAACATCTAAGTTTCATTCCATCCGACATACATGTAGCTGGCTAAAGTGGACATTGCTACTTGCTTATCTGATGCTATTCTCTTCTTCTTTGCTAAAGAAGCATAATCAAAATTAAAACCAAACTCACCGTGGCCTAGTCGATTCAGACACATAGCGACCCCTCCTTGGGTTTCTGAGGCAGTATCACTACGAAAGTAGATTGCCCAGTCTTCCTTCTGAGAAGTGGCTGGTGGATTTGAACCTCTAGCCTTCTGATTAGCAGTCAAATGCCTTAGGCACTGTGCCACCAGAGCTCCTAAAACGAAATTCACAGCCTTCTAGCTAACTCCGATTCATAGCAACCTGTCTTAATGTTCAAATAGTCACACAGCCCATGTCACTCAGAACTTACCTCATTCCCTCATCTTTAGCTCGAAGTCTAAGCTAAGCAGCAAAACCCCACTCTCTTTATAAAGAATTGGCTCGGGAATGGACTTGGGCCAATTTGACCAATGAGACACAAAAAACCCATTTGTTGAGGACTTCTTAGAAAATTATTTTCTAGGAGTGATCTCTTCCCTCTACGTGAATAAGAAAGAATGTTTGCCATCCTTGGACAACATAGGAAAAATGTATCACTTTAAACTACAGAATGGAGATAAATGGAGAGATAGGTGTTGGTTTTATCATTCATCTGTCAAACCAATCAACATTGAGATTCACCTTACCAATGCATTTCTAGTTAATAGAGCCAATAAAAAGGCTCATTTTGAAAATTAAGTAATTCTGGGTTATATTATCTATTATTTGCACATAATCTAAGTAACAGACTGCCTAGAAAATGCTAGGCATAGTTCTGACACTAAATAAATCCATTTCTTCACCAGCAGACAGTTATGCCTCAAATAAATACTTATTCTTTAGAATGTAGTTACTGCTTAAAATCAGATCTAATTAAACCATATCCACCACCATCGAGTTGATTTTGACACATAGCGACTCTATAGAATAGAGTAGAACTGCCCCACAGGTTTGCCAAGGCTGTAAATCTTTACAGAAGTAGACTGCTTCATCTTTCTCCCACAGAGTGCCTGGTGAGTTCCACCACCGACATTTTGGTTAGCAGACAGATGCTTTAACCAGCATCACCAGGGCTCCTCAGATCTAATAAAGGTGGTGCCATATGTCAAGACCCACTGGAAAACAAGTAATGTTCAGCCATTAAGAAAGAAATATGAAAACTTGTAAGGGTATTTATAATTTGCATATTTTTTTAGGTTTTTGGGGAAGAAGCAAAAGAGATGTAGTTCTTAATACTAAACAGATACTGTGTGACTATATAGTAAATGGCATTGCAAAAATTTGCTTAGAACAAATTTTCTCTACAGAACATTGTTTTGATAGCATACTTTGTCTCCCTTCATTCTTTGATTGTGTAATGTTCCCTCCTGAAATACTCTTAGTCTGTTCAGGAATGTGGTAAACAAATGTGATTGGAAGGCAGGGGAGGAAGATCAAAGCGAACCTACTTAAAAATAATAATAATAATAATAAAAAGCCTAAACCAAATACATATGTTCACTAAGGCAAAATATTTAAGTAATAAATATGAATATGTGGTCTGATATGAAAATTAAAAAACATAAGGAAAGAGTCGTGTGTCTAAAGTGAGGACACTTTTATATGGTATTTAGAGAAGGTCTAGTAAACCAGAAACTATGCTTGAAACTATCTCGTTACAGAGAAACAAGATTTTTTTTGCTTCTTTCATTCATAACAAATGAAGTGTCATTCATACAACAACAACACACTGCTGTCAAATCGGATCTGATTTGGGTTTCTGAGGCAGTATACCATGGAAGTAGATTGCCCAACCTTCCTTCTGAGGATTTTTTTTTTTTTTTTTTTAAATCATAGGATATTTTAGGACCTATTATTTTGAGCAGTGGAGGAAAGAACAATGCGTTTGGATGCCAGAGTCTGTAAGGGTCAAGTAGGCAAGAAAGCATATCTCAAGCCTTTTTACTTACATACTTATCTATTGTCACCTATAATCAATTAATATATTGAAACACATCTTTTTATTGTGGGTAATGGAAGCACATGAGAAAGAAACAAAAAAAAATTCTAGGGCTAATGCTGTGTTAGTTGTTTGCTATTCCAGCTCTTAGAAGACAGCTTTTATCTATAAATAAAAATGTTATTTACAAGTGGTACCAAGAAGGAAAGATAAATATGGAGTACTATTAAGTCAATTTAGAGTCTTTTTAAAAAAATTTAAATTATCATTAAACACTTAATCTGTGCTCTAATGCTCTCTTGCTCTCTCTCTCCTCCAATCAGGTGCTTTCCCAAACTCAGGACTTAAAACACTTTTATACGTCTGAACATTAGACCAACAAGATGTGAGGGCTGAGGATGAGATCAAGCGTCAGCTGGGTGTGTTTATTTATGGATGCACAAATACTGCCATGGGACATAACACATCACAGTGACCTAAAAAGAAAATTCTTAAATCTACATTCTAGACTGAGAGTTAGCAAACTTCTGTAGGGAGCCTGACAGTAAACATTTTAACTTATGCATATGATCTTTGCCACAACTACACAACTTGGCTGTGGAATTGAGGAAGTAGTCACAGACAGCACGTATGTGAATAAACATGGTTATATGGGAGCTCTGGTAGCATAGTGGCTAAGGCAC
>NW_006921590.1:13871789-13881452 GCF_000298275.1 Orycteropus afer afer | reverse complement strand
AGTAGGTGAGATGAAGTCTGGCCATTCTTGCTTCCAAGGAGCATTCTACCTGCATTTCTTCTGGGACAGATGTATTCATTCTGCTGGCAGTCCATGGTACTTTCAGTATTTTTTGCCAACACTACAACTCAAAAGCATCGACTCTTCTTGGGTCTTCCTTATCCATTGTCTTGCTTTCACATGCATATAAAGCTATTGAAAATACACTGACTAGGATCAGGTGCATGTTAGTTTTCAAAGAGACATCTTTGCTTTTCAGCACTTTGAAGAGGTCTTTTGCAGCTTATTTGCCCCCTGCAATATGTTATCTGATTTCTTAACTGATGCTTCCATGGGTGTTGATTGTGGAACCAAGTAACGTGAAATATTTGTGACAATTTCAAACTTCTCTCCACTTATCATGATGCTGCTTTTTGGTCCAGTTGTGAGGATTTTCACTTTATATTGAGGTGTAATCTATACTGAAGACTTTAGTCTTTAATCTCCATCAGCAAGTGCTTCATCTTCATTTTCAGCAAGCAAGGTTGTGTTGTCTGCATATCACGGGTTGTTAATGAGTCTTTTTCCAATCCTGATGCTGTGTTCTTCTTCATATAGTCTAGTTTCTTGGATTATTGGTGCAGCCTACGGACTGAATAGATATGCTGAAATGATACACCCTGACACCCTTCCTTCCAACTTTTAAACCATGCACTATCCCCTTTTGCCATTTGAACAACAGCCTCCTGGTCTATATACAGGTTCCTCATGAGCACAATTAAGTGTTCTGGAATTCCCCTGCTTCTCAATGTTATCCATAATTTGTTATGATCTACCCAGTTGAATGCTTTTGCATTGTCAATAAAACACAAATAAACATTTTTCTGGTATTTTTTGCTTTTAGCCAAAATCCATATGACATCAAAAACAATATCCCTCATTCCACAGCCTCCTCTTAATCCATCTTGTATTTCTGGAAATTCCCTGTCAATATCATGCTGCAAATATTGTTGAATTATTTTCAGCATGATTTTACTTGTGTGTGATATTAATGATATTATTTAATAATTTCCACATTCTGTGGGATCACCTTTCTTTGGAATTGGTACAAATACAGATCTTTTCCAGTCAGTTGGCCAGGTAGCTCTCTTCCAAACTTTTTGGCATAGATGAGCAAGTGCCTCCAGCACAGCATTCATTTATTGAAACATCTCAAAAGGTATTCTGTCAATTCCTGGAGCCTCATTTTTTGCCAATTCCTTCAGTGCATCTTCAACTTCTTCCTTCTGTACCATTGGTTCTTGATGGTATACCACCTCCTGAAACAGATAAATATTGATCAATTCTTTTTGGTACAATGACTCTGTGTATCCCTTCCATCTTCTTTTGATGTTTCCTGCATCATTCAATATTTTGCCCATAGAATCTTTCAATATTGCAACCTGAGGCTTGAATTTTTTCTTCACTTCTTTCAGCTACAGAAATGCTGAGCACATTCCTCCCTTTTGGTCTTTTAACTACAGGTCTTTACACATTTCATTACAATAATCGATTTTATCTTCTCGAGTGGATCTTTGAAGTCTTCTGTTCAGCTTTTTTATCTTGTCATTTCTTTCATTTGCTTTAGCTACTCTCTACTCAAGAGCAAGTTTCAGAGTCTCTTCTGACACCCATTTTGGTCTTATCTTACTTTCTTGTTTTTTAATGACCTTTTGCTTTCTTCATGCATGATGGTCTTGATGCCATCCCATAATTCATCTGGTTTTTGGTCTTTGGTGTTCAGTGAGTCAAATCTATTTTTCAGATAGTCTCTAAATTCAGGTGGAATATAATTAAGGTCATATTTTGGCTCTTATGGATTTGTTTTAATTGTCTTCAGCTTCAACTTGAACTTGCATATGAGCAATTGATGGTATGTTCCACAGTCACCTCCTGGCCTTGTTTTGGCTGAAGATATTGATCTTCTCCATCACAGCTTTCCACAGATGTAGTTGATGTGATTCTTGTGTATTTCATCTTGCAAGGTCTATGAGTACAGCCACTATTTATGTTGTTGAAAAAAGGTATTTGCAATGAGTAAGTTGTTGGCCTTGCAAAATTCCATCATGTGATCTCCAGAGTCATTTCTATCACCAAGGCCACCTTTTCCAACAATTAGTGATTCTTCTTTATTTCCAATTTTCACATTTCAATCACCAGTAATAATCAATAAATCTTGACTGCATGTTTGGTCGATTTCAGACTGAAGAAGTTGGTAAAAATCTTCAATTTCCTGTCTTTTGCTTTGGTGGTTGGTGGGTAAATTTGAATAATAGTAGTATTAACTGGTCTTCCTTTTAGGCATATGGATTTTATCCTATCACTGACAGTATTTTACTTCAGAATAGATTTTGAAACACTTTTTGTGACAATGAATGCCACACCATTCCTCTTCAATTTGTCATTCCTGGAATGTAGGTTATATGGTTGTCTAATTCAAAATGGCCAAAAACAGTCCAGTTTAGCTCACTAATGCATAGTATATTGATCTTTATGTGTTCCATTTCATTTTTGACAATTTCCAGTTTTCCTAGATTCATACTTCATACATTCCATGTTCTGATTATTACTGGATGATTTAAGCTGTTTTTCTTATTTTGAGTCATGCCACATCATCAAATGGAGGTCCCAAAATCTTTAATGCATCCACATCATTAAGTTCAACTCTACTCTGAGGAAGAAGCTCTTCTTCGGTCATATTTTTAGTGTTTTCTGACCTGAGGGGCTCATCTTCTGCCACTATATCAGACAATGTTTCTGGGCCATTAACAAAGTTTTTTAGTAATATATCAGACAGTGTTTCACTGCTATTAATAAAGTTTTCACTGGACAATTTTTGAGAAGTGAATGTCCCCTTCTTTCTTCCAAGTATGTCTCAGACTGGAAGTTCCACTGAAGCCTTCCAACCATGGGTGACCCTGCTGGTATTTGAAATACTGGTGGAATAGTCTCTAGCCTCACAGCAACAAGCAAGCCACCACAGTATGGCAAACTGACAGACAATTGGTGGTTAATTATCTTGGAATGGTAAAAACCAGGAAGTTTCAACTAGCTTATTCTTGGCTTCTTTCCTTATACACTCCTTGGATTGATCATGTCACCTTCATATGTCCCAGTATGAGATAATGTAAAGTAGTAAGGACATAAAACTTGTTTAAAAAATAGTTTGTGGTGTTTTGATGGAAGGATTGTAAAAAAAATATATATAAAGTATCTTTGGATTTCTATAAAATCTTTCACATATCACAAACAGTAAGTGACAGAAACAAAAGTTGAAGGGAAATCTCCGCCCCCCACATACTGCATTTATATTTATAGTTCTTTAAACTCTTTCACATATTGCAAACACTAGAGACAGAAACAAAAGTTAAAGTGAAACTTTTTATTTTTTCAGGATTCATTATCAGATTTCTTCATACTGGACTCTTTCAGTCTTGAAGTCAGTTATTTAATGGGTTTGGCTTATTTAATCAATTATTGCTAAGTAATAATGACCCAAAATGCAGTGTCTTAAAAACAACAGTAATTTACTACATCTAACATTATGATCCAAGACTTGTCTGTCAGTTTGTCATACTGTGATGACTTGTATGTTGCTGTGAGGCTAGTAGCTAAGCCACTAGTGTTTCAAAACACCAGCAGGGTTACCCATGGTAGACAGGTATCAGCGGATCTTCCAAACTAAGATAAACTGGGAAGCAAGATGGGGCCATCCACTTCTGAAAAAATTGGCCTTATGAATAGAGTGAAACACCATCTGATATATTACTGAAAAATTTTGGGTATGGCAGGGAAACATTGTCTAATAAATTGCCAGAAGATGAGACCCTCAGGTCAAAAGATAGTCAAAATACAACTGGGGAAGAGCTGCCTCCTCAAAGTAGAGATGACCTTAATGACATAGATGGAATAAAGCTTTTGGGATCTCCATTTGCTGATGGGGTATGAGTCAAAATGAGAAGAAACAGCTACATATATTCATTAAGATTGTAATGTGGAATGTATGAACTATGACTCTAGAAAAATTGGAAGTTGTCAAAAATGAAAAGGAACACATATGATTGATATCCCAGAAATTATCGAGTTGAAATGGATTGGGATTGGACATTTTGAATTAGATAATCTTATCTACCATGCCAGGGATGACAAGTAAAAGAGGGATGGTATCACATTCATTGGCTAAGAGAACATTTCAAGATCTATCCTGAAGTACAATGATGTCAGTGATGTTGTTGTTGTTATGTGCCATCGAGTTGGACCCAACTCATAGCGACCCTTCCTTGGGTTTCGGAGGGAGTATCACTATGGAAGTAGATTGCCCCATCTGCCTTCCAAGGAGTAGCTGGTGGGTTTGAACCACCAGCCTTCTGGTTAGCAGTCAAGTGCCTTAGCCACTATGCTACCAGAGCTCCCGATGTCAGTGATAGGATCACATATATATGCCTACAAGGAATGCCAGTTAATACTACCATTACTCAAATTAACACACCACTAAAGCCAAAGATGAAGAAAATGAAGATTTTTACAACACCTGCAGTCTGGAATTGACCAAACATGCAATCAAGATTACTGGTAATTGGAATATGAAAGTTGGAAACAAAAAAGCAGCATCAGTAGTTGGAAAATAAGGTCTTGGTGATAGAAATGACACCAAAGTTCAGATGATAGAATTTCACAAGACCTCTGACTTATTCATTGCAAATATCTTTTTTCAAAGATATAAATGGCAGCTACACACGTGAACCTTGCCTGTTGGAATACACAGAAATCAGGTCTTTCCATTTGAGAAAAGAGGCCATGGAAAAGCTCAATTTCATCAGTCAAAACAAGGTCAGGAGCTGACTGTTGAACAGACCATCTACTGCTTATATGCTAGTTCAAGGTGAACCTGAAGAAAATTAAAACAAGTTCACAAGAGGCAAAACATAACCTTGATTGTGTCCTATATGAATTTAGAGATCATCTGAAGAATAGATTTGATGCATTGAACATCAATGATTGAAGAACAGATGAGCTGTGGAATGTTATAAAGAATATCATCCGTGGAGAAAGCAAAAGGTCATTAAAAAGATCGGAAAGGAAGAAAAGAACAAAATGTATGTCAGAAGAGATTCTGAAACTTGTTCTTGAATGGAGAGTAGGTAAAGCCAAGGAAGAAGTGATGAAATAAAAGAAATGAACATAAGATTTCATAGGGCAGTTTGAGAAGATAAACTAAAGTATCATAATGAAATGTGCAAAGATCTGAAATTAGAAAAACAAAAGGGAAGGACATTGTTGGCATTCCTGAAGCTGAAAGAAGTGAATAAAAAATTCAAGCCTTGAGTTGCAATATTGAATGATTCCATGGACAAAATATTGAACAAAGCAGGAAACATCAAAAGAAGATGGAAGGAATACACCGAGTCACCACACCAAAAATAAGTGATCAATGTTCAACCATATCAGATGGTAGAATTCTGTCTTGGTTCTCTAGTGTTGCTATAACAAAAATACCACAAGTGCATGGCTTAACAAACAGGAATTTATTCTCTTATACTTTAGGACCCACCAGCCACTCCTTGGAAAGAAGGTTGGGCAATCTACTTGTGTAGTGATACCGCCTCAGAAACCCAAGAAGGGGTCACTACAAGTTGGATCTGACTCAATGGCAGTAGATAGGTTTAGGTATAGTGTAGTAGGCTAGAAATCCAAATTGAGAGTGCCAGCTCTAGGGGCTTGGTGAAGGCTCTTCAACCTTGGGCTTCAGCTCTACCTCTTATTTCAGGACCACTGGAGCTAGCGGCATTTCCTAACTCAGCTGCTAAGGCTGATGAACCCAAGGATGCCAGGTAAAATGGCATGATCCTAAGATTATCTGGCAACATGGCAGACCATTGGTTCAAGTCCAGGAACTAGAGAAGAAGATGTGGGCCAAATGCAGGATCCAGATGTGTCAAAAAGCCGGAGACCTTCCTCAAATATTTTCCATACACATTAGAAGCAGACCACACCCTAAAAGCAACAAATTAACTGCTCACAGCAGATTCCACCATGGAGATGATTACATCATATCCCATCTCATCATGGGGAATAACGACCTCCAGCTGTCAAGCCTCACAAAACTGTAACCCAGCAAGTTGACATACAACTTTAACTACCACACATGTGTAAAACAAACTCTGCTCTGTAAACTTCTACCTATAGCACAATAAAAAATAAAAATAAATAAGTAAGGAAGGTGATCAAACAGTGCCTTGAGAAGGGTTTCATGCTTGGTAAAACAGAGGGTCAGCAAAAAAGGGGGAGACCCTCAATGAGATGGACTGACACTCTGGTTGCAACGATGGGCTCAAGCTTAGCAAGGATTGTGAGGATGGCACAGGATCGGGCAGTGCTTTGTTCTGTTATGCATAGGGTTGCTATGAGTCAGAGCTGACTCACCGGCACCTAACAACAACAACAACAACATTATGGTAGGGTGGTTGCAGGATTTTTCTGCAGGTTTCCCCAGGGCTCTTTCATCATGTACAAAAAGCCAAAATATTGTCCTGCCCCAACTTAAATATTGTTCATATGCTTGAGTCCACTGCTATGGCCACTGTGTATTTTGAGTGCGTTCCAACATAGGGGGCTCATCTTCCTATATATTGGGCAATATTCTGTTGTGACTGTAGGCTTTTCCTGGACCAGTTTTCAGAAGTAGATCATTTGGCCTTTCTTGCCAGTCTTGTCTTTGTCTGGAAGCTCCACTGAATTATGTCTACCATCACACTGCCAGGATTTGAAAGACTGATGGTGTGCTTCCAGTATCACAGAAACCTGTAAGCCACAACAGGAGAAAAAACTGGTGGAAGAGCAATGGTCTTGAAGCTCTGGCTTCAGCATTTGCATGCAATCACTCCTTCCACATTGCATTATTCCAGGCAAGTCAGAATTCCAGGCAAGCCAGAATTCAATGAACTGGGAAAAAAAAAAAAAAAAAAAAAACCTCACTGAGGTTGAGTTGGTCCCGACTCATAGCGATCCCTCCTTGGGTTTCCAAGGTGGTATCTCTACAGAAGTAGATTGCCCAATCTTCCTTCCGAGGAGTGGCTGGTAGATTTGAACCACCAGCCTTCTGGTTAACAGTCAAATGCCTCAGGCATTATGCCACTACAGCTCCCTGAACTCAATGGGATGTAGAAAAAGAGTCCACCTGTGAGGCAGTAAACTCATTGCAAAAGGGCATGGGTACAGAGGAGAGGAGGAATGTATGGCCAGCAAACAACCTACAATATCATACTTATTTCAGGGCTTTTGTATTCCTTAGAGGTAAATAAATAAAAAAGGAGATAAATTGCACATTTTATTTTGAAGCATTTAGATTTTAATAAATATAGATTAAAGGACTGGTTGATGTTCATACATTTCAGGGAGTGGCATGTGATCAAGAACCAAGGTTACTGAAGGAAGAAGTCGAAGCTGCATCAAAAGAATTGGAGAAAAACAAGGTTCCAGGAAATGATGACATACCCATTGAAATGTTTCAACAAATGGATGCCACACTGGAGACACTTGCTTGTCTATGGCAAGAAATTTGGACAACAGGCAAAGACTGGAAGAGATCCATATTTGTACCCATTCAAAAGAAGGGTTATTCCACAGAATGTGGAAATTATTGAATAATATCACTAATATCACATGCAAATAAAATCTTGCTGAAGATAATTCAAAAAAGGTTGTAGCAGTATATTGATAGTGAAGTTCCAGAAAAGCAAGGTGGACTTAGAAGATGATGTAGAGCAAGAAATAATATTCCTAATGTCACATGGATCTTGGACAAAAGCAAAGAATACGAGAAAGATGTTTGTGTTTTATTGACTATGCAAAAGCATTTGACTATGTGGATCATAACAAATTATGGACAACATTGTTCATTGGGAATGTGTACATAGACCAGGAAGCTGTTGTTCAAACAAACAGGGGGATACTGCACAGTTTAAAATCAGGAAGGAAGTGTGTCAGGGTTCTATCATTTCACCATACTTATTCAATCTATGTGCTGAGCAAATAATCTGAGAAGCTGGACTATAATAAGAACTCAGCATCAGGATTGGAGGAAGACTCATTAATAGCCTGTGATATGCAGACAACACAACCTTGCTCTCTCAGAGTGAAGATGACTTGAAGCATTTACTGATGAATGTTAAAGACTACAGTCTGCAGTATAGATTACACTTCAACACAAAAGAAACAAAAACCCTCACAACTGGACCAATAAGCAGCATCATGATAAATGGAGAAAAGATTGAAGTTGTCAATAATTTCATATTACTTGGTTCTTCAATCATCACCAGTGGGAGCAGTATTCAAGACATCACATGATATATTGCACTGGGCAAATCTGCTGCAAAAGACCTCTTTAAAGTTCTGAAGAACAAACATTTCTCTTTGAAGACTAAGATACGCCCAACCCAAGCCATGGTGTTTTCAATCACCTGATATGCATGTGAAAGCTAATGAATAAGGAAGACTGAGGAAGAGTTGATGCTTTTGAGTTGTGGTGTTGGCAAAAAATACTAAAAATACCATTGACTGCCATAGAACTAACAAATCTTTTCTGGAGGAAGTGAAGACAGAATGCTCCTTGGAAGTGAGAATGGCCATACTTTGTCTCACCTACTTTGGTCATGTTGTCAGAAGGGACCATTCTCTGGTGAAGGCTATCATGCTTGGTAAGGTAGAGGGTCAGTGAAAAAGGGGAAGACCCTCAAGGAGATGGATTGACACAGTGACTGCAGCAAAGGGCTCATGTATAGCAAGTATCATGAGGCTGGCACAGGACTGAGCAGAGTTTCTTTCTACATAGGTCTCTATGAGTAGGATCTAACTCAATGGCACCTCACAACAACAATAACAGATAAAAGGACACAACTTTTATCCCTGGTGGTATGATTAAAAATTTAAGAATGAACTTCTTCAACAACACATGTAAATACCATTTATTAGAATGTTATTATAAAATTGGTTTGTCTTTGCTCTTGTCATTTTAATAATGTAGAAAATTCAAGACAATTGTCTATGGAGATAACACAGAGAGCTCATTGGTAAAATGCCACTGATAACCTCAATAATTTCAGAATAAGCCTTCAGGACAAGTACTTGGTGGATTAGGAAGAAAAGCCATGTATATTGCAGACTGTAGGGACAAAGTTAATAGGAGTTTTCATCATGGTCATTGTGGTGGTTAAGTTTGTGGGTCAGCTTGGCTGGGCCTGATTGAGTGGCTGGACAGCTGGTGGTAGTTATTCCCCATGATGAGACTAGTAATCAACTCTATGGTGGGACCTATCACAAGCAGCTGAGTAGCTGCTTTAGGTATGTGGTCTGCTTCCTGTATCTAAAAAACAGCTTTGGGATCAGTCTCTAGCTTATGGCATGCTTGAACCCCGCATGTAGCCATGTCATTGTTCAGCAGCCTGCCATGCTCTGCTGACCCTGGGACTTTCAATGGACTTGAATTAATGGCCTGCTATGTGGGTAACATACTGCTTAAGGCACTTGACTTCTAACCAGAAGGCTGGCGGTTCAAACCTTCCTCAAAAGGAAGGTTGGGCAATCTACTTCCATAGTGATACTACTTTGGAAACCCAAGGAGGGGTCGCTATGAGTCGGGTCCAACTC
>NW_006921590.1:13869153-13870701 GCF_000298275.1 Orycteropus afer afer | reverse complement strand
GGAAGTAGATTGCCCAACCTTCCTTCTGAGGAGTGGCTGGTGGGTTTGAACTGCCAGCCTTCTGGTTAGCAGTCAAGTGCCTTAGGCACAATACTACCAGAGCTCCTCCGTAGTGATACCACCTTGGAAACCCAAGGAGGGGTTGCTATGAAGCGGATCCAACCTGATGGCAGTGAGTTTTTTGTTTTGTTTTATGTTTTTTTTACCATCTTCATGATCACTGGTATGTTTGAATCTTTGTGTTGTGTGCATGCATTAGTGCCTTCCACCTTAGGGGATCATCTTTTAGTACTACATTGGACAGCATTTGTTGTCATCCATAAGGTCGTCATTGGCTGTTTTTGGATTACTAGGACTTTCTTCCTAGTCTATCTTAGTCTAGAAGCTCTGCTGAAGCCACGATGGGTGACCTTGATGGTATCTGAAATATGAGTGGCATAGCTTTCAGCACCATAACATCATGCAAGCCACCATAATACAACAAACTGACTGACAGGTAGTCGGCTTCTACCAGTAAAACTACCTCCTAATGTGAGTCTGAATGCAGAAAATGATGACAGGACAATTCTCTCAATTATGTTGAAATTAACATTTCTTTTGATGGCTATGCTTCTATGGTCTTATATTTGAATAACTATTTTTCAACATTTTGGTGTATAAGCACCTCTCTAGAAAAGGGGAAAAAGGAAAATATGATGATCTCTTCTGATATTAATTGTGCTTTTGGCATCTATTGATTGAGAAAACACTTATGACAAGAAGCTTAAATAAATTCAATGATGCTTTTAAATGAATTTGTATTTCAGTGTTTACATGAGGATGTATATTTGAAAGTACTGTGGTATGTAATAAATTCTGTGAATAAGAGTTACATTGCACAGGTATTTAATCAGCAAGATTATTAAAGATATAATACACGGAGTTAAGATGCAGCTCTCTTAACCCTCACAAAGACAAAAAGCAAAACAAAAAAACTGCTAGATTTAAGACTTCAAAGGCCAAACATTAAAACAGAATTGGAAGACAGCCGCAGGCACTTGGGATCTTTGTTGCTTTTCTACCAGTCAGAGGAAGTATAAAGTATTTGATCATTACATTAATGGTAGAGTTTTCTGTTGCCATATATCTTCATGTAGACATTTCATTCTTCTATCCATCTAATTCAGTTATGCTCCACTTCAGCAAGCATAAGAATTGCTGTATACACAATCCTCAAGTGTCTGTTCTTGATGGCCAATTTGGGGAACTTTCAAGAAAAGTTTTGTCTTTACTCAATTTTTGTTTACCAATGTATTAAGGGCATGGTATCCATAGCTGGACACCACTGCTTCAGCATGAAAGAAACTAGCAATGAAACTCGTGAGTATTCAGTAATTTTCCAGCTAGCTTGTTATTGTTCCATTATTTACTTAGATACTGACTTTTATAATGTGGATATGACATTACTTTTTAGATCATTCAAAAAAATGTATAATCCAATGGTGCAGCACTTAAGGTATTTGACTGGTAACTGGAAGGCTGGCAGTTCAAACCCGCCAGTTGGTCTAC
>NW_006921590.1:13860572-13868763 GCF_000298275.1 Orycteropus afer afer | reverse complement strand
TGTAGATGGGAAAATAAATTCTGGCCCAAGATTCTTATTAAATCTGATTCCTTCTATGTAGAATCTCCTTCTCCTTATTTCTAGCAGTTATGAAATGACTTTGACCCTTTTGTGAAGGCCAGGCTATGATTGACAGGCATGAAAGATGATTTTAAACTCCATCTGATTGTCCACAGGCTCTTTAGACCACTGCAGATGCTCACAGAGATTTTTTTTTTTTTCTTTTTAATACTACTCCTGTAATTAGATCTTTGCAATGGCTGCTTATATACTCATTTGAGGATCTGAGGGTCTGAACTTATATCCAAAGGCTTGTGTTAGAGTTGTGAAATTGGATAACTGGAATGAAAGCCCTTTCTTTTTTAATTCAGTCCCACAGTCAATCCATCACCTTCAAATGGCAAAATGGTGCAGACAATATTTTCAGCTTTGGTATTTCTACATTTGATCTGCTGTCAAACAGCAGTTAGGCTGATGCAGGAGGATTGTTTTGATAAGGCCATTTCTAGAGACAGAATTCAAAGCGAGAACATTATGGTCTTCCCCATTATGTCAAATAATGGGAATCTGCCAGACATAGATGGGGTACTTCTGAAAATCTGCTCTCTTTCAAATTGCACTGCTTTATAATTTCTGCAGAATCCTTGGTCCTTGTTTGAAATAGTTTAGAGTAAAAGCTTTTAAGGCCAGATTCTACAGAAGCTCATGTTGGATTTCATTAGAAACTGTGGTTTATCTTGGAAAGGAGTTTCTGGATAATTGCTGGAGAATAATCTTGGTCCTATTACAAAACAACCTGTGCAGGACCACCCATGTATGGACATCTCTGAACAGTTAGGTTTTGTGCTGTAGGAATTCCAGTATCACTTTGATCCTTGCAAAAAGGTCACCAATGTGACACTAGTAGCCCAGGAGTTATACTTGACAATTAGGCTATCCCTGATGATATGTTTCTAACCCAGGAGAGTTATAAGTCTGGTGTCCTTTTCAGAGAAGTAGATTCTGAGGATACAAAGATATTTATATTTCCATTCTCAGTAGCCCCAGCAAATTATAGGTAGACTCTGATCCAAGGGTGAGAACAATGGTAACATCTATTTACTTGTTAATTCAACAAAATTGTGTCTATAAAGCACTGAAGGTTCAGTGGTAGAATTCTTGAATTCACACCTTCCATCCATGCAGGACACCTGGTCAATTCCTGGTCAGTGCACCTTGTATGCAACCATCACCTAACTGTCACTGGTGATTTATGTGTTGCTCTCATACTGAAATGATTTCAGTGGACCCTATGGCTTATAAATGGTCAGATCTATAACTGACCATGGGAATTACACATGAATTAGGCAGTGTTTCCTTCTGCTGTGCATGTCACCATGAATAAGGGGTCAACGCTACTACAGCTAACAACAATTAAAATATAAAGGCAGAGATAAAAATAAAAAAAGTGAAGAGCTATCTAATTGTTGTGTTGTTGTTATGTGCTGTCGAGTCAGATCCGACTCACAGCGACCGCTCCTTGGGTTTCTGAGGTGGTATCATGATGGAAGTAGATTGCCCAACCTTCCTTCTCAGGAGTGGCTGGTGAGTTTGAACGCCAGCCTTCTCATTAGCAGTCAAGTACCTTGGGCACTACGTTACCAGCTATCTAATGGTAACCATATATTAAAGTCAGAATATGGTAAGGAGAAATAATCAAGGAATTACCAATTTATTAAAGGGAAGAAATCCCAGAAAATGCTGAATTTTGAAAAAGATGAGCTATTCTACGTGAATTTTGACAGGCAGAAAATTTCAAGGATCCTAGGTGAAAGAGGGCTAGTGTGTGCCAGGTAAGGTGAAAGCATTCATTCTAACATCCATTCACTCATCAAATTTTAGGTAATTTCCTTGTTTCTTGTTGGGGGAACATAGTTAAAATAGACATGGATTCTGCACTATAGAAATTCCACTAGGGAGATAAGACACATTTATATATGTGTGTGTGTGTGTGTATATATATATATATATATATATATATATATATATATATATATATTATGCAAGCTAGAAAGTGATGCATCACATGGGAAGTCTAGATCCCTTGTTATGAAAATTGTGCTGGAATTTAGAAATGATATCCAGCATGATAAGCCAGAGATGGTGGGTTTGGGGACACTTAGATGATATTGTACAGCATTTTCACTGTATTATCTCATTTTAATTTTAAAAGAACCCTGATAAGTGGACAGTACAGGATAGGGCAAGACTTGTTACCCCTGATTCCAGCTTTTACAGATGAAGAAACTAACCAGGATAGGAGAGTTTCTGTTCTTATTTTTCGTTGTAGTTTGTTTCACTCCTCAACATGCAGTATACTAAGGGTGTCTACACTAACAGAAATTCATTCTGAGGTGAGAACAGGAAATGATTTGCTTGATTCTAGATCACCAGCTGCTTGGGAGTTATGGATGATGCTTCTTAGTTGTTGATGGGCAACCTGGATTCTAAATTTGTTTGAAGCTCAATTTCTCCACATGTCAAGCAGGGGATAATAATATCTACCTAGCACAAAAATCAAATGAGAAAGCCCTTTAAAAAAAAATAAATCACTACACAAAAGGAGATAAGTTTTCAGGGCAAACATTCAGTCCAAATTCATTGCCATGGACTTATTTTTAAAATTCATCCAGGTGAAAGATGCTTACAGTTGAAAATATTAAGGCCTATGAGGAATTTTTCACAATCAGCAAAATAGCACTATTGATAAACTGCTCACATTCTACTTGGAGCTTGTATTTTTCATTTAGCTTTGAAAGGCAAAAAAAGATCAATTTTACTGTAATTTTTCAAAGCTGCCTTGTTCAACCTCAGAAGCAGATAAACATCAGTGTTCAGCACCACTGTGACTATGCTAAGATAATTAAAGAGATCCTGATGGACTTCAGAACTTATTTTTTAGATGTTGGTTTCACTTCCACCACTGTTATACTTCTGACAATTTAAAACATGTTTAGATGTACTGCCAAACCATGAACAGATGCAAGGAAGGAGAGATACAGAAGTTATTAATCATCAAACCAGGTTTTAATGATACTTTGTAACCTGTTTCTTCCTGGCGATTACTAAGAGTAAAAATGGCTGTAACTATTATTAGTCATTTACTCCCCAATCTAGTTCTAAGAATACCAGATCATAGTTTGCATTGCTGTGCTACAAATTTGCTGTCTATAAGAGAATAGAGCTTCCTGAGATGAAAAATAAAGGGAAAAAGGCGTGAAGATTTCAATTTGCCTGGTGGTGGTATTTTCTGTACAAATGTGACTTCTAGGGTAATGGGATATAATAGGGATGATAATTTTGGATGTGACAACAACTTAGGCATAAAAGTACACGTACACAGTAGCTCCTACAAATAGTGCTATCCTAGTCTCTCCTTTTCCTTCTTTAAATTCTGGTCAGCTAGGAAATATCTACTCTCTAAACTAACTTTGAGATCCTTCTAAGCAAAAATAAATTTTTTTTCAGTATTAAATTTTAGAGAGATGAACTGAATAAACACACCAGTTTCCATTTAATCCAGAAAACCTTTCAATATTATAGTCTCCCACCTCCACCAAAGGATTTTGTTTTCTACAGTCCTGTACGAGCTTTCAGATGTATAAATATACCCGTTAAAAAGACATGTGAGTAATACCAGCCACATTTGCCAGGTTATAATTTCAAATGTTCAAATTTCAAAATGTTCAGTGAGAAGGCTTAATACATTTGATGTTAGAAATGCGATTTAGTGGTTAATGAAAAGTTCTGAAAATCAACATCTTTGTTTTTTAAGGGTGAGATCTTCTACATATGACAGTTTAAGAAAATAAGTATGAAGGTAGGAAAATAGTTGAGAATTTTCCAGTGAAATGAATTCATCTTGTTGATAATAATAATAATAGGTAGGTTTTACACAATGTTCAGAATATCCAAAATAAGACAGAGCTGAAACTGACTCTGTGGTTCTAATTGCTAGGGAGACTGAGAAGGGCATACAGAGAATATTTCTGCTCCAGAGTCATAATGACCATGTAGGTTATATCACTTTGGGCCAGGGGAATTGGGAAACAAATTGCAAATCAGCATATGTTGTAAAAGTGTTTCCAAATTACAAAGAGACAACTGGGGAAACTGAGGCCAAAGATAACAGAGTGAGTAATTAGAAAAAGTATTTGAGAGGTGGCTTTCTATTTCTCTGGAAGCTCATTTCTAATGACCATGCTCTATAACCTGTCACATTTTGTTTTGTATATCTCTGCCCAATTCTCAAACAGCACAGGTAATACCTTCATTATCCAAAACTCTGTTACATTTGGAGTAGAATATTACAGTTTTAAAAAGCATTTCCCCATAAACTAGAATAGTGGGAAAATTACTGAATTATTAAACTGTTGAATTATTATGAAATTATTAATCTCCAGATCATATCTCTTGTCTCTGAGTTTAAACAGATAGCTAGAGTATGTAGTGCATTCATTGCCTTAGGGGTTTACCATGGCTGAGGAGTGAAGCAGCCTTTTCCTCCAAGCATATGAAAAACATAAACCTTTTGAGAAGACTACAATCAGTATCTGGAAGAGGAGGGAACAGGAGAGTATTGCTTTGATGGAAGGGAGTTCTAAGCAATGGAAAGTAAAGTGACTGAGATGTCCATTGGCCCCTGGGTCTGGCTGCTAGGCAATCCCCCCAACACATCTATCATTGTTAGAAGAATAAGAATGTAAAATATCAAAGGAATGACTCAGTGGTACACCTAAAGAAACTAGAACTGGCCAAAATTATAACTCAAAGCTACAGACTCTTTGGACCTGCAGAGACCCTGCAGGCCAAGACTGTGACTGTCTTGGCAGAAACCTGTGAGACTTGATGACTGCTATGGATTGAACTGTGTGCCCCTGCTCTGCCCCCAAAATGTGTCAACTTGTCTGAGCAATGATTATTGTACTTGCTATTGTTGTTAGGTGCTGTCGAGTCATCTCCAACTCATAGCGATCTTATGTACAACAGAATGAAACACTGCCTGGTCCTGTGCCAGCCTCATGATCCTTGTTATACCTGAGCCCATCACGCAACACTGTGTCAATCCACTTCATTGAAGACCTTCCCAATTTTTTGCTGACACTCCACTTTACAAAGCATGATATCCTTCTCCTGAGAATGGTCCCTTCTGACAACATGACCAAAGTAAGTGAGACGAAGTCTGGCCACTCTTGCTTCCAGGGAGCATTCTGGCTGCAATTCTTGCACAACAGATTGTTAGCTTTTTAGCACTCCATGGTAGTCTCAGTTTTCTTTGCCAACACCACAACTCAAAGCATCAACTCTTCTTTGGTCTTCCTTTTTCATTGCCCAGCTCTCACCTGCCTAAGAAGTGATTGAAAATACCATGACTTGGATTAGGCACACTTTAGTCTTCCAGGAGACATCTTTGCTCTTCAGCACTTGAAAGAGGTCATTGGCAGCAGATTTTCCCAATGCAATACATCTTCTGATGTCTTCACTGCAGCTTCCATTGGTGTTGACTGTAGAACCAAGTAATATGAAATATTTGACAACTTCAATCTTTTTTCCATTTATGGTGATGATGCTTATTGGTCCAGTTGTGAGGATTTTTTTTTTTTTTTTCATATTGAGGTGTAATCCATACTGCAGATTGTAGTGTTCAATCTTCATCAATAGGTGCTTCAAATCATCCTCACTTTTAGCAAGCAAAGTTGTGTCATCTGTGTATTGCAGGTGTTAATGAGCCTTCCTCCAATCCTGATGCCAGGTTATTCTTTATAGAGTCCAGCTCTTCAGATTATTTGCTCAGCATACAGATTAAATAATTATGGTGAAAGGATACAACCCTGGTGCACTCCCTTCCTGATTTTAAACCATGCAGTATCCCTTTTTTTCTGTTGGAACAATAGCCTCCTGGTTTATGTACAGGCTCCTCATGAGTACATTTAAGTGTCCTGGAATTCCCATTCTTCTGAATGTTATCCATAATTTGTTATGATCCACACAATTGAATGCTTTTGCATAGTCTATAAAACACAAGTAAACATCTTTCTGGTTTTTTTTCTGCTTTCAGCCAAGATCCATCTGACATCTACTATGATATCCCTCATTCCATGTCCTCTTCTGAATCAAGCTTGCATTTCTGGAAGTTCTCTGCCAATATACTGCTGCAACCATTTTTGAATTATCATGGTGGTTAAGTTTGTGTGTCAACTTGGCTGGGCCTGGTTGAGTGACTGAGCAGCTGAATGTAGTTATTTCCCATGGTGAGACTGGTAATTAACTCCAAGGTGGAATCTACTGGAGCAACTGAGTAGCTGCTTTGGGTATGTGGTCTGCTTCCCATATGTAAGAAACACCTTTGGGAATGGTCTCTAGTTTATGGCATGCTTGAACCCTCCATGTAGACATGTCACTGTTCAGCAGCCTGCCATAATCTACTGATCCTTGGACTTTCAATGGACTTGAATTAATGGCTTGCTATGTGGTTTGGTAACATCAGGACTGTGCTTTTTTATTTATAAACCTTGGGCTTGTCAGTCTCAGCAGCCAGCAGCTGTCTGAGTGAAGAAAGGCCTGTAGCTTAGGTGGGTTGGGAGCAGGAGGCAGAGCTGAAGTCCAAGGTTGAGGTGCTTTCACCTAGTGTCCAGAGCCTGGCATTTTGAACTTGGACCTAAAGCCTCCAAACTGTGAGAATAAACTCTTCATGTTTGTTCAAACCATCTCATTTGTGGTCTATTCTTGTCGGAGTGGCAGTAGGTAACCAAAACAATTATCTTCAGCAAGATTTTACTTGTGTGTGGTATTAATGGTATGGTTAGATAATTTCCACCTTCTTTGAGATTACCTTTCTTTGCAATGGGTACAAATATGGATCTCTTCCAGTCAGTTGGCCAGGTAGCTGTCCTCCAAATCTCCTGGCACAGCCGAGTGAGTGCCTCCAGCGCAGCATCTGTTGTTGAAACATCTCAATGGGTATTTTGTCAATTCTTGGAACCTTGTGTTTTACCAATTCCTTCAATGCACCTTGACTTCATATTTCATTACCATTGATCCTTGATCATAAGCCACATCCTGAGATGGATGAACATTAACCAATTCTTTTTGGTATACTGACTCTCTCTGTATTCCTTCCATCTTCTTTCGATGTTTCCTGCATCATTCAATATTTTGCCCATAGAATCTTTCAACATTGCAATACGAGGCTTAAATTTTTCCTCAGTTCTTTCCACTTGAGAAATGTCGAGTATGTTCTTCCCTCTTGGTTTTCTAACTTCAGGTCTTTGGAAATTTCTTTGTAATAACAGACTTTCTTCTCAAGCTACTCTTTGAAATCTTCTGTTCAGCTCTTTTCTCTTGTGATTTTTTCCATTTGCTTTAGCTACCCTCTGTTCAAGGGAAAGTTTCAGAGTCTCTTCTTACATCCATTTTGATCTTTTCTTCCTTTCCTGTCTTTTTAATGACCCTTTTGCTTTCTTCATGGATAATGTTCTTGATGTCATCCCACAATTCTTCTGCTTTGTTTGATGCTTTTGTTGATGCTTGGTTCAATGCATCAAATCTATTCTTTAGATAATCTTCAAATTCAGGTAGGATATAATCAAGGTCATATTTTATCTCTATGGACTCATTTTAATTGTCTTCAGCTTCAACTTGAACTTGCATAGGAGCAGCTGATGTTCCACAGTCAGCTCCAGACCTTGTTTTGGCTGAAGATATTGAGCTTCTCCATTACTTCTTGTCACAGACATCAATCTGATTACTATGCACTCCATCTGGTGAAGTCCACATGTGTAGCCACTGTTTGTGTTGTTGAAAAAAGGTATTTGCAATGAATAAGTAGTTAGTCTTGCAAAATTCTATCATGCAATCTCCAGCAACATTTCTATCACCAAAGCCATATTTTTCAACCACCAGTGGTTCTTCTTTCTTTCCAAATTTTGCATCCTAATCATCAGTGATAACTGACACATCTTGATTGCATGGTCAGTCCATTTCAGACTGCAGAAGTTGGCAAAAATCTTCAATTTCCTCATCTTTGTCTTTGGTTGTTGGTATGTAAATTTCAATAATAGTAGTATTAACTGGTCTTCCTTGTAGGTGTATGGATATTATCCTATCACTGACAGCATTGTACTTCAGGATAGATCTTGATACATTCTTTGTG
>NW_006921590.1:13851911-13860389 GCF_000298275.1 Orycteropus afer afer | reverse complement strand
TTTACAGTTGTTTCTTCTCATATTGAGATGTGCCACATCAGCACATGGAGGTCTCTAATCTCTACTCTGTCCACATCATTAAGGTCAGTTCTACTCTGAGGAGGCAGCTCTTCCCCAGTCTTATTTTGAGTGCCTTCCAACCTGAGGGGCTCATCTTCTGGCACTATACCAGACAATGTTTCAGGGCTATTCATAAAATTTTCCAGTAATATATCAGACAGTGTTTCACAGCTACTCATAATGTATTCACTGGCCAATTTTCTGAGAAGTGGATGACCTCTTCTTCTGAGTCTTAATCTGGAAGCTCCACTGAAACCTGTTCACCATGGGTAACTCTGCTTGCACTTGAAACACTGGTGGCATAGCCTCCAGCCTCACAGCAACACTCAAGCCACCATACAATGACAAACTGACCAACAAGTTTGTTTCCCTTATTTGTTCCAAACTGCTCCACTTACTTCCTAGTCTCCCATGCCCTGTTTGCTTATGTGGCCTGCCCTCAGGGCCCTACAAACACCCATCTTCCATTGCGCCTGACTGGCTTATGTGGCCTGTTCTTAGGGTACTCCAAACACTTACCTTCTGCTGGACCTGGCTGGCTTACATGTAGACCGTGATTATTAGGTATTAGGTAATTATCCTCCATTTTGTGATCTGATGTAACTATCCCATATGCTATAAATTCTAACCTTTATGATGTTAAGGAGGCATGGTTGGAGGCAGGTATGTTAATGAAGCAGGATACAATCTACAGGAAAAGTTGTTTTTTGACTCAATCTCTTTTGGGATATAAAAGGGCTTAAACAAGTGAGTAGATTTGAGTAGATATGAGAGGGATCTACTATCACCAAGAAAGAAGAGATAGGAACAAAGCATGTCCTTTGGATTCAGCGTCCCTGCTGTGGACTTCCTGGATTCAGGGCAAGATTGATGTCAAGACACATGGAAATATCCAAGGGACGCTGGGCCCACAGATGCTGAAAGGAGACAAGACCTGTCCACCTAAACTGCAAGCCAAAAGAGAAAGTTTTTCCTGAGAGCTGACACTCTGAATTCATTCTCAGAAGAACGAATTAGCCTCTTAAACTGTGAGGGAATAAATTTCTGTTTGTTAAAGCCGCCCATTTATGGTATTTCTGTTGTAGCAGCACTAGAGAACTAAGACAACCCATTACTTATAGGCTTGATTTTCACAAATGCATGGGTTTATGACTTAACAATGACCACAGGACTCTTTAGAGGTAAAGCAAAACCAAGAACCCAGATCTTCCCAAACACCAGCCAGATTTCCTTTCTGTTATAAGGCTCTAACCTGGGATTTTCAGATGATGCTAATTCTAAATTCTAACCCTACATGAACTGCCAAATATTTCACCTCTGGAAATCCAGTTGTTAAAACTATTTTTTCACCAGTAGAAACATGGACGAATTCATACTTTTCTCACTAGTTTTTCAGGGCCTTGAAGGATAAAAAATAAGCTATATACAAAGGGCTTTTGTAAGCATCACATTATTCATATCCACGCAGCTGCTTCTGGGTTCCTGTGGTTCAAAGGGTTTGAGAAAATGGCAGAAGAGAGTCAATGACCTGACAACACAATTTTAAAAAGCCAAAATGGAAAAACAAAAAAAAGTATCCATAGACACAACTGTATAAATTAAATGAAAGATTAAATTTATATGCTTTTCACAGGAATAATAGCAAGTCACTTAATAATCCAATTATCTCACACAGACAGGATCATTCTTAAAATCTTAAGGTATTTGGATTACTAGAATAAAAGGAACATTAAATTAATTAATAAATGAGTATAATTTATTGACTATAATAAATTTTTGCAATCCCTTCTTATTTGGAAGGGGTGGTGTCACTTTTGTAGAGGTAAACTTTACGTACAATTCACTAATTATAACTGTGTAATTCTGTGAGTTCTGATAAGTGTGTAGTCATGTAAACACCACCACAGTCAAGATGCCAAACATTACTATCACCCCAGAATGCCCCCTCATGTTCCTTTGCAATCAGTTCCCTCTCCTACAACCGACCTTTGACAGCATTTGTTTGCTTGATTTCCATCACTCTTATTTTGCCTTTTGTTGAATTTCATATAAATGGAATCATACGGGATGTAGTACTCTGTGGCTGACTTCTTTGACTCAGCATAATGTTTGTGAGATTCACTTATATTATTATATGTACCCATTGTTGTTACCATTTTATTGCTGAGTGGTATTCCATTGTAAGGATATATCAAATTCATTTATAAATTGGCCAGGGATATAGATATAGATGTATATATATATATATATATATATATATATATATATGTATCCATCCTCAATTTGGTCAGATATATATATATATATCCCCAATTTTAGGCTGTTATGAATAAAGCTTCTATGAACATTCACATACAAGTCTTCACATGGACCTGTTTTCATTTCTTTCAGCAAACAACCAGAAGTAAAACTGCTGTGTCATATTGTTAAGTGTTATGTTTAAAAACCAAACCAAATTCACTGCCCTCGAGTCAGATCTGACTTAGAGCAACTCCTCCTTGAGTTTCCAAGATGGTATCACTATGGAAGTAGATTGCTCAACCTTCCTTCCAGAGGAATGGCTGGTGTGTTTGAACCTTCATCTTCTGCTTAGCAGTCAAATGCCTTAGGCACCATGCCACCAGAGCTCCCAAGTATATTTTTAGCTTTATAAAACACTAGAAAATGAAGTGATTGTACCAGTGTATACCCCAAATGCAATGTATGAGAATTATGCTTGCTCCATTTTCTTGTCAATATTTTGTACTATCTCTGACTGCTGTAGAATTGGATCTGACACACAGCAACCTCTCCTTGGATTTCTGAGGTGATATCATTACAGAAGTAGCTTGCCCAATCTCCCTTCCGAGGAGTGGCTGGTGGAGTTTGTACTATCAGTTTTCTTAATTTTAGTTATTTTAGAGAGTGGTAGTGATATCTGATTATGGTGTAAATTTGTACATACCTAATGAATAATTATATTGGAAGAATGTTCACGTGTGCCATCCATATGCTTTCTTTCATAACTCTCTGGTCAAAGAGATTGCCAATTTTTTAATTTTTTTTTCTCTTAGTGATGAATTGTAAAAGACATCTTCTGTGGTATACGGGTTGTAAGGAAATAAGTTCAACTGGTTTTATCTTCAGATAACATGACCCCTATATAGAAAATACTAAGGAATACTCAACTAAACTACTAGGACTAAGTGAATTTAGTAACCATGAAGCTCTGGTGGTAGTAGTGCCTAAAGCATTTGACTGCTAACCAGAAGGCTGGTGGTTCAAAGCCACCAGCCACTCCTCCAGAGGAAGACTGGGCAATCTACTTCTGTAGAGATACTGCCTTGGGAACCCAAGGAGGGGACATTATGAGTTGCAATTGACTCAATTGACTCAATGGCAGTGTTGTGTTTTGTTTTGTTTTTTTTTTTTAGTAACCATGAAGAAAATTGTCAATATACAAACTCTAATTGTATTTTGATATATGAACAACAAAAATTGGTAAATAGCACTGTAAAAGCATAGTTTACTAAGGCATAGAAAGCAAATGATTAGGTATAAGTTTAACAAAAGATATGTAAAACATTCATGCTTAAAGCTACAAAGATTTGCTGAGATAAATAAAAAAGCCAAAAATTAATAAAGAGAGATACTTTATCCATAGACTTATGACTCGAAATCATTAAGGTGTCACTTCTCCCAAACTGATCTACAGATTTAAAACAATCCAAATTTATATTGCAGTAGGCTGGTTTTTAGACATTGACTAGCTGATTATAAAATTGATGGAAATGCAAAGGATCTGGAAGAGTAAATACAACTTGGGAAAAGAACCACCATGTTAGAGGGCTCACACTACTTGATTATAATAAATCCCTATAGTACCAGGAAGAAATCAGCACCAAGATCAATGGGACTTTATAGAGAGGCCACAAATACAACCATGTGTTACAGTTCTCTAGCGCTGCTATAATAGAAATACCACAAGGGGATAGTTTTAACAAACAGATTTATTACTTTAGAGTTTGGGAGGCTGGAATCCAAATTCAGAGTGCCAGCTCTAGGGAAAGACAAGGCTAGAAGTCTGAGTTCAGAGTGCTGGCTCTAGGCATTGGGTATAGGTCCCTCGACCTTGGACTTCAGCTTTACCTCTTGTTCCAGACCCACTGGAGCAAGTTGGAGACATCTGACTCACATAGCTGTGGGCTGCTGAGGCTGACAGATCCAAAACTGGAGGGAAATTGGCCAAATGTTGGCAGATAGGATGTGGAGGTAAAAATCTTATGATCACCAGGCCGCTGGTTCAAATTCAGGGACAATCTCAAGATCAGTGTGCATCATGGCAGGCCACTGGTTCAAGGCCAGAAACCAGAGAAGAAGATGAGCCAAATGCAGGATCCCAAAAAGAGCAAAAAGCTAGAGACCCCAAAACTTCCCCATTTATACTGGAATAAGGTCACACCCCAAAGGCAACTCCCCATCAGCTGATTAACTGCTCACAGTAGATTCTACCATGGAAGTGACTACATCACATCCAATGTCATCATCAGAAATAACTACATCCAGCCACTCACTCAACCACTCAAAATCGCAGTCAATTTGACATACAACTTTAACTCCAAACCAAAAACCAAACTCACTGTCATGGAATCTATTCTGACTCGGAGTGACTTCCTTTGGGTTTCTGAAGCGATAAATCTTTATAGAAGTAGATTGTCCAGTCTTCCTTCTGAGGAGTGGCTAGTGGATTTGAACCACCAACCTTCTGGTTAGCAGTCATATGCTTTAGGCACTACATCAACTGATTTTTATCAAAAGTGCCAAGGCAATTCAATGGGGAAAAGGATAATCTGTTCTATTAATGATGGAATAATTGGATATTAATATTCAGGAATGAAAATGAAAATTGGCCCTTACCTTACTTAATGAGTATAATCAATTGACTATAAAAAATAATAACTTAGAATGCATGGTAGACTTAAACATAAGAAACAAAAGTATAAAAATTCTAGAAAATGAAAGAGAAATCTGGGTGGTCTTATGTCAGGCAAAGACTTTTAAAGTAGGACATAGCACAAACTATAGTATTATTTTATAAATTATCCTTGGATGAAGTTAAAAGTTTGTCTTTTCAAAAGGGACTGCAAAGAATAACTTTCTGAAAACATCAGTCCATACAAAAAGATGAAGCAAGTGGGTTCTGGATAGTAAAATTTGTAGAAACACAGCTTAAGGCTGTATTTTATACTTGGAGTTGCTGGACAGTCTGATCCACCTTCTAGTCCTATATGATGCACAATTTCCTCCTGACTTCTCTCTTTATTCCTTTTCCAAACATTTGTGCACAGATATAGAATCCAGCAATAAATGGAGAAATCTAAGAGAAATCAAAGTATCCCATTTGGATTCTAGGGGAAAAGTCTCTGCCACGTGTGAAATAGGGGTCTTGGGCTAAAATCCTCTCTGATTAAACCTTCCAAGAGCAGCTTGTATCTTAAGCTTTCAAGAACCTTATCTCTAATGTGAACAACAGAGATTTGGGCAGAAAAGTACAATCATGTATAATTCTGATCCAAAGAGAAATTGTTAACCAACAGAAAAAAAAAAACCTGATGACTGCTTTGCTTTCTTTTTGCTAATTTTATCTGCAGTCTGATCTTATGGGAAATAAATTTGAGAATAATTCACATTTCAAAGGTGAAAAGATTTTTCAAAATGTTTTTTACATATCTCTTAAAACATTTCTTTTCTGAATTCCGTATGTTGCCTCTATAATTTCAATAGAAAGCTATTTTTTAATTTCTTTTTTTTATTTATTAGTGTTTGCTGTTACTAATAATGCACTATTGTGTCTTCAACAGTATTTGCCTTTATTGTCTGTACCTCTGTGTACCTCTCCGTGTTTGTGTTTTTTAAAGCATTGAAGTCAGTATAAAGTAGCTTTATTATATACCTATCAATTACCATTGTTATTAGCTGCTATCAAGTCAATTTTAAACTCATAAAGATTCCATGTAACAGAGTAGAACTACCTCAATGGGTTTCCTAGGTTGTAATCTTTACAGAAGCAGATAACTAGTCCTCTCTTATTTAAACTATTAATATGATGTTTTGTATCTTGTGTAAAGATCTATCTCTACAGAGAGTATCAAGAGTATTGTATCATAACTGTGTTATAGGGTATCTGAAATAAAAAAATTCAAAACTGAGACACTGAAAAATAAATGAGTCATTGTTCAGTAATGAATAACCTTACAAAACCAATCAAAAACAATTTCACATTTGTCCTTCGTTCCCGAGAGACAGGCTTTGGAATTTCCTGAGTAACTGAAGTGCCTTATTACCACACCTGAAGCTTTGTGCTAATGGCAGAGGACTGACCAGAACACGAAGACCAATTGGTAGCTGCTATTAGCTAACATCAAGAGGCATGCATTGACCTATCATGTATACACATATAATGAGGCCTCAGTCAAGACTATGTAATAAAGCCAGTAAAGCCTTTGAACTACAGAAGCTCTGAGAGCTTTCTGGTTGGCAAAGAAAAAGTGTTGCACCCTCTTTTGGGATATGGAATCTTCGTATTGGAAATCCTCCCAGACCTCACTCATACAGCTCTTCCATATAACGATCTTGATTTGTATCCTCTTGGTACTATAAATATGTAATCATAAATATAGTACTTCCTGTGAGTTCTGTGAGTCATTTTAGTAAAGTATCAAACTGAAAAGAATAACGGGTATAGGTAAAAGCAAGGCAGGCCAGGGAGGCCTCTGAGCTTGCAGTTAGAATCCAGAAGGGGTAATATGATAAACCAAATTTGTGGCTGGCCAGTAAGAACAGTGTCAAGTGGACTCCTGAGTTTGCAGGTGACATCTCCCTATTCACCAATTTGAAGGACAGTGTCCTTTTAACTTATGAGTTTTGACCTACCTCCAGGTGGCTAAGGGCAGAGAGAGAGAGAGTACCACATGGGAAGCTGGTGTCAGAGATGACTGAGAAGAAGGAAAGTGGGGATTTGATTAATTTTCGTATTTTGGCAATGGGATTTATGTTAATTATTATCCAGGAAGTTATAAAACAGAAATCTCTCTTGAAAAGTGAATGGTTGGCTAGTATAGAAGAACTATATCTTATTACATATTTCTCTTTCTTTGCCTACTAAGAAGCACCCAGGGGATTCACTGCTGTCGAGTCAGATCTGACTCTTAATGACCCCTCCTTGGGTTTCCAAGGCAGTATCACTATGGGAGTAGAATGCCCAACCTTCCTTCCAAGGAGTGGCTGGTGGGTTTGAACCACCAGCTTTCTGGTTAGCAGTCAACTGGCTTAGGCACTATGCCACCAAAGCTCCATAATAGCTAATAATATTTCATTTACTATATTTCTGACAATTTTCCCTAAAAATATCAATATTGCATATACTAGGTGAATAGATTGAGATCATATTCTATTTTAAAATATAGTCTTCACTCAGATAGCTGCTGGTTGCTGAGACTGACAAGCCCAAGGCTGACAAGTAAATAAGCACAGACCCTATGTTATCAAACCACAGGGCAGGCCATTAATCCAAGCCCACTGAAAGTCCAAAGTTGACAGAGCATGGTAGGCTGTTGAACAATGACACAGCTACATGCAAGGTTCAAGCGTGCCATAAGCTAGAGACCCTTCCCCAAGGCTTCTCCTAACATTCTGGAAGCAGACCACATCCCCAAGACAGCTACTCTGCTGCTCAAATAAATTCCACCATGGAGATGATTACCAAGATCATCCAGATGCCCAGCTGCTCACCCAGACCTAGCCACGTTGACACATAAACTTAACTACCACAGTCATTTATGCCAAGAAATTTGGAAGAGAGCTACTTGTACTGATTAGAAGAGATCCATATTGGTGCTCATTCCAAAGAAGGTGATCTAACAGAATGTGGAAATAATCAAACTACAATCTTTAGTATGTATAGCACCTCAACATACAGAAAACAATTTTTTTTACAACTGGACCAATAAACAACATCACAATAAAAGGGGAAAAGATTGAAATTGTGAAAGATCCCATTTTACTTAGACCCACAATCAACACTCATGGAAGTAGCAATAAAGAAATCAGATGTTGTATTGCACAGGAAAAATCTACTGCAAAGACCTTTTTAAAGTGTTAAACAGCAAAGATGTCACATTGAAGACTAAGGTGTGCCCAACCCAAGCTATGGTATTTTCAATCACTTCATATGCATCTGATTTTTTGATTGCTGTTTCCATTGGTGTTGATCATGGATCTAAGTAAAATGGAATCTTTCACAATTTCAAACTCCCCCCCACTTTTTAAAAATTATTATTATTTTTTTTTAATTGTGATTTGGGTAAAACTTCACAGAACAAGGTCACTCTCCACACAGCAGTTCACATACACTTTGTCTCATGACATTGACTACAATTT
>NW_006921590.1:13831952-13850306 GCF_000298275.1 Orycteropus afer afer | reverse complement strand
ATGTCTGTTCTTGTCATGGCTCTCACTTCTTTAGGATATATACCTAGTAATGGAATGGCTGGGTCAAATGGTATTTCTAGTTCCAACTTTTGAATGAATTGCCATACTGCTTTCCACAATGGTTGTACCATTTTACAGTCCCACCAGTAGTGTATGAGAGTTCCAATCTCTCCACATCCTCACCAGCATTTGTTATTTTGTGTCTTGTTGAACTTTGCTACTAGTGCTGGAGAAAGATAGTATCTCATTGTTTTGATTTGTCTCTCTCTAATAGCTAATGATCATGAGCATTTCTTCATATGTTTGTTGGACACCTTAATATCCTCCTTGGTGAAGTGTCTATTCATGTGTTCTGCCCATTTTTTAATTGGATTCTTTGTCTTTTTGTCATTGAGGTATTGGAGTTTTTTATAAATTCTAGAGATAAGTCCCTTGTCAGAAATGTCATTGCCAAATATTTTTTCCCAATCTGTAGCTTCTCTTTTGACTCTTCTGGTGAAGTCTTTGAAAGCACATAAAAAAATTGATTTTTAGAATGTCTCATTCATCTAGTTTCTCTTCTGCTGTTTGTGCATTTTGGGTTATGCTTGATAGTCCATTTATGCCATATATTAGGGACCCTAAATTTGCCCCTAGATTTTCCTTGATTTCCTCTTTTACTATGCTGTTGTTTACTGGTCCAGTTGTGAAGATTTTTGTTTTCTGCATGTTGATGTGTAGTACCAAAGGCATTTGACTGCTAACCAGAAGGTTGGTAATTCAAACCTACCAGCCACTCCACAGAAGGAAGACTGTGCAATCTACTTCAGTCAAGATTTACCACCTTGGAAACCCAAAGGGGGTTTCTATGAGTCAGAATCGATTTGATGGCAGTTAGTCTGGTTTTGTTTTTTGGTCATATGCATAGGGAAGCTGGACAATGAATAAGGAAGACCACAGAAGAATTGATGCTTTTGAATTACGGTATTGGTTATGAATACTGAAAATATAATGTACTGCCAGAAGAATGAACACATCTGTCCTGGAAGAAGAACAGCTGGAATTCTTCTTAGAAATTAGAATGGTCAGACTTTGTCTCATCTACTTTGGTTATGTTGTCAAAAGGACCAGTCCCTGGAGATGGATATTGTCGTTGTTGTTGCTGTTATGTGCTGTCCAGTTGGACCTGACTCATAGCGACCCCTCCTTGGGTTTCCAAGGCAGTATCACTATAGAATAGATTGCCCCATCTTCCTTCCGAGGAGTGACTGGTGGGTTTGAACCGCCAGCCTTCTGGTCAGCAGTCAAGTGCCTTAGGCACTATGCTACCAGAGCTCCCAGGATACGGATATTATGCTTGATAAAGCAGAGGGTCCACAAAGAAAGGGAATACCCTCAAAGAGATGGAATGATACAGGGAGTGCAATGATGGGTTCAAGTATAGCAAGGATTGTGAGGATTGTGATGAACAAACAGTGTTTTATTTCTGTTGTATATAGGGTTACTAAGAGTTGGAGCTGATCTAACAACAATATAAAAAAAAAACTTATATTTTTATTACAATAAAAATATTTTAAAATGTTCAATGGATGCTCAATACCATGCATAGAGTAATGTAATAAAATAACTCTTACCAGATTAGCCCTTTTGCTAAAAGAAGTAGAAATGTCAATATATTTTTTAAACCCTGTAAGACATTTGATTTGTAACCAGAAGGCTGTCAGTTTTAACCCACCAGCCATTCCTCAAAAGGAAGACTGGGCAATCTACTTCTGAAGAGATACTGCCCTGGAAACCCGAGGAGGGGTCACTATGAGTTGGAATTGACTCTATGGCAGTGAGGTTTTTTTTGGTTCTTAAAGTAAAAATTAGAAAATTATACAGAGGTATATCACACAAGTCACTAAAGATAGATAGATAGATACAAAGATAGATAGATCTATATCAGTAGATGGGCAATGAAAGGTGTAAACAGGCAATGGAAGTTGTTTTGTTCTGGCAGTGTTACTGATTTATTGGATCTCTTTAAATGACAATAACCACACTGTAATGTATCATCAAATTTAATAATCTTGTTAAAATGAAGTACTGAAAATCACCTAATTTTCAATCTTATAACTAGAGTCATTTACGATCTCAGTACCAACACCAATAATTCAAATTATGCTTTTGTTTGGTTTCAGCTAGGGTTTTAGACAAGCTCAATGTACAGCAACATATGTTAGTGGATTCTCAATGGGTGGGAGGTAAATTTTCTAAATTATGAAAGGGGAGCTGATATGGTAGAACATACATAAAATATTTTCTGGAAAATCACTTTCATAAAAAAGTACATATGGAAGTTGAGGAGTTGTAAATTGACACTCTTAAATCAATCCAAGCCCATATCATATCTTTAGGAGACTGACTACTCCTCGGGTGGCATTCCTGGTCTGAACATCACAGCCTTACCAATTTTCCTGCCTTCCAAAGTCTTTTGGAAGTAGTAATCACAGGTGATCTTTTTGGTAATGAAAATGTATTGTTCTCCTAAACCACCAAAACTTCCCAATATTTCCCTACTGCATTTAGAGTAAAATTCAAACTCCTCAATTCTGAGTCCAATATGCCTCCACCCTTTCCACCTGTACTTTTCTTCTGAGTTTCAGATACATAGCTTTCCTTCTGTAACTCACATAAACCAAGTTCACATATATGTTAGGCCTTCATTCTCTGGTTAGTCAACCTCAATTAGCCCTATAGACACTACCTGTCTTTCAGCTGTCTTATTACCCTGTTATATCTTTGCCTTGTTTATCACTGCTTAGAATTGTTGCCTGTTTCCCTCTTCTAATATTTATGCTTCATCATAGCAAAATCTTCCTTGTGTTTCTATTTCTCCTTTCTTTTTTTTCCCCCCCTCCAGTGTCTGGAACTGCACCTGGCAGTTTCTAAAAACATGTTTGTTGTGCAGATGAATGGGTGAATAAAAGAGCAAATAGTTTTTAAAACCATAAATGCTCAAAAGTCATTTTGTTAACTGAACAATTAGAAATTACTCTATTTTCCCCATGTAAATTATTGCTTCCTAAAACTATGGATGCACATGGCACTTCTCTCATCTGGCTGTGCATCTCTAAGGAATCTATGACTGCAAGATAATTTAGAGAAGGTACAAATCTCAACAAGTTCAGTTAATTGAGCATAGTCTGCACCCTTAGGACATTTTCCACACTGTTCCTAGGTCTTATTCACAAAAGAGCTTCCCTAAATGACTGAAACAGACAGCTTCTACTTGAAAACTGTCACCTCTAGACCTGTGGCTTTATTGATTTCCACAGTGCTTTTATTTTTAAAGCATCACAGTCAGAAACAAAATGAATATCATGCTAAATGGTGATTGGTAAGGGATTATTTTCTCAGAAGAATTCTGAAGAAATGTTGCTATTTTGAATAGGGTACTATTAGGCAGTAATTATTGCCCTGAGCTGAGCAGTAGGTTCTATTATTTCTACAGTAATATTTAAGACAAGATGATGCTGTAATTATTGAGAAGTGACTAATAACGAAGTGGGCAAAGGATAAGAAAGTATAAATTGAGGAGTATTTCAAGGGATAAAGATCAGTATTTGAACATTGATGGAAGTGGGGACAGAGCAGGAGTTGGAATAATGAAAGAAAATGGGACCTGAAGGAAATTTTATCCAAAGAGAAATGTTCCACTAAAGACCCTAATAAAGTCATCATGAAATACAATGCAATAATCCCACGAGGAAAAAAAGTTCAATATCAAAGTTTAGACACATGAAAAGACATCTGAATTCCATTATATTTTCTTTAATCCCCTTTCTTTTACTAATGTAAAAATCCTATATACCTGTCTCAAAGACTTTGTTTCCCAATGGTCAAAGCCAACTAAAATTTTGCATACATTTTAAAAAACTGACTTCCAGAGAAATTCACAGTGGTTTGGGATAAAACTAAACAACACTAAAAAAGAGCCATTCAGAGTAATGTTTTTAAAAATTAGCAGATATATGTTAAAATCAGATGTGATCAAAATTACACACACTTAACTACTTAAGAGGATAAATAATTACCTTATTGTTAGTAAGAAATTCGTACATTTCTTTTCAATGAAAAGGCATTGAAAAGTCTGGAAAAAAAATCAACCTATTTTTTTTCTTTTGAACCATCTTTCTTGTTTGGTGGGTTAAATTTTAGGGTTGGAAGAAAAGGTGACTACTTTTATTATCTAAGAAATAATATGGTCAGTAAATCAGTTCACTTTCATATTAATACCATGATGATGCTCAATATCTTTTTAGTTAATAATGATAATGCTAGTTAAAATTTTCAAGTGTTTTAGAGTTTAAATTATTTTAAAAATTTTTTATTGTAATTTAGGTTAAATTTTAAGGAGCATACTGATTTTCCAACTAACAATTCATTCACATTTTGTTTAGTGACATTGATTTCAATCCGCATAACATAACAGCATTCTTCCCTCTTTCTCCCTGTGTTTACCTTTTCTACTTGACCTTCTTTCCTGTCCCTTCCTGCATTCTTAGTTTTACCCCTGAGAAAATGCTGGCATATTGATCTTCTGTAGTTGATTGTTTCTACAGTCTGAAATTGACAAAACTGCAATCAAGATGTATAGATAATTATTGGTAATTGGAATGTGAAGGATGGAAACAGTATCATCGGTAGTTGGAAAATATGGCCTTGGTAACAGAAATGAGGCTGGAGATTGCATAATAGAATTTTGCAAGACCAATGACTTACTCATTGCAAATACCTTTTTGCAACAACATAAACTGTGCTATACACACAGACCTAATCAGATGGAATACACAGAAATCAGACCCACTGGATCTGCGGTAAGAGGCAATGAAGAAGCTCAGTATCACCACGCAAAAGAAAGTCAGGAGGTGATTGTGGAACAGATCATCAATTGCTCGTATGCAAGTTCAAGTTGAAGCTAAAGAAAATTAAAATAAGTACACAAGAGCCAAAATATGACCTTAATTATAACCAAAAAACAAACTCACTGTGGTTGAGTCAGATCCGATTCATAGTGACCCCTCCTTGGGTTTCTGAGGTGGTATCCCTACAGAACCTTGATTATATACCTCCTGAATTTAGAGGCCACCCAAAAAACAGATTTGACACATTAAACCCAAAGGACCGAAGATCCGATGAGTTGTGGGATGACATCAGGAACATCATACATGAAGAAAGCAAATGGTCATTAAAAGCACAAGATAGAAAGAAAAGACCAAAACAGCTGTCAGAAGAGACTCTGAAACTTGCCATTGAATGGAGAGTAGCTAAAGCAAATGGAAGAAATGCTTAAATAAAAAAAAAAACTGAACAAAAGATTTCAAAGGGCAGCTTGAGAAGACAAAATACAGTATTATAATGAAATATGCAAAGACCTGGAGTTGGAAAACTAACAGGGAAGAAGATACTCAGCATTTCTCAAGCTGAAAGAATTGAAGAAAAAATTCGAGCTTTGAGTTGCAATATTGAAGGATTCTATGGGAAAAATATTGAATGATGCAAGAAGCATCAAAAGAAGATGGAAGGAATACAGTCACTGTATCAAAAAGAATTGGTTGAGGTTCAACTATTTCAGGAGGGATTATATGATCAAAAACCAATGGTATTGAAAGAAGCCCAACCTAAACTTCAGGAATTGGTGAAAAACAAGCCTCCAGGAACTGATAGAATATTCATTGAGATGTTTCAACAAAGAGATGCAGTGCTGGAGGCCCTTATTTGTCTATGCCAAGAAATTTGGAAGACAGTTACCTAGCCAATTGACTGGAAGAGATCCATATTTGTGCCTTTCCAAAGAAAGGTGATCCATCAGAATGTGGAAATTGTCAAACTATATAATTAATGTCACAAAAAAAATAAAATCTTGCTGAAGATAATTCAAAAACAGTTGTGACATCTCCAACTCAGAGTGACCCTATGCACTGTAGAATGAAACACTGCCTTGTCCTGTGCCAGCCTCAAGATATTTCTTATACCTGAGCACCCCATTGCAGCCACTGTGTCAAGCAATCTCACTGAGGGCCTTCCCTTTCTTCATTGACACTCTACTTTACCAAGCATGATATCCTTCTCTAGAGAATGGTCTCTTCTGACAACCTGCCCAAAGTAGGTGAGATGAAGTCTGGCCATTCTCACTTCCAAGAAGCATCTGCCTGCACTTCTTCCATGACAGACCTGTTAGTCCTTTAAGCAGTCCATGGTACTCTTAGCATTCTTCTCCAACACCACAACTCAAAGCATCAACGCTTCTTTGGTCTTCCTTATTCATTCTCCAGCTCTCACATGCACAAGAGGTGATTGAAAATACCATGGCTTGGGTTAGGTGCATCTTAGTCTTCTAGGGGACATTTTTGCTCTTCAGCACTCAAAAGAGGTCTTCTGTAGCAGATATGTTCAATGCAATACATCATCTGATGTCCTGACTGCTGCTTCCGCTGCTCTTGATTGTAGAACAGAGTAATGAAGTCCTTGATAAGTTCTATCTTTTCTCCATCCATTGTGAAGCTGTTTATTAGACCAGTGGTGAGGATTTTTGTTTTCTTTATAATGAGGTGTAATCTATACTGCAGACTGTAGTCTTTAATCTTCATTGGTTAAATGCCTCAAGTCATCTCTACTTTCAGAAAGCAAAGTTGTGCCATCTGCATATTGCAGGTTGTTAATGAGTCTTCCACCAATCCTGAAGCCACATTCTTCTTCATATAATCCAACTCCTCAGATTATTTGCTCAGCATACATACTGAATAAGTATGGTGAAAGGATTCAATCCTGATGCATTCCCTTCCTGATTTTAAACCATGCAGTATCCCCCTGTTTTGATCTATATGTACAGGTTCCTCATGAGTACAATCAAGTGTTCTGGAATCCCCATTCTTCTCAATGTTATCCATAATTGTTTATGATCCACACAATTGAGTGCTTTTGCATAGTCATTAAAACACAAGTAAACATCTTTCTGGTATTCTTTGTTTCAGCCAAGATTCACCTGACATCAGCAATGATATCCCTCATTCTACACCATATTTCTGAATCCAGCTTGCATTTCTGGAAGTTCTCTGTCAATATATTGCTGCAACCATTTTTGAATTTCTTCAATGAGATTTTACTTTTGTGTGATATTAATGATATTGTTCAATAATTTCCACATAATGTGGGATCACCTCTCTTTGGAATGGGTACAAATATGGATTTCTTCCAGTCAGTTGGTCAGGTAGCTGTTTTCCAAATTTCTTGGCACAGACAAGTGAGTGCCTCCAGTGAGGCATCCATTTGTTGAAACATCTCAGTGAGTATTCCATTACTTCCTGGAGCCTTGTTTTTTGCCAGTTCCTTCAGTGCAGCTTTGACTTCTTCCTTCAATTCCATTGATTCTTGATCATATGCCACCTCCTGAGATGGATGAACATTGATCAATTATTTTTGGTACATTGACTCTGTATATCCCTTCCATCTTCTTTTGATGTTCCCTACTTCATTCAATATTTTGCCCACAGAATCTTTCAATATTCCAACTTGAGGCTTAAATTTTTTCTTCAGTTCCTTCAGCTTGAGAAATGCTGAGCATGTTCATCTCTTTTGGTTTTCTAATCCCAGGTATTTGCACATTCCATTATAATAATTGGCTTTGTCTTTTTGAGCTGCTCTTTGAAATCTTCTTTTTAGCTCTTTTATTTTGACACTTCTTCCATTTGCTTTAGCTACTCTCCATTTAAGGGCATGTTTCAGAGTTTCTTCTGATATGCATTTTGATCTTTTCTTCCTTTCCTGTCTTTTCAATGACCTCTTGCTTTCTTCATAGATGATGTTCTTGATGTCATTCCACAGTTTCTCTAGTTTTTGGTAATCGGTGTTCAGTTCATCAAATCTATTCTTTAGATGGTCTCTAATCTCAGGAGGGATATTATCAGAATCATATTTTGGCTCTTGTGGGTTTTTTTAATTGTCTTCAACTTTACCTTGAACTTGCATATGAGCAGTTTATGGTCTGTTCCACACGCAGCTCCTGGCTTTGTTTTGACTGAAGATATTGAACTTCTCCATCACCTCTTGCCACAGATGTAGTCATTTTGATTCCTGTGTATTCCATCCAGCAAATTCTGTAAATAAAGCCATTGTTTACATTGTTGAAAAAAGGTATTCACAATGAATAAGTCATTGGTCTTGCAAAATTCTATCATGCAATCTACAGCTTTATTTCTATCACCAAGGCCATATTTTCCAACTACTTGCAACAGTTCTTTGTTGACAACTTTTGCATTCCAGTTACCAATAATAATCAACACATCTTGATTGCATGTTCAGTCATTTTCAGAGTGCAAAAGTTGGCAGAAATCTTCAATTTCCTCATATTTGGCTTTGGGGGTTGGTGCATAGATTTCAATAATAGTAGTATTAACTAGTCTTCCTTGTAGGTATATGGATGTCATCCTATCACTGACAGTGTTGTATTTCAGGACAGATCTTGAAACACTCTTTTTGACAATGAATGCTACACCATTCCTCTTCAATTTGTCATTCCTGGCATAGTAGATGAAATGGTTGTCTGATTCAAAATGGCCGAAAACAGTCCATTTCAGCTCACTAATGTGAAGGATATCGATCTTTATGCGTTCCATTTCATTTCTGACAACTTCCAGTTTTCCTAGATTCATACGTCATACATTCCATGTTCTGATTATTAATGGATGTTTGCAGCTGTTTTTACTCATTTTGAGTCCTGCCCAATGAACCAATGGAGGTCCTGAAAGCTTTATTCCATCCATATAGTTAAGGTCATCTCTATTCTGAGGAGTCAGCTCTTCCGCAGTTGTATTTTGAGTGCCTTCTGACCTGAGGGGTTCATCTTTAGGCACTATATCAGACAATGTTTCAGGGCTACTCATAAAGTTTCCAGTAATATATCAGACAATGTTTCAATGCTATTCCTAAGGTTTTCACTGGTCAATTCTTTAAGAAGTGGATGGTCCCTTCCTTCTTCCAACTCTGTCTTAGTCTGTAAGTTCCACTGAAACCTGCCCACCATGGGTAACACTGCTGGCATTTTGCAACACCAGTGGCATAACCTCTAGCCTCACAGCAACATGTAAGCCACCACAGGACAAAAAAGTAACAGAAAAGTTTGTTTCCCTTAGTTGTTCCTAACCACTCTGCTCATTTCCCTGTCTGTCTGGGGCCAAACCTTAAATAAAGCCATCCTAGAGGCCCAAGCCATGTGCCCGCCTACATCTCTGGGCCTGACCTTAAATAAAGCCACCCCAGAGTCCCTGAGCCACACGTCTGCCTACTGTCCAGGGCCTGGCCTTAAATAAAGCTGCCTCAAAAGCCCTGAGCTGTGCATGCACCTAACTGTCTATGGCCCAGCCTTAAAGATGGATACAAATAAATCAGGCACTTGTTTAGGATTTTCCTCATAATAATATATATTTTTTTCTAATTAAATAGGTCACAAGTAGTAAACAGGCTATGAACCCAAAGCATCTGTGGCACTTCCCCTCCAGCAGCTTCCTCTGGGTTTAGCATAGGAATCTGCATAAGCGGGTAAAGCCCTGCTGCTTTTCTCGCAGCCCCAGGACTAGAAGAAGTGCTACTCTGAGTATGTGGTGGAGAGAAAAACCCTGCACCCAAGAAACCTTCCAGGACTGGTGGAGGGTTCACAGGGATCCTATATTGGGCATAAAGAGGAGGGCAGGGCCTACACAAAATAATTTGCCTTATCTTCCTCCTTTTCTACATCATCTAAAATTAAACATTTAGGTTTCTTTTGAACCATAATTTTATACCATTTCTGGCAATTTGTATTTTATTATATAGTTATAAAAGCTTTTATATAGAATTTTGCATTACATTTTCTTTCTCTTGTACAAAACAAATCTAGCTGCAGAATAGTATTATAATTTACAGATCTATGTACTGGCCAGGTTTCACCATTTCTTAATTTATACTGAGGTTAAGCAGTATTACGAAGAAATTTTATTTCCAAGCTCTTTATAGGGTTACTTTCAAAAATAGGACCAACACTTTAAGGATATACCCTACTGGGCTACATTCCAGAATCTCTAACCACACACAATCTATTATTGTGAGAGCACCTTCATTTTGTCAATACTTAAAGCTTCAAGTTCTAAGTCTATCCAGTCTACACCTTAAACCACAACATTTAACTGATAGGATTTCTCTCTCACTGGTTGAAGGGACTCCTATCCTTCTTCCCAGGGCAACCTGGAAATCTGTCTCTTTTTCCTCACTATAAGCATCACCTTTGGGTATGCAATTAGGTCTCTGACCTCAAGGACCAGAGACTTCACTCTGGGAGAAGAAAAAGAATAAAACCTAGTGCATGCTGTTGGTCAGAGGTGTCACTCAGAACCTGTTACCTAAAAGTAGCTCCATGACTGGTGCAACTCTCACTAACAGAAACCACACAGAGTTGAGGAAAAGAGAGAGTTTTATATTTTCGCCTTCCAAAGAGAGACACAGAGGTATTTCATCTCTGATTCTGTCTGTCCTCTGTAAGCAAACTGCTACTTTTCACAGGTTGTTGAGCCAAGATGGTAACATTTTTACAGGTTTAGATACCATGCTAGACATACACAAACATGGTATGCATGCGCAGCTGCAAAAAGTTGCATCATATTCTCATTATCATGCAAGCATATTTCATTATCATATAAAATCTCTGCTCAGAGGCATGATTTTTTTACCATGCCAATGTAATCTGTTACTTACCTTGCTAATCATTTCTGGAGCCATAAAAGTTAATCTATAGCAAAAAGAGGAATTGTTAATTTGTCCGAGAAAACAAAAAGAGCGTGAGGTTTATCAGTAACTTTGAATACCTGGTTGTTTGTCTCAAGATGGCATCTCACTGTTGTTTTGGTTTGCACGTTTCCAATGTCTAAATATCAGGAGCATTTCTTCCTCTATTCCTTGGTCACCTGAATGTCTTCTTAGGTGAGGTGTCTATGCATTTCCTCTGCCCATTTTTAGTTGGATTTTGTTTGGTCTTTTTGTTGTTTATGTGTTGCAGTTTGCTACAAATTTTAGAGATTTGCCTTGTCTTATATGTCATTTACATTTTTTTTCCCTAGTCTGTAGGTTCTCTTTTTACTCTTTTGGTAAAGCTGTTTGATGTGCATAAATGTTTAATTTTGAGGATATTCCAGTTATCTAGGTTGTCTTCTGCTGTTTCTGCATTTTATTTATGCTTGATAGTGTATACATGCCATTTATTAGGGCCCCTAAAACTGGAAATCTGTTTGTAGAAAAATGAAACAGATCCATATTTCTCACACATATAAAATTTAACCCAAAAAGGATCAAAGAAAGACCTAAATGTAACATTTAAATTTGTAAGGATCAAGTAAGTAAATTACTATTTTGTCACAATTTACATTTCTGTTCATTTTGAGTTCTAGAATGTTACTTTGTCATGTTATAAATGCTCCAGTAGGTAGTTAAAAAGAACAAGTATCAGCAATTGGAAAATATGGAATTGGTGATAAAAATGATGTCAAAAATTCCATGTTAGAATTTTGCAAGACCAATGACCTATTCATTTGAAATACTTTTTTTTCAACAACATAAATGGTGACTATCCACACAGACCTCACCAGGTAGAATACATAAGAATAAAATCAACTACATCTGTGGAAACAAACCACAGAGAAGAGCAATATCATCAGTTAGAACAAGTCTAGGCCAGACTGCAGAACAGATCATCCATTTCTTATTTGTAAGTTCATGTTGAAGCTGAAGAAAAATAAAACAAGTTCATGAGAGCCAAAATATGAACTTGACTAGATCCCATCTGAACTCAGAGTATCTCAAGAATATATCTGACACATGAACACTAATGACTGAAGACCAGATGGGTTGTGGGATGACATCAAAGACATCACACATGAAGAAAGCCAAAGGGCATGAAAAGACAGGACAGGAAGAAAAGACCAAAATGGATGTCAGAAGAGACTCTGAAACTTGCTCTTGAACATGGGGTAGCTAAAGTGAATGGAAGGAATGATGAATTTAAAAAGATGAGCAGATTTAAAAATGGCAGATTTAAAAGACAAAACAAAGTATTATAATGAAATAAGCAAAGACATGGAGTTAGAAAACCAAAAGAGAAGAATATGTTCAGAATTAGACTAAAAAAAGAAAAAATAAAAAAAAGTAAAGACTCACACTGCAGAATTGAAAGATTCTGTGGGCAAAATAGTTTTCAAAAAAGAAAAAAGGCAGGAAGTATCAAAAGATGGAAGGAAAACACAGAGACACTATAACAAAAGAATTGGTCGACATTCAACCATTTCAGGAGGTAGCATATGGTCAAGAAGCAATAGTATTGAAGAAGAAATACCAGTTTCACTGAAAACATTGGCAAATAACAGTGCTCCAGGAATTGACAGGACACCCATTTATATATTTCAACAAATGGATGCAATGCCAGAAGCACACCCTCATTGATGTTAAGAAATTTGGAAAAGAGGTACCTGGCAAACCAACTGGAAGAGTTTCATATCTGTGCACTTTCTAAACAACAGTAATACAATAGACTCCAGAAATTATTGAACTATGGTAATTAATACCATACACAAGTAAACTATTGCTGAAGATGATTAAAAAATGGTTGCAGCAGTACATAAAAAAGGAATGAACAGAAATTCAAGCCACATTCAGAAGTGGAATAAGGGATATCATTTATGATGTCAGATGGATCTTGACTGAAAGCAGAGAATATCAGAAATATGATTTCTTGTATTTTATCGACTATGCAAAGGGATTTGACTGGGTGAATCATAACAAACTATGGATAACATTGTGAAGAATGGGAATTCCAGAACATTTAATTGTGTTCATGCAGAAAGTGTACACAGAACAAGAGGATATTGCATGGTTTACTATCAGGAAAGGGGTGTGTCAGGGTTGCATCCTTTCACCATACTCACTCAATTTGTATGCTGAGCAAGTAATGTGAAAAATTGGACTTTGTGAAAAAGAAGGATGAATCATGATTGGGGAAGACCCACTAACAACTTGCAATATGCAGATGACACAACCTTACCTACTGAAATCAAAGAGGACTTGAAGCACTTACAGATGAAGATGAAAGACTACAGCCTTCAGTAATGGTTAAACCTCAATATAAAGAAAACAAAAATCCTTACAACTGGACCAATAAGCAACATCATGTAAATGGAGAAAGAATGAAGTTTTCAAAGATTTCCTTTTATTTCCATCGATAATCAATCCCTGTGGAAGCACCAGTCAAGAAATCAAATGACAAATGGCATTTTGCAAATCTACTGCAAAATACCTCTTTAAAGTGTTGGAGAGCAAACATGTCACTTTGAAGACTAAGGTGCAACTGACACAAGCTATAGTATTTTTAATTGCCTCTTATGGATGTGAAAGCTGGAAAATGAACAAAGAAGACTGAAGAAGAATTGATGCAATAAATTTTGATATTGGTGAAGATTATTCAAGATATCAAGGATTGCCTAAGGAACGAATAGGCCACAATCCTCCTTAGAAGTGAGGATGACAAGATTTTTTCTCACACACTCTGGACATGTTTTCAAGATTGACAAGTCCCTGGAGAAGGGCACCAAGCTTGGAAAAGTAGAGGGTTAGTGAACAAGAGGAAGACCCTCAATAGATGGACTGACACAGTGACTGCAACATGAGGTTCAAAGATAGCAACAATTGTGAAGATAGCACAGGACTAGATACTGTTTCATTCCTTTGTACATAAGGTTGCTCTAAATCAAACTGACTTGATGCTATGTAACAACAACAAAGAGTTATTTTTTAAAAAAATAGAGGAAAATGTTAAAGTTGAAAGAATAGATTTTAGACTCAAATTTATTAATTGTTAACCATGTGATTCTTGGCATACACTGTCATATCCATGAGTCTTAATTTCCTCATCTGTAAAAAGGAAGACAAAAGGTAATGTCATCATGGAATTACTGTTAGGTTTAAAATGGAAATATGAACATATAGTCTTTCATTAAACTATAATGCGCAAAACAAAATAGAAGTATATACTGTATGATTCCACTTATACAAAGTTTAGAAAAAGTAAAACTAATCTTGGTGGCAGAAATCAGAATAGTGATTATGAGGAGTTGAGCTCTTAATTGGAAAATACAAAACAGAAAGTTCTGGGTGATTAAAATATCTGTATTTTTATCTAGGTCATGGTTATAAGGATAGATACACATATAAAAAATCATAAGACGTGCATGCAAAATGTGTACTTTTTTTTTCCCATAAATCAAGCCTCAAGGAAATAAATAGAAGATATGAAAAACAACAATGACAACAAAAACATCAATCCCATTACGATTGAGTCAATTCCTACTTATCATGACCTCATATTTTATAGGTGCTTCTGGGTGGGTTTGTAATAGGTTAGTAATAGAGTGCCCCCAAGAACCTTAGAAAATATTACTGTAATATGTATTCTAACTCCTTAGTATGGTAGACAAGGCAGTTATGAATTGCTTCTTATCTACTTTCTATTCTTCATTCAGGCCACTTCAGTCTTCTTTAACTACTTTTGAACCTGTTATTTTATTTTATATTTATTTTTTTCCCACAATAATTGCCTTTTTATAATTTCAAAGAAATAAAAGTCCACTTCTTTGTTTGTTTACAGCCTTCTGAAACTTTGCAAAGCAAACTGCAAGTTCTCTCTCAAAACAAAACTCATATATCACTCTACAAATCTTCCCAAATACACTCCATATAGTTTAAGATAATCACATAATCCATCTTCCTTTTTAGCACTAGCTTCTTAGTCTTGTGACCTCAGCAGTCACAAATGTCTCATGCTAAAAAGAACCTGTGCTTGCTTTAATGCTCTGCTATAGTCACCTTAAAATTCTTAATTAATTTTAAAAGGGACCATAAGATTTTATTTTGCATTAAGCCTTAAAATTATGTATCCAGTCCCATTCCTCTGATTGTTTGCAGTACCTATATGAGCATCTTTTTGTCTCTGGGATTTATTATTTACCTGTCAGTCTCCTGGATTGACCAAGAATCAATTAATCATGACTATGTCTCTTCCATTTCTATTCTGAGCCTAGCACAATTCCTAGTGTTTACTAGGCAATTACTGAATAATTACTTGCTGTTAAATTAAATAACTGACCCACTAACTGAATTAATTAGTCAATACTTATGTGAAGGAATTTATATGATTGGTCAGAGAATGATACAGCAAATTAAAAAAGGATAACAGATTTGTGTAGGAAGCTGTGAATAGGTGGAATTGCTCCATTAATCATTCAACAACCATTAGGTGTCTACTCTGTGCCACAAAGACTTGATTGGTTGACATTCACATCTATCCTTTCCCTTCTTTGCCAGTTTGAGTTGATCATCTTTCCCAGAGGCAAAGGTCAAAACAACCAAGAAAATTGTCTCTATGGAGCATATCTGTCCCTGAAGACCATGGTAGAAATAGAAGGTAAGCGGAACAAATTCAGTGAATTTGAGGTATGGGGCCATATTTACTTTTTTTCAAGGTCATCTTCTAATATTTTTTTTAACTCTATCCATCTTCTAGCCTCATAAAATCCTTCCTTGGCAATGCACTCCTTGTCAGTGCAAAGTGCGAAACAGAGGTCAGGAGAAAATTACTAAGGAGGTGGTATTGAATACTCAAAATTTCCATTTTATTTCAGCTGCCAAACTTCCTATAAGACAGCTGTTGGAGAAACCATGAGTTTTACCCTGTCCTAATTCCACCACAGTTGTTACTGATCCTTTCTCAGTGTATTTTAATAAACAGGGGATGTTGTTATCAATAGCTACAGTATCACACCCCAAACCCACACCACTACTCATCCTCAAGAGTAACTTAGTATATTGTTATTTTCTCCAGGATGTTGCTTGCAATCTGACCCTTACATACTGTCTAAAAATAATTTGTTTCTTTTCTCTTATGAATTTTCTAGCTGCTGAAAAATTTCACTCTTTGGCATATCACACTGCCCTGTTCCCACCATGATTGAACCTGGACCATCCAGGGAATTAATCACAAAATGATGTCTGACAAGATGCACATTTGAAGTTGCATCTCTTAATGGAGATAAGGTACTATGGACACCATATCATTGTCCTCCTCTGTGGAACCAAAGCCTTTCTTAGAATTTCTAGCGTTTAAATCCTGTGCATCTGGATTTCATTCCTTTCCCATTTTCACAGAAAATTACAATCACTGAATTGATTATAATCTATTGAAAGTACAGTTCAGGCTTTCTTCATTCCTGTACTTATCATCAAAGGTCACTCAAATGAGATATACCTAATACAGACCTGTAGTTCTTCTACTGGTAGAATCACACTTTTCTATCCCAAATAATTTTTATTATCCATATGTGCTAAGAGATATAGAAAGAGAGCTTGTTTTTGTATAAAATTAAAGTAAATCAAAACCAAACCAAACCCACTGCCATCGAGTTGAATCCGACTCACGGGGACCCCTGCTTGGATTTCTGAGGTGGTATCACTACGGAAGTAGATTGCCCAACCTTCTAACAGAGGAGTGGCTGGTAAGTACCTTACATAAACTTCTAGTGAAAGTCATTATACTTTAGAGGCTCTGAGTTGATCCAAATCATATATGAATCTTTATAAATGAGTTGTGGCAATAACGATAATCATCTATGATGTTAATTCAGTTCATTTACATCTTGCTGGAAGTTTTGAAAGGAGATAGGCAATATAAAATACCACCAAACACATGACTGGATGAAATCTAACTAGCTGTCTATGGATCTATCTCTCTATCACTGTGTACACTTACAAAGTATATACACTATGTGAGTATAGTCATATGTATTAAACCCACTGCCATCAAGTTAATTATCATTCACAGACACAAACACAGACATACACACATATATATAGATACACACACATGCACAGTATGCATGTGTGTGTTTGTGTTATCTGGCTCTATGATTTCTACCAACTGAAACATAAAAAGGAAGTGTATGTTATGTAATGTATAACCCTCATCATTTGAGAAAATAAACTATTGTCTTGCTATAATCCTTGGGATAATTATTCACATGAGGTATTTTTTAGTATTGAATGACACCAACTCTAGTAGTGTTCCTTCTTATATGGTGCCCATTCTGTCATTTCTGGGTCTTGTTCAAGAACTGAAGTTTAGACATTAGAACATCTAGCATTATGTTCATAGGCTTCTCTGCTTCTCTATGTACACTCACTACCACCATGATCTTATCCATTCCCTTGGCTTTGAGTAACATTCCCAAATTTTTATACTCTTTCTGAAACCCTTTCCTGAACTTCAAACTCAGATATCTGTGATATATTTCCATTTAAATATCAGTAAACATTTCAGAATTAACATGTACACTCCTGATCTTCCTTTGAAACATGCCATCATAACAGACTTTTCCATCCTTCCAGCTGTTCAGGCCTGAAATCTGGATGCATTTCAGCTGATATCTTACTCTTTTATATTCTAGATATAATCCATCAAAAGTTCAGTGTGCTCCATATTTAGAATAAATTTAATTCGGAATCTGATTATTTATCATCTTTTCCACTGTTGCCACCCTCAAGCCACCATCATCTTTTGCCTGGAGTTGTTCAATATATTCTAACTAGTGGAACTATTCCTACTCTATTCCCAATATCCATGAGAAGACAATGAAGAACAATTATCTTGAATGTGCTCAATATGCAACTAGTGAACAAATGTAAGACCATTTTCTTAAAATGTAGTTTCAAAGGAAATTTAGAAATAAAATCTAAATGACTATCTTAGAAATCCTAGGGAAAAAAGAAGTCAAGGGAATAAAATCAAAATAAAACTCAGAGGAGGTAATTGTGACAGTAGATAAGGTATGTAGGTAGACTTCATATGTTCTAATATGATATTGCCTAGGAAAGTTATATTGTCAGGAGACACTTTGGGTCAAAACAAAATTTCCATGTCCTTGCTCACATCAGCTTCTCACTGAGAATTTCCTCATTACAGTATTTAAAACAGGAATAGCCTGTCTTCTCCCTTTCCAGCTCTCCCTATCCTCCTTCTCTCTTTTTTTTCTTTTCTCACACCATCAGACATATTATATCATTGTTGTTGTTGTTAAGTGCCCCCATGCACAGCCGAACGAAACACTGCCCGATTCCGTGCCAGCCCCACAATCCCTGCTATACTTGAGCCCATCATCACAGCCACCATGTCAATCCATCTCGTTGAAGGTCTCCCCCTCTTTCGTCGACCCTCCACCCTACCAAGCATGGCATCCTTCTCCAGGGAATGGTCCCTTCTGACAACAT
>NW_006921590.1:13827603-13829512 GCF_000298275.1 Orycteropus afer afer | reverse complement strand
ATCTATTCTTATTCAGATGAATGGTGTGATGACATCAAGAACATCACATGAAGAAAGTAAAAGGTCATTAAAAAGACAGGAAAGGAAGAAAAGACCAAAATGGATGTCAGAAGAGACTCTGAAACTTGCTCTTGATGGAGAGTAGTTAAAGTAAATGGAAGAAGTGGCAAGGTAAAAGAGCTGAACAGAAGATTTTAAAGAACAGCTCAAGAAGGCAAAGTCAATTATTATAATTAAAAGTGCAAAGACATGGAGTTAGAAACCAAAAGGGAAGGACATGCTTAACGTTTCTCAAGCTGAAAGAAGTGAAGAAAAGATTCAAGCCTCAAGTTGCAATATTGGCAAAATATTGAATGATGCAGGAAACATCAAAAGATGGAAGGAATACACAGAGTTGCTATACCAAAAATAATTGGTCAATGTTCATGTATTTCAGGAGGTGGCTTATGATCAAGAACCAATGGTATTGAAGGAAGAAGTAGAAGCTTCACTGAAGGAATTGGCAAAAATCAAGGCTCCAGGAACTAATGGAATACCCACTGAGATGTCAACAATAGATGCCACATAGGAGGCACTTCATCATTGATGCCAAGAAATTTGGAAGACAGCTATCTGGTCAACTATCTGGAAGATCACCATATTTTTACCCATTCCAAAGAAGGGTGATCCAACAGAAAGTGGAAATTATCACACAGTATCATTCATATCATATGCAAGTAAACTGTTGCTGAAGATAATTAAAAACTGGTGGTAGTAATATATTAACAGGGAACTTCCAGAAATGCAAGTGGGATTCAGAAGAGACCTGGAATAAGGGATATCATTGCTGATGTAAGCTGGATCTTGGCTGAAAGTGAAGAATACTAGAAAGATGTTTTGTTGTGTTTTATTGACTATGCAAAAGCATTTGACTGTGTGGATCATAACAAATTATGGTTAACATTGAGAAGAATGGGAATCCTGGCACATTCCACTCATGAGGAACCTCTACATAGACCAGGAGGCTGTCATCCAAACAGAACAAGGGGATACTGCATGGTTTAAAATCAGGAAGGAGGTGTGTCATTGTTGTACCCTTTCACCATATTTAACCAGTCTGTATACTGAGTAAATAACCTGAGAAGCTGTACTATATGAAGAAGAACATGGCATCAGGATTGGAGGAAGACTCATTAACAACCTGTGATATGAAGACAACACAACCTTGCTTGCTGAAAGTGAAGATGACTTGAAGCATTAATGATGAAGATTTAAGACTACAATCTGTAGTATAGATAATACCTCAACATAAAGAAAACCAAAATCCTCACAACTGGACCAATAAGCAATATCATGATAGATGGAGAAAAGATTGAAGTTTTCAAAGATTTCATAATACTTGGTTTCCCAACACCAATGGAAGCAGCTATAAACAAATGAGAAATGTATTGCACTGGGGAAATCTGCTGTAAAACACCTCTGTAAAGTGCTGCAGGGCAAAGATGTCTCTTTGAAGACTAAGGTGTGCCCAGCTCAAGCCATGGTACTTTCAATCACATCATATTCATGTGAAAGCTGAACAATGAATATGGAAGACTGAAGATGAGTTGACACTTTTGAGTTGTGTTGGCAACGGATATTGAAAGTACCATGGTTCGCCAGAAAAATAAACAAATCTATCCCAGAAGAAATGCAGCCAGAATGCTCCTTGGAAACAATGGCCAGACTTCATCTCATCTACTTTGGTCATGTGGTCAGAAGGAACTCCTCCCTTGAGAAAGATTATCATGCTTGGTAAAGTGGAAGGTCAGCAAAAAAGGGGAAGTCCTTGAAGGAGATGGATTGACACAGTGGCTGCAATAATGGGCTCAGGTATAGCAAGGACTGTGAAGCTGGCACAGGACTGAGCAGTGTTTTGCTCTGTTGTACA
>NW_006921590.1:13811540-13827258 GCF_000298275.1 Orycteropus afer afer | reverse complement strand
GGAAGCAAGAATGGCCAGACTTCGTCTCACCTATTTTGGTCATGTTGTCAGAAGGGACCATTCCCTGGAGAAGGATGTCATGCTTGGTAAGGTGGAGGGTTGACGAAAAAGGGGAAGGCCTTCAATGAGATGGATTGACACGGTGGCTGCGATGATGGGCTCAAGTATAACAGGGATCATGGAGCTGGTGCGGGATGGGGCAGTGTTTTGTTCTGCTGTGCATGGGGTCGCTATGAGTCGGAAATGACTCCACGGCACCTAACAACAACAACAACATCAACAACAATGACATTTCCTCTACTAGAGTACAATGAGCATGGGGCTTTATGATGTTTTGATTATTATAGTTGTATATCAAGGACTAGAACAATGCCTAGCCCGAAGTAAGTTGTATCTCACATAGCAAGTGATTTTTAAATAGGAAATATTTGCAAGAGGTTAGATAGAGTTATTTACAGGGGCCATGGTATTTTCAATTGCCTCTTACGCATGAGAGAGCTGGATAATGAATAAGGAAGACTGAAGAAGAGTTGATGCTTTTGAGTTGTGGTGCTGGCGAAGAATGCTGAATGCACCATGGACTGCTAAAAGAACTAACAAATCTGTCCTGGAGGAAGTGCAGTCATAATGTTCCTTGGAAGTGAGAATGGCCAGACTTCGTCTCACCTATTTTGATCATGTTGTCAGAAGGGACCATTCCCTGGAGAAGGATGTCATGCTTGGTAAGGTGGAGGGTCCATGAAAGAGGGCAAGGCCCTCAACAAGATGAATTGACACAGTGGCTGCGGTGATGGGCTCAAGTAAATCAAGGATCATGGAACTGGTGCAGGACTGGGTGGTATTTCTTTCTGCTGTGCATAGGGTCACTATGAGTCAGAGACGACTCGATGGCACCTAACAACAATAGATATAGTTAATGAAATTAATGAGAGATTTTTGAGGCACCCCCAAATTTGCAACAACAGAAACTCTTATAATCCTGAGGCTGCAAGAGGAAAGGAAGGGGGGTCTAAAGTAGGACTAGAGTTCAGTGAGAGTGGAAGTATGGAGGAGGGGTTGCCTGGTAGAAATTTTGGTCCTAGAGGGAAAGGGATTAGACCCAAACACACAGCTTAAAATGACAAGGGAGGAGGGCATTTATTCCTTGACTTCTCTTGTCCCCTGCTCTTAAATTTGCAGATGTCAATGGGCCAGCCACTTGGGACACAGAGTCAGGCAGAGAAGGGTGGGCAATGGATTTGAGGGACAATAGGCAAACAACCAACACACAGGAATTAATATCTGTGAAACATGCAAAGCAATGTCCTTAGAAATCAAGGATGTTGTTGTTGTTGTTGTTGTTATGTGCCGTCGAGTCGGCCCCGACTCATAGCGACCCCTCCTTGGGTTTCCGAGGCAGTATCACTACGGAAGTAGGATTGCCCAACCTTCCTTCCGGGGAGTGGCTGGTGGGTTTGAACCGCCAGCCGTCTGGTTAGCAGGCAAGTGTCTTAGCCACTATGCTACCAGAAATCAAGGATATTGATATCAAATATCAAATGAAATCTAGAAATAGAATCCAAATGATTTTATCTCAGAGACCTTAAAGGAAAAACGATAAAGTCATAATACCAAAGTAAAACTCAGAAGGGGCATTTCTGAGAGACATTAAGGTAAGTAGACAGCTGTCCCATGTTCTAACATGAGCTGCCAAGGAAGGGTTCCATGCCCATGGACCTTTGGTTCAAACTAAAATGTTCACATGGATAGGTGGATACACATGTCCAAATATTTCATAGTTCTGCATAAGCTCTACTTGTAACTCTTCCAATTAACTAGGTGGAGTTTGTGGTTTGTGTCATTAATTCAACTTACTATGTTACAGTACTATGCTGCTAGATTACTAGGTGGGCATGGTATAAGGTCTCCACAAGGAAAGTGACAAGCAAACAGAAAAAAGGTCCAGTCTAAAAATGGCATGGGTTGGGTTTTCTCTTTTCCTGAATTGTACATCCACTTTTGGTGCCCTTGGCCTCACGTCAAGAGATGTAGAAGATGATTTGATATCATTAAGCCAGGATAGCAGACATCACAGCTATCATCTTCCTACATATAATGGGGGGAGAAAAAACACAGCTTTCATATCTGAGATTTGAAAAAAAAAAATATACACACACACACACACACACACACACACATATATATATATATATATATATATATATATATATATAATTTAAAGTTGCAATGCCACCTGGAATCAGAATTTCTCAATTCTATAAATAGTTAGGAAACACAGGTACAAAATGAAAACTGAAAAGTAGCTACTGAGCCTTTCTGTTCCAAGGGATTTCAGAAGCTCCAAGAACTTTCCTCAGCAAATCTGCACTTTATACTCTGTCTGCCGATGGCTCCTGCTTTCGGAAGAAAGCTTGGAGCAAAAACAGCCTGTGGAGAGACCAGAAGTTGGAGAGTATGAGGTTATGTATGTGTAGATTTATTCTTCCTCTTAACTAGTTGAGTATAGAAGGAATGAAATAGACAGAAACAATAAAGGGAGAATGGCAGTTGCCCTGCTTTTATAGTCATATAGATGAGAAGAGCATTCTGCCGCCCCCCTCTTTGCTTTCCTCAGTGGCCTATAGATTATGGAATTTAGGAAAAAGGAGCCCAAACAATATGTCTCATGCCATGTCAAGGTGCAGGCCCATCAGTTCGGCATCTGGCAGAGCTGTTCTCCTTGCAAAGGGCCTGCTGCTGAAACATTATTGCTGGCTTTCACTTGGGAAGCTCAAAAGGCATTTTTATCCTGTACAGGGAGGTGCTGACCTCACTGCTGGAACTGGAAGATAAGAAAAATGTTTTAATCCATATGTTAATTATTGAAATGAGAACTGCAAACAAATATTTTGGGAAACTTCAAGTTGCTTCCAAACGTGGCACTTTCCATTTTAAGCCCAATGTGTAATTGTGTATTCAAAGGCTCAAATCTTCCCAAAGATTCATGCATTATGTATACTTTACTTCACTGGGACATGGAGGATGTCACGCTCTGCATCCTGCTGAAATGGGAAGTAATTTCAGACAAGTTTGACTTGAAAAAGTATTAAAATTTAAACAAACAAACAAACTTGGAATACACTTTTTTTGGGACACAGAAACTTTCACTAATATGGAGGCGGTTGTGGGTTAACAAATATAAACTTAAGATGAATGCTGAAATATCACAGCAACAACTACAGATATATATATTTTATGGAAAAAGTATTTCTGAAAGAAGTTGGTTTTAGTCAAGTTGTGGTACAAGTTTTTGGTAAAGGGCAGAATATTAAATATCTTGGATTTTGTGAGTCACATGGTCTCTCACATGACTTTCAACTCTGTCCTAGTGCAAAAATAGCCACAAGGAAACAAATGGGTGTGGCTGTGTGTTAACGAAACTTAATTTAGAAAAATAGGAAACAGGAAAATGGTTTGACCTGCAGTTTGACAATGCCTGATATAAAATACACTTCTATAGATACACTTCTATAGATTAATTAAAGGAGCTCTGGTGGCATAGTGTCTAAGGCACTTGATTGCTAACCAGAAGGATGGCCGTTCAAACCCACCAGGCACTCCTTGGAAGGAAAGTGGGGCAATCTGCTTCCATAGTGATACCACCTCAGAAACCCAAGGAGGGGTTGCTGTGAGTCAGGTCCGACTTGATGGCAAACAACAACAGCAGATTATATATAATTTTTATTAATAGAGTTGACTATTATAAGTATCCAATATTGTCTACTTTTAATAAGTTCATTCCTCTTAAAAATTCATTTCTGCTTTCATCAGTTGGACAAGTACAAATTTCCCTACATCAACATCAATTAAAATAGGAGACATCTACATTGCTATCATCAAAGCGCTCCTGGAAACAGATCAAGTATCCTGCCCGTATTAGGCTTAGCATTTTAGTTGTCAGATTTAATAAAATCTTATTAATAGTTTTTAAAGCCAGTCCTACAAACCCTTTCTCAAAATCCTGCTTCAAAATTATATACTAATTTCAGCCACTGATTCCTCAGGCAGTTCCAATGTAATGGCTTTCTGCTGGTTAGGAAAGGCTAGAAGAAGGAAATTTGAACATCTGTCTGTAGCAACTCCACTCGTAGTCTCTTACTTGGAGATTTCCATCAAGCCAAATGAAAAGGGGCAGAATGTAATAACATCCATTTAGATTCACTGCCTGATTCTCATTTTGTTGCTCTGATTTCTTTTAGTCTCTGGACACATCTGCCAGTGCTTATTTTTATGGTTGATTTATGATAAAAGGTTGATTAAGATACCTTCCTACCTTATGATGTTTAAAATATACAGCATGGAGCAGGAAGAGAGCAGGGTTTAAATCTTGCCATCTCAAGGTCAGACTGAAATATTTGAGTCCATCCAGCCCAGCCAATGAGATTGACCAATTCATTAGTCTATTCATAGGACAACCACGTGCATCTGGGAAACCAAAGGAATATGCTGATTTCCAAACAAGACCTTTTTTTCTTTTTTTTGCCATGCCACAGTACAGGTGTTTCAACTGTATCAGTTATAGTCTGTCATCACGAACTGGAAATTTTACAATAATTACCATATTTTTTTTGTTGGCAGAAGAATTTTTTTCATTTAGGCAACATCCATTTCTGCTCATGAAAATGCATTTATCTAATTGCCTTCACTCATACCGTTTAATGTGCTGACTCTCATGACGTTTCTAATATGACCTTGAAAACAAGTAAACTCTCTCTTGTGGGTAGAAAGGGAATTCAGTTAAATGTAATTAATTGAAATGTGTATGTGGAAAATGTGACTAATATACAATTGATTTGAAACAGTTTAACATGAATGCCATTGACCAGGCAGCATTGTTTTGCCAATTGTAATTAGGAAAGCCAGTTGGCCTGTGGTGGAAGAATCCTGCTGATAGGCATAGCTGGATGTGGCTTCAGTAGAACTGGAGAATGTGGTGGATATTGTGGCTGTCTGCTCAGAGCCATTTTTTTCCTCATTTTTATGAAATATGTGTATTTGGGGTAGGATATTCTTTGTCTAGTTCAAGCAAGTTAAACCCATCCCTCTTGTCACAGTGGCTGGCTAAGGTAATCTGTTATATCTTGATCAGTGCATAGAATTCTCTTGGCTTGGCACAAACAATCAGGACAGGTAAAACATGAAGGAAAACTCTGAGAGATATACAAATAGGAGGTTACTCACACTTTAAGAAACCCATGGCACTGCCTGAAGATATCATTGTGTAATTAAATCAAAGAAACACTAAAGGCATCATCTGTATACATGAGGCAAATAATGTGTTTTACCGTTTAATAGAATTTATATTTTTATATTATAAAATAAGGAGCTCTGGTGGTGCAGTGCCTAAGGCATTTGACTGCTAACCAGAAGGCTTGAGGTTCAAACCTACCAGCCACTCTCTAATAGGAAGATAGGGCAACATACTTCCTTTACTGCCTTGGAAACACCATGGTGGTTGCTATGAGTCACAACTGACCCAATAGCAGTGAGTTTGGTTTCGTATTATAAAACTTTTCAAATATGCAGAACAAAAATTAAAGGCTACAATAAATGTCCAAGTAACTCATTTGTATTAGGAAATGTTAACCTTTTTGGTAATGATATCAGATCCTTTATATAAGAAATAATGTATTAAAAATATGATAGAAATTCTTAATTCATAGTTCTGCAATAAAATGATTAGGAGTAAAAGTAGCTCTAATACTGAAGCATCATTTATGATTTACATGTATCAGAAACAGTGTATCTATAATTTTTTTTTTTTTGAATTCAAGACAAAAGCCTAAAAAATAGGTAATGATTATGCAAATTTGAGGTTGAAAATATTATCAGAATTATATGGATCATCAAGGAATACGGATAAATTTAAGATTCTTATATCATGCTAAGGAGCTCTGGTAGCTTAGTGCCTAAGGCACTTGACTGCTAATCAGAAGGCTAGCGGTTCTAACCCACCAGCCACTCCTCGGAAGGAAGATGGGGCAATCTACTTCTATAGTGATACTGCCTCAGAAACCCAAGGAGGGGTCCCTATGAGTTGGGTCCGACTCGATGGCACATAACAACAACAACAACATATCATGGTAAGATTATAAGGATGGAGCATGAACAACAAAATTAACTATTGCCCTCTGTCAATTCCAACCAAAAATTTTCCAGTAAGAGGGCAATAGGTAACTCCCATGATTGCCATAGCATGTGACATGTGTGTTCCATGGTGGGTTGTTCTTGTCTTTTTATATCATTGTTATGCTTTCTGTATGGGATTCCAGGATAGCTTGTTATGATGTTGTTGTTGTTGTTATTTGCCCTCAAGTTGGCCCCGACTCATAGCAACCCCTCCTTGGGTTTCCAAATCCAAGTATCACTACGGAAGTAGGATTGCCCAACCTTCCTTCCGAGGAGTGGCTGGTGGGTTTGAACCGCCAGCCTTCTGGTTAGCAGTCAAGTGCCTTAGGCACTATGCTACCAGAGCTCCCTTGTTATGATGAAGACAGAGAATTAATTTAGAAGGAGTCAACAGACCATGGAGGCCATCATCCTGCAGCCCAGAATCTTCTCCCAAGGCTCCTTATAAAGACCTTTTTTCTTGTTTGCATGAGCCTGTTAATATCTGTCGCTACAGATATCAGGTGGTTGTGCCAATAACTCTAGTGACCTACAACACACCTAACTTCAAATCAAACTGAACTATTTTAGCTCAATTACAAGTGGCTTCAGTTGTTTTCAATATTTCCAGAGCCTAATGAAGGTAGACTAATGTCTTCCTACTTTCTACTCTACTTTATTTATTCTGAAAAAATACATTTTCCCATTTTTCTCTTACTTTCTCTCACTTCACATAAAACTATGCAAAAATATATGCTAATGATATACTCTTCGTTTACATACATATTTGAAAATATATACAAAAATATTTAGAGAGTCCAGTGTCATTACAATCCCAGAGGCCAGAAATATAAAATCTTGTTGGGATACCATATAAGACTTCATGTTTATGTAAAATACGTCACAATATTGGATTAGAAGTAACATTTAAAGAAATAAACTATTTATTAACAGTTTCATTTATTTTTTATCTGTATTTCATCATTTAGTTCTTTTGTTTCAACTTTAAGAAACTCAAAAACAAAAAAACTCATCACCATCGAGTCAAATCCGACTCATAGAGACTCCTCCTTGGGTTTCAGAGGCGGTATCTTTATAGAAGTAGATTGCCCAATCTTCCTTCCAAGGATTGGCTGGTGAGTTTGAATCACCAGGCTTCTGGTTAGCAGGTCAAATGCCTTAGCCACTGTGCCACCAGAGCTTATATTTAAAATTTTGAAAATCTTTTTTAAAATAAATGTCATTATTTGATTTTATAAAAAATATGTTTTCTCTTTCTTGGTCATTATAAGTGGAAATTAACATAATAGCAGTGGGTAGGTGGTGGTGTAGTTTGGTGCCATCAAGTTGGTTCTGACTCAGCGACTTTATGTCCAACGGAAAGTAACTCTGCCTGGTCTTGCACCATCTTCATGATCATTGCTGTTTGAGCCCATTGTGGCAGTCATTGTGTCAATTAATCTCATTGAAGGTCTTTTATTTTTTGCTAGCCACCTACTTTACCAAGCACGATGTGCTTTTCCAGGCACTAATAACATGTCCAAAGCACATGAGATGAAGTCTGGCCATCCTTACTTCTAAGGAGCATTCTGGCTTCTTACAAGACAGATTTGCTTGTTCTTCTGGCAGTCCATGGTATATTCAATATTCAATTCTTCTTCGGTCTTCCTTATTCATTCTCCAGCTTCCACATGCATATGATATCACTGAAAAGACCATGGTTTGGGTTAGCCACGTATTAGTCCTCAGGTGGTATTTTTGCTTTTTAACAGTTCAAAGAAGTCTTTTGCAGCAGATTTGCCCAATGCAATACATCATGTGATTTCTTGACTGCTGCTTCCATGATTGTTGATTGTGAGTCCAAGTAAAACTAAATCTTTGACAACTTCAACTTTTTTCCATTTATCATGATGCTACTTTATGGTCTTGTGAGAATTTTTGTTTTATGTTGAGGTGTATGTGGTCTTTGACCTTCACCAAGAAGTGCTTCAAGTCCCCTTTACATTTAGCAAGCAAGGTTGTGTCATCTGCATACCACAGGTTTTTTGTGTGTCTTCCTCAAATCTTGATGTCACATTCTTCAGATAGTCCATCTTCTCCAGTTATTTTCTCAGCATACAGATCAAGTGAGTATGGTGAAAGGATGCTATCCTGATGCACACCTTTACTGATTTTAAACCATGCAGTGTCCTCTTGCTTTCTTCCAACAACTGCCTCTTGCTCTATGTAAAGGTTCCTTGTGGGCACAATTAAGAGCCCTGGAATTTTCATTCTTCTCAATGTTATCTATACTTTGTCACAACCACACAGTCAATTGCCTTTGCATAGTCAATTGAATACAGGTAAACATCTTTCTGGTATTCTCTGCTGTTAGCCAGGAATCATCTGATATCAGCTATGATATCCCTTGCTCCATGTCTTCCTCTAGATTCAATTTCTGGTAGTTCCCTGTTAATGTACTACTGCAACAATTTTTTAATTATCTTCAGTAAAATTTTACTTCTGTGTGGTATTAATGATATTGATTGATAATTTTGGCATTTCATTGGATCATCTTTCTTTGGAATGGGCATGGATATGAATATCTTCCATTTGGTTGGTCAGGTAGCTGTTTTCCAAATTTCTTAGCCTAGATGAGTGAGCACTTCCAGAGTTGTATCCATTTGCTAAAACACCTCAGTTGGTATACTGTCGATTCCCAGAGCCTTGATTTTCACCAATTCCTTCAGTGCAGCTTTGATGTCTACCTTCAGTACCATCAATTCTTGATCACATGTTTAGTCTTGAAATGGCTAGATGTTGACCAATTCTACTTGGTACAATGACTCTATATTTTTTCCATCTTCCTTGGACGTTTCCTGTGTTGTTCAATATCTTGCCCATAGCATCTTTCTGTACTGCAACTCAAGTTTTGAACTTTTTCCTCACTTCTTTCAGCTTGAGAAATGCCACTTGTGTTTTTCTATTTTGGTTTTCTAATTCCAAGTCATTACACATGATGGATAGGCAGTCCTTATTTGTTGAATAAATTGTCAAAATGCTCATATTAAACACTGTTGTTGTTCTGTGAGCAATCTTCTGGGCTATGAGAAATATATATTTGATACATTTAAAACACACAGAATGATCATCAAAGTATGGATTTTAAATCTATGTTTCCCAGGGCAAGGTGGTGTTTGTTGTTGTTGTTGTTATGTGCCGTTGAGTCAGACGCGACCCCTCCTTGGGTTTCCAGGGCAGTATCACTACAGAAGTAGATTGCCCCATCTTCCTTCTGGGGAGTGGCTGGTGGGTTTGAACCACCAGCCTTCTGGTTAGCAATCAAGTGCCTTAGCCACTACACTACCAGAGCTCCCAAGCCAGTGTTTAAACAGATATAATTTAACTCAAGAGTTGAGAGCATTTAATAAGAGATGTAAGACAAGAAGCTGTAAAGCATCTACTGAACATTGGAAGAGAGTTGTTTAGAAAGAATTTAGCTTAGAAAAGGACAAAGAGTTTCAAAGAAAGACAGTTGATATTTGTCAGTATGTTTGAAGCAGAATGGCTGACATTTTAATGTCTAGACTCAAATTGACACCAGAGAAGCAAACTTACAGCTGTTAGCATATTTACGCAGATATAAGGACGCGGCCATGATGACTCAAACCTCTATAGCATGTGAACAAAGCGAGAAAACAGTGTTTCTCGAGGATTATTGTGCATCTGAACTGACTAGGGAATAGAAATGCAGATTCTATTTCAGTAAGTTTAGGGTTGGGCTGGAGAGTCTGCATTTCCAAAAAGCTTCCAAACGATGTCCACAGTGCTGATCTATGGAACACATATTGTGTAGCAACGAACCACCGCCCTCACAATGAATCAAGGAGATCTAAGTAGAGACTAGGATAGAGAGACTACCAACACTGCACTAATATTTTGTATACATGTAAACACACAAACAGAGAGACAAATATACATCTATAATTCATTTCACAGTTTAGTTCTTAACTAGTTCTTTTATTGCCATTTTAAAAATCTGAGTTCAAAAACTCAGATCATTTATAGGAGAGGTACATGAACTAGGAATATCCAACTGGCATTTGATCCTTCTCACAAGATTGATTGGTTGACTGGGTAAGCATTCTTTTCTTATCAACCCTATCTATTGGAAAAGGGGAACACATTAGCTGAAGAGTCAGAATACCATGTCTCTAAACTTGCTGATCCCTTTAATCTTGGAAAATAACAAATCACATCATCTATGAATTGGGGCTGTTTATCTTTCTTTCTTCAGTTATGGCTCCTCTGATTCTAGCTGTGTGTGTAGAAGTGTTGCTTAATCCTTACAAGCTTCAGTTTCCTTATTTTTTAGTTATGGGTAAAGTATAAATTTTAGGATTAAAAAGGTTAACATTTGTAAAGCGCTAGCACAGTGTTTGACACATCATGCCTATTCAATAAATGACAGTGCTATAAATAGCACTAAAGTGATCAACTAGTATTATGCATTTTCCAAAGTACTATACAGATTTATTATTATTTTTATGATTCTAAGATTAGTTTTTTGGCTGTAGGTGTGCCTGAAGATAACTATAAAGCTTTCCATTCTATTATTTATTCCTTTCTAATTCTATTAATTGTATCTTTTAACTAAGAAGCTTATTCAAGCCTAAAAATGTCCTTGTAAAATATCATTCCTTATTATGCCAAGAATTCAGAAATGTAGGTCAAGTAAATACAAGAGTTGTGTGAAAAAAAGCCTTCAGAGTTAATAGTGCTACTGACCAAACAGTTAAACATCATTAGGGTTATTATAATGGTCTGAAGGAACTCTCCTACCTTCAAAACTTTTTTTTTTTTTTTCTTTTGCTGTAGATCTATGGGATGTTGTTAGGATTTCTTTTATTTTTAAGAGGAGCCATATCGACTTTTATTTGGTATAATGCAACTGTTTTTCTTCAAGTCATTATTTGTAAGATTAGGCTATGATAAAAATACAAGTAGTTATAGCATTTGCCACACATTTTGGGCTTCCAAGGCCTTTAAGATATATCATGAATCTGCTATATAAACTTAAAAATAGGTGGAATCAATACACAGTAAAACCTCAAAATCCATCCATGTTAGTTCATAGTTTGTGATTTATCAGACAGAGATCTGACTGAACTTTGCTTTTATATCATCTTGGAAGGAAAAAAAAAAATCCTTGTGAGGCAGCTTATCAAGGTCATTTACCTTTCCTGTAAGAACATATTATTATTTAGGTCTTTAAAATGGTTTTGAAGGAATACAGTGTGCTAATCGTCAACTTACTATCAGTAAATGAAAGAAGAATTGAAGAGCATACTTGAGATTACTGTTAATGTGCATACCTGAATATTATAAAATATATTTTTAGAAATCATTTTAGTATGTCTTAATTTAGGACTTGCTATAGTAGGTGAGAGGCACTTGACTGCTAATCAGAAGTCTGGCAGTTCAAACCCACCAGCCACTCCTTGGAAGGAAGGTTGGGAAATCTACTTCCGTAGTGATACTGCCTCGAAAACCCAAGGAGGGGTCACTATGAGTCAGATCCTACTCAAAGGCAGTAAGTATAGTAGGTGACAGAAGAGAACACTAATGGAAAATTGTTCAGTTAAAAGGCGGAGCCCGTTGAACAGTGGTAAGGCACTCAGCTGCTAACTGAAAGGTCGCTCATAAGAACCCACCAGCTACTTCATAGGAGAAAGATGTGGCAATCTGCTTCTGTAAAGATAACAGCCTTGGAAACCCTATGGGGCAGTTCAACTGTGTCCTATAAGATGGCTATGAGGACAGCAATGGATTTGGTTTGGTTTGGTTTATAGCATGTGGGGGTTCAAAACTGGAAAGGGTATGCATCATTGTTGTGTCCTTTCACTTTAATTATTCAAACTGCATGGTGAGCTTTACTATCAGAGAACGAGCATCATATCAGGATTTGAGGAATACTCATTAACAACATGTAATATGCAGAAGACACAACTTCGCTTGTCAAAAATAAAGACAAAGCACTCTTGCTTTCTACCTATGAGGATCTCAGTGATCATGAAAATAAATCTCTCTCTTTCTCTCAAGACTCAAGACTATATCTTGTGGTCATCTTGTATTAGTTGCCAAGGGCTGACATAACAAATTACTATAAACTGGGTGGCTTAAAACAACACACATTTATTTTCTCATATCTGTAGGCTAGAAGTCTGAAATCAAGGTGTCAGTGGTCTCTTTCTCTCACAAGGCTCTATAAGACAATGCTCCTTTGCATCTTCTAGCTTCTTGTGTCTTTAGGTGTTCCTTGGCTTTTGGTAGCATAACTGCAAATTGTGCTTGTATCATCACATGGTCTTCTCCTCTCTGTATCTTCCCACTTTTTCTTTTCTTACATTTGCCTTGGATTTAGGATTTACTCTAATCCAAGATAATCTCTTCTCAAGACCCTTAACTTTATTATACCTGCAAAGACACTTTTTCCAAGTAAGGTTACATTTATAGATTCGAGGTAAGCACAACTTTTGGGGAACCACCATTCAAACACTACACATTTCAGTGGTATTTGTATTTATTCTATTTACATTGCATTTTAAAGGTTTGAGGTGCTTATATACATTGCAAAAACACATTTCAATTTCTATTTAAAAATAAGTATACTATTAGCTTATTTTAATGTCTTTTAATCTCTCAGCATCAATAATGGAATATATTTAAATAAAAAAAAGAACCGATTTTTTAATTTACACAGGAATTTAGAACAGAGCTATCTAATATACTTTTTTGAGATGATGGAAATACTTTTCATTTATGCTGCCTTACATCTATGCTGCTTAATATGGTAGTAAGTAGCCACATGTGGCTTTTGAACACATGAAATGCAGCTAATACACTTGAGAAACTAATTTTAAATTTTACTTAACTGACATTTAAATGTAAAAAGCTTCCATATTGGATGTGGTAGCCTTACTGTATAAACCAAGAAAAGAAACTCACTGCCATCAAGTTGATCCCGTCCCATAGCAACCCCCATTGGGTTTCTGAGACTATAATCTTTATGAAAGTAGACTGCCCTATCTTCCTTCTGCAAAAGCACTGGTGGGTTTGAACTGCTGATCTTCTGGTTAGCAGTCAAAACTTTAGTACCCTTAAACAATAAATATAAATCTGGCACTAAATTGGCCTGTGATAAGTGGTTGTTGTTACTGTTGTTAGGTTCTGCTGAGTCAGACCCAACTCATAGTGACCTCTTCTTGGGTTTCTGAGGCGGTATCACTATGAGAGTAGATTGCCCAACCTTTCTTCAGAGGCAATAAGTGGTAGTAAGTCTAAATTTCTATTACTACAGATGTATATGCATTGGTGGATATGTGTGTGTGTGTGTGTGTGTACATACACACACACAAACACATACTACATATACATATATACATATATACTCATACACTTAGGAGCTCTGGTGGCATAGTGCCTAAGTCATTTGTATATACTCATACACTTAGGAGCTCTGGTGGCATAGTGCCTAAGTCATTTGTATATACTCATACACTTAGGAGCTCTGGTGGCATAGTGCCTAAGTCATTTGACTGCTAATCAGAAGGCTGGCGGTTCAAACCCACCAGCTGCTCTTCGGAAGGAAGGTTGAGCAATCTACTTCTGTACTGATACTACCTCTGAAACCCAAGGAGGGGTCGTTATGAGTTGGATCTGCCTCGCTGGCAATGAGTGTGGTTTAGTATACACACACACACAAACACACACATATATAAGAAAAGAAAATACCAAAATGGATGTCACAAGAGACTCGGAAACTTGCTCTTGAATGGACAGTAGCTAAAGCAATTGGAGGAAATGATAAGACAAAAGAGCTGAACAGAGTATTTCAAAGAGCAGCTTGAGAAGACAAAGTCAATTATTATAATGAAATGTGCAAATATATGAAGTTAGAAAACCAAAAAAGAACAACACACTTAGCATTTCTCAAGCTGAAAGAACTGAAGAAAAAATTCAAGCCTCAAGTTGTAATATTGAATGATTCTATGGGCAAAATATTGATTGATGAATGAAACATCAGAAGAAGATGGAAGGAATACACAGTCACTGTACCAAAAAGAATTGCTCAGTGTTCATCTATTTTCAGGAGGTGGCATGTGATCAAGATCCAATGGTACTGAAGGAAGAAGTTGAAGCTGCACTGAAAGAATTGGTAAAAAAACAAGGCTCCAGGAATTGTTGGGATAGTATTGAGATGTTTCAACAAAAAGTTGCTGCACTGGAAGTACTTACTTGTCTATGCCAAGAAACCTGGAAGACAGCTACCTGGCTAACTAACTGGAAGAGATCCATATTTGTACCCATTCCAAAGAAGGGTGATCCCAAAGAATATGAAAATCATTGAACAATATCATTAATATCATATGCAAGTAACATTTTGCTGAAGAAAATTAAAGAATAGTTGCAGCAATATGACAAGGAACTTCCAGGAAAGCAAGCTGGATTCAGAAGAGGATGTAGAATGAGGGTTATCATTGCTGATGTCAAAAGGATCTTGGCTGAAAGCAAAGAATACCACCAGAAAAACATTTACTTGTGCTTTATTGACTATGTAAAGGCATTTGACTGTGTGGATCATAACAAATTATGGTTAACATTGAGAAGAATGGGAATTCCAGAACACTTAAACGTGCTCATGAGGAACCTGCAAATAGACCAGGGGGCTGTCATTTGAAAAGAACAAGGGGATACTGCATGGTTTAAAATCAGGAAGAGAGTGTCTCAGGGTTGTATTCTTTCACCATACTTATTCAGTCTGTATGCTGAGGAAATAAGCTACGAAGCTGAACTATATGAAGAAGAATGTGGCATCAGGATTGGAAGGAAGACTCATTAACAACCTGTGATATGCAGATAACACAACCTTGCTTACTGAAAGTGAAGATGACTTGAAGTACTTACTGATGTAGATTAAAGACTATAGTCTGCAGTATAGACTGCACTTCAACATAAAGAAAATGAAAATCCTCACAAATGGACTAGTAGGCAGCATCATGATAAATGGAGTTAAAATTGGAGTTGTCAAAGATTTCTTATTACTTGGTTGCACAGTCAACACCCATGGAAGCAGCAGTCAAGAAATTAGACCATGTAAAGGGGAGGCAACACTACAAAAATAAATCTAATTAAATAAATAAAATTAAATTACAAAAAGAAATCAGACCATGTATTGCACTGGGCAAATCTGCTGCAAAAGACCTCTTTAAAGTGCTGAAGAACAAAGATGTCTCTTTGAAGACTAAGGTACACCTAACCCAATCCCTGGTGTTTTCAATTGACTTATATGCTTATGAGAGCTGGACAATGAATAAGGAAGTCCAAAGAAGAGTTGATGCTTTTGAGTTGTGGTATTGGCAAAGAATACTGAAAATACCAAGGACTGTCAGAAGAACTAACAAATCTGTCCTGGAAGAAGTACAGCCAGAATGCTCCTTGGAAGCGACAATGGGCAGACTTTGTCTCACCTACTTTAGTCATGGGAGCTCTGGTAGCATAGTGGCTAAGGCACTTGACTGCTAACCAGAAG
>NW_006921590.1:13804310-13810741 GCF_000298275.1 Orycteropus afer afer | reverse complement strand
AAGACATGGAAGAAGCAGAGACAGAAAACAAATTGACATTAGACAGTCTGGCAGAAGCATTCTGGTTATTCAAGTTTTTTTTTTTTTTTTTATTGCGATTTGAGTGAGGTTTGCAGAACAAATTTATTTTCCATAAAGCAGTTCACATACACATTGTCTCATGATACTGACTGCAATTTCCCATAATGCAACAGCTCTCTTCCCCCTTCCTCCTCATAGTTACCTCTTCCCTGCCTGTACTCCTACTCCCTGAGCTGTCTTTCTGAGCATACAGAGCCTTTCTATTCTCCCATGATTGATATCTCCAAGGAGTGTATCTACCTAATGTAAGTGTTAGCTCATATGCTTGTCTTTTGTGTGGCTGGAAGCCATGGGAGTGGGTTCAATTCCAGACGTGAAGGGCAGCTAGGGGCCATAGTCTCATTGGTTCCAGCAGAATCTATCAGACTTGGAAAACTGGTCCCCCCCCTTTTTCATATGTGTGTGTGATCTTGAGTTTTATTCCACATTGTTATCCTACTCTATCCAGGATCTCCAACATAGATACTCCCTCGAGTGGTTGACAGTGATAGCCAGGCACCAACTAGTTCTTCTGGTCCCACAGTCATATAGTCTGAGGATTGCATGGTGTACAAGTCCCTTGGACTAGTTGTTTCCATGTCTCTTTGTTTTTCTTCATTCTTCTTTGCTCTGGATGAGGAGAGACCCGTCGTTGCATCGAGACACTTGTAAGCTTTAAAGATCCCAGTCACTACTTGCCAAAGTATGGTGTGGAACAATGTTTTTGTGTAGTATGTTATACCAGTTGAGCTTGCTGTCCCCTGAGACAATAGTCTGGATTCCACAGATCCAACTACTCTCTCCCTCCAGGTAGCTGGCTATGGCTAAAAAGTGACTGCAACCATGCTCCTTGTCAGCTCTACTACATACTAGAAATCCTTAAAGAACATACAAATACACCTGTAGAAACATGTCTGCCTACCCTCTACATGGTCATGGGCACACCACCCTGTGCACAGACATACCTAATTGTTCAGCTTGTCCACCCATTATTCAAGATTGCTTTTGACTTATTTTATGGCATAGATCTTTCTGTGATACAAGCAGCAAAACTAAAGCATGCTGTGTGAGAAGGATTGGTACTGTATAGAAACATTTTCAGAGAAATGGAAAAGCACAAAAAGCAGAAAGAAATTATAACGTATTTCCATATATAACACTGAATGTGACTGACTCTCCTTCCTCCCCTTCCACCTCCTCCACCCCTTTTTTCTCTCCCGCCTGAGATAGTACAACCAACCCCTCACCTTCTACTTCCTCCTCAGCCTACTTAAAGTGAAGACAATGAGGATGAACATCTTTATGATGATCTACTTCTACTTAAGGGAGCTCTGGTGGCATAATCCCTAAGTCATCTGACAGCTAACCAGAAGGCTGGAGGTTCAAACCCACCAACCTTGGAAGGAAGGTTGGGTAATTTTCTTCCGTAGTGGTACCACTTCAGAAACCCAAGGAGGAGTTGCTATGAGTCAGATCTGATTCAGCAGCAGTGACAGAGAAAGAAACAGAGACACAAACAGAGAGAGAGAGAGACATAGTTATTTACCTGACTAAATAATTTCAGTGAGTGATGGCATGGCTGATCTAAGCAAGGGTATAATTTCAAATATAAACACGTGTTTCTACATTAACCTGCTCACCTCCAATAATCATTCAATTAAAACTAAAAGAAGTGTCTTCTTGACATGAATTGTCCTTTATAAGCAACTCTTTCCCTCAACTTTCCTCTTGGCCATCATTCAGTGATAAATACCCTTATACTATTATTGGACCCACTGTTTTAATGTGCTTACACAACCTAGGACATTGTGGTTTAAGTCTTCATTTCAACTATTGGACAGAGCAGAGAGTTATTACATAGCAGTTAAATATTTCTTTGAGTGTATGTATATCATTGTTAAATATAGCTGCTATGTCTGTTTATTAGTTTATCTACCAGTAGTTAAACACCTATTATGTTCAAGGTACAAAGCCGGGTACTAGTGCAGAAGAGAGGAGAAATACAGCATGATTCTTTCCAGGGAATCTTGAATCTAGTCAGGAAGATGTCACATATATGAATCACAGTAATAAAAGTTGACTTAAGGGAGGTTGTTGTTGTTGTTATGTGCTGTTGAGTTGGACCTGACCTATAGCGACCCCTCCTTCAATTTCCAAGGCAGTATCACTATGGAAGTAGATCGCCTCATCTTCCTTCCAAGGAGTGGCTGGTGGATTTGAACCGCCAGCCTTCTGGTTAGCAGTAGAGGCTAAGTATTCAGGAGTCCAGAGAAGGTAGAGATTTCTTTTGCCTGCAATTCAATTCAACTCAATTAATAGTCACACACTAAATGTCTACTTTTTGTCCAGAATTTTGCTAGGCTACTAGCAGAATACAAAAGAAGAAAAACATTAAGTTTCTTGCTCCTTTAGCTTAATATATTATTTGGTAGGCAGCACAGGAATATTCTTTTCAAACAACTAAATGGAATTCCAAGGGGCTAGTTTCAAAAGTATTCTTTAACAACACAAGAGTCAAGGAAATTGAAAGTAAGAAAGAGCCATTTGAAAAGCAATTAATCTGTGAGAACTCACACCTTACAGAAGGGCTAAAAATTGTATGTTTACCCAAGAAGAAATATTTCATTTATTATCATGTAGATATCCTAGTTTACAATAAAAAAAGAAACAAGTCAAAATGCATGGTAAGTAAGGTTGTGTGTGAACTTTGCTGGCCATGGTTTTGGGAGGTTGGAATCTTCATGCAGTTATTCCCCATGATGAGATTGGACATTGTGTGTAATCACCTTCATGGTGGAATCTGCTATAAGCAGTTAATCAGTTGAAGGAAAGTTGCATTTGGGGTGTGGCCTGCTTCCAATACATATAGAAAGGATTCTGCATTTAATTCAGTCTTCAAATCTAGTTCCTGGGCTTGAACCAGTGGTCTGTCATATTGCCTGCAGTCTTGGGATCATTGCCTTTGCAGCCTGTGACCCAACAATCTGCCATTTTACCTGTCTATTTGCATTTACTGGCCTCAGCAGCCAGCAGCTGTGTGAGTCAGGTGAAGCCTCCAGCTTGTTTCAGTGGGCCTACAAGGCAGAGATGAAGCCCAAAGTCAAGGGGCCTTCACCCAGGTCTCAGAGCCGGCATTCTGAAGTTAGACTTCTAGTCTCCTAACTGTAAAAGAATAAATTTCTGTTTGTTGAAGCCATCCACTTGCATTTCTGTTGTAGTACCACTAGAAACCTAAGACAAAATGATATATCTGTCTCTCAACAATCAATGAGGTCTTTGAATTCAAGTTTTCACACTCTATTATCTGAAATAAACTATTTCAAAATGTATAGCATTAACACAGATATCTATGGACTCTTATAGCCTAATTGTGTAATGCATGGGATGAAAGTTTTTGTGGTAACTGTGACTAGATGATCAATGGTTAAGTCATCAGTAGATAAGTACTCTTGGGACAAGTCACTTTGGTAAATATCTGTTCTAAGAGCCACCACAGCAGGAATAAAATATTAACAATAAAAGTACTGTGCCAACAATATTTTTATTGGACATTAAAATCCCTCATTATATGCAATTTTTTATCTTCATTCAAAAAAAAAAAATTGTCCTCCATATATTTTTGTCAGTTCAACATATCAACAATATACTTGATCTGTGTTTCTCTTCTTTTCTTCCTCCTCCCCCTCCTCTTCCTCTTCCCTCTGTTTTTCTCCCCTTCCCCCTTTCTTCTCCTTATCATTCCTTTGAAATGTAACCTGTTCACATTTTCAGGGATTGCTTGGCAACATGACTAGGTATTTCTTAACACTTAAGTTCTGAAAATACCACCATTAATATTAAATATATTATTTCAAAATGTCCTGTAGAAGTAAAGTACATTATTCCATACTTGTAAATCAGATAAAAGTAAAAACTATTTTCCTAACTTCTGAATACAATGGTTGAAGGCAGTATGTTTTTACCTGAATACAATACACAAGTCTCAAATATAGTAATGCTTTTCTTGGCTACATTGTTATTGTGTGTGGACATGTCACCCATCTGTTAAATGGACACTCAAGATAAATTGTACCTTTCTGAATTTGACCCTATTTTCAGAGGTGAAATTTTAAGCTCTCTCATATTTTATAGATTTCCCCAAATAAAATACATTAAAATACCACAACATCAACTGGCAGGGATTATGGAAAAAATAATCTTAATTTTCTTTCATTTCAGTTAAAAGTTTTTTGTTTTTTGTTTTTAATTTAAGGTTCCTATTTTTCCTCCTACAAAAGTTGTATGCTGCATTAGCTGTGCTTTGAGGAACCTAGAAACAACATTATACAATCTCATTAGCACAAAGATTAAGCCAATAAAAAGAGATTATCATTTCATTTAAAGACTGCCTTTCCAGTGCTAATGGGCTGGTGTATTTTGGCAGAGAGGAGGTGCACTGTAAAATAGTACCAACATTGGCCTGGGACTCGAAATCCTGTTGAGAAAGGGAATGTGTGCATTCTATTCCTAACTTGCATAACACAGATAATCATGAACATATATTTTCTATTTATGGCTATTAACTATAATGCAACCCAATGAAGTTTTCCTAATGTGGGACTATATACTGCATTCAGAGAACAACCCTGATACTCTCAAGCTTGAATAAACACTGCTCAGGGCAGGTCTGCAAAATCCACAAAGTTTAATAAGCATCATTAAACTATTCTGCAGGATCGATAATGGATAATTGGTAAGCTAAACACAGGCTTAAGAAGTATTATATGTTCTTAAGTGATACAGTTCAGATGTACTCAAACTAAAAAAAAATAAAGCAAAACTATACTATGTTTGCTTTTACTGTTATATGGGAAAAAATAAAATGTTTAATGCACTATAGTATAACCTAGTATACTATAGTATGCTATATTATAAAGTACAGTATACTACAATAATTTGTTAAAACCAGACATTTTGAGTACAAATTAGTGTCTTGCACCATTCAAAAAGTGAAACTCATTGCCTTCAAGTCCATTGATATTCACAGTGAGCCTACAGAACAGAGTAGAAGTGCTCCAAAGGGTTTCCAATGTTGTAAATCTTTGTAGAAGCAGATTGTCACATCTTTCTGATGCAGAATGACTGGTGGCTTCAAACTTCCAACCTTTTGGTTAGCAGGTGAGTGCTTAACCATTGCGCTACCAGGGCTCCTTTCTTGCACAGTAAGATAGAAATTTATTCCTGGAACCAATCTATCATAGTATTTAAAATAAGTTTCTTGCTAAAGTAGTATTAAAAAGCAGTTCTAGAAAGTAGGTGTAGACTTCTAAAAGTCCAAAACACAATTTACAATTTTATGGTATATTCTTCTTTAACTTAGAAGAAAACTGATAAACTCAAAATCAATAAAATACACTTTTGTAAATAAAAGTGATAAAATTTAAAAGGCACTATACTTTTGTACTCGGAAGGAAGGTTGGGCAATCCTACTTCCGTAGTGATACTGCCTCAGAAACCCAAGGAGGGGTCGCTATGAGTCGGGGCCGACTCGACGGCAAATAACAACAACATACTTTCGTATCCTGTTGCAAACTAATGAAAAACTATTTTTAATGGTCAGAATACACATTGTCATTTTATTTTTAAAAATATATTCACTAAATAAATTACAGCTGCAGATTTAAAGAACATTTTCAGTGCTGGATAGCAAAGAAACTTTGGTAATTATTTTTTTCCCTCCAAGAGTTTATATTTTTCATGACCAAGATCACAATTTCAACAACTGTAGATGGACATTTAAACTCTTTTTTGGTGACCTATAAATTCAACATTCAGGATTGTGAGGCAGGGTATATAGCAACCAAACAATTCCTCCTAGACATGGCTTTTTCTTTCAGATACTAGATCTGAGCTAAAGTGAAAGCTATAGCTCTGGTTTCATCATCCTGGCAGAAAGATTTGATTCAAGATATGGATATCCTTCTAACCAGCTTTGCTCATTGGAATTATCATCATATAGTAAAATCTTGCTGCTAGTTATGCTACAGTGCGTACATAAGTCCTATCCATGTAACAGTAGCACAATTATAAATATGATCTGACATCCTAACTTGAAATTTGGGGTTCAATTACACTTGTTGTCATTGTTGTTGTTTGCCGTCGAGTTGGCCCCAACTTATAGCGACCACTCCTTGGGTTTCCGAGGCAGTATCACTACGGAAGTAGGATTGCCCGACCTTCCCACTTAATACGGCCTTTTTTGGTGGTTTATTCTCAGGGTATGATTTTTTGCAGGGTATCATCAGTCACTCAAAGGTTCTGTAATTTCCTCAAATTTAGTGTTCATTTGGAATAACTGCAAATATATATGTGTGTGTGTGTGTGTATGATAT
>NW_006921590.1:13797782-13804120 GCF_000298275.1 Orycteropus afer afer | reverse complement strand
ATAGTCTTATACCACAACCTCTAGAGATTCTGATTCAGTAAAGTTGATATAGGGCCCATTAGTTTGCATTTCTACTAAGTTCCCATGTGATATTGTTCCTTCTGGTCCATGGAACATACCTTGAATAACAGAACTAAAGATTGACATATTTATCTTTGAAGCCCCTCTAGGGGCTCTCCAAATGAATTTCATTTGCATAACGGAACCTCTATTTAATGACAGGTTTTTCCAAATAAACTCTTAAAATTTGATGAAACTGGTCATTTTCTTAGGATGTGATAACAATAACAGACAAAATTAATAAAGCAACTAAAAGCTCTTTTTCATAATGTGAATAAAGACATGATCAATGTACAATATTGAGAAAATATTAAAAGAAATAATGATGTGTAGCCATTGTTAGTGAATGGTTAACTACATCCTAAAGTGGTTGTAGGAAGATAAATTAAAAAGATTGACTTTTGGTTTCAGCTCCTACATGTATACTTTGGTTTCAGCTCTGACATGTAAATCAGTTCAAAGTTGTCCCTCTCATTGTCAAAACAAGGAGAAAGCCGAACACATCGAAAATCAGTAACTTTTCTTAGTTACATAGAAAATTAAGGTCAAAGGGCAGGTTTTTGCTGTTGTTGTTATGTGCTGTTGAGTCAGATCCGATTCATAGCGACCCCTCCTTGGGTTTTTGAGACAATATCACTACGGAAGTAGATTGCCCCATTTCCTTCTGAGGAGTGGCTGGTGGGTTTGAACCACCAGCCTCCTGGTTAGCAGTTAAGTGCTTTAGGCACTATGCTACCAGAGCTCATCACCCTGAAATCCGGAGAGACAGGCAAATACAGAGAAACACAGCTGTAGTCAGTTTGTCTGAAGAAGCAGTTCCTAAAGGCAGTAAGTCATTGGAACATGTAAATGGTAATTTGATGAACCTGTACACTAAGTGTGGCTTAGATTAAGATTTAAAAATTTGTAAGGGCCTGGTCTTAGGAAGGCTTACACACTTTCATGGGTTTTACCTGCAATAGCTCCACTGTGATCTCACAAATGAAGACTGGAGAAGAATCCCTTCTGAAGTCCAGCAGAAGGAGGTGAAAACTACCATTTTGAAATGTGCCCTCCATGTTCTCCATGGCAAAGATTTCCTTTCCACTGAAAACGATTGTATCAGAGCTTCATATAACCTACCAAAACCCACTGCCATGAGGCTGTCACAACTCACAGCAACCCTATAGGACAGAGTAGAACTTCTCTAAAGAGTTTCCAAGGCTGTAAATCTTTACAGAAGCAGACTGCATCATCTTTCTGCTGTGAACTGGTGAGTTCAAAGTGCTGACCTTCTGGTTAGCACCCAAAGGATTTAACCACTACACCACCAGAGCTCCTTTATCTGACCTATTGTTGTTGTTGTTATGTGATGTCAAGTTGGATCCAACTAACAACAAGCCATCCTTCGGTTTCCAAGGCAGTATCACTATGGAAGTACATTGCCCAACCTTCCTTCTGAGGGGAGACTGGAGGGTTTGAACCACCAGCCTTCTGGTCTGCAGTCAAGTGCATAAGGCACTACGCCACCAGAACTCCTTTACCTGACCTAGGGAAGGGTAATATGACAACTTTAGCCCCTACTAGCTTTCTTATTATACCTTAGGGATGAAAAGAGTAAGGTTAAAGACTCTTGATTGAATCATATGAATATAGAAAGCTTCCTCTCCCCATCTCTAACCACTATATTAAAAAGGCTTGATGTAATAATAGACTACAAATGAGAGAAGTGGAAGACACAGAAGCTATTTTAAAAGGAACTTTTAGAGTAACCTAAATACATAATAAGGCAGGGTAGCAGAAAAGGAAACTGAAAACTCTGGCACCAGATGCTAGAGCAAACATTAAACATAACATATCTTTTAGCCAAATTAACATAACATCTTCCACTAAAGAAATAACTACCTCAGTTCCCATAACCAAATATTTAATCTTGGCCTTTTAAAGAAAAAAAAAAAAAAATTACAAGGAATTCTGAAAGATAATGAAATAAATACACAGGCTAAAGAGACAAAGTAAGCATCAGAATCAAACTCGGATGTTGTACAGCTTTTGGAATTATCAGATAGGGAATTGAAAACAATTTTGATTAACATGTTAAAGGTACTAGTGGAAAAAGTAGATCATATGCATGAATAGATGAGTACTATGAGCAGAGAGAGAGAACTCTAAGAAAGAATAAAAAGAAATGCTAGAAATAAAAAACATTAACAGAAAAGAAGGTTGTCTTTGATGTGTTCATCAGCAAACTGACTGAAGTCTACTTCAATCAAGCTTGAAGATATGTCACAATTATTTTCCCAAACTAGAATGCAAACAGAAAGAAAAGAATGAAAAAAAGAACATTCAATAACTGTGTAAGAACTAAAAACAGTGAAATATATATATATATATACATACATATACATAAATATATATATATATATATATATAAAATGGGAATATCAAAAAGTGAAAAAATATGGAAAAGAATAAATATTTGAAATAATAATGTCTGAGAATTTCCAAAATAAATGACAAACACCAAAATAATGATCCAGGAAACTCCGAAAACATCAAGCAGGATAAATATAAAATATATCAGAGCTTTATCTGACATAAGTATATATATACACTTAGCATAAAAAATAAAATCAAATCAACCACTGACATCAAGTAGATTCCAACTCATACTGACCCTACAGACAGAGTAGAAGTGCCCCATAAGGTTTCCAAGTGTGTAAAGCTTTATGTAAGCAGACTGCCTCATCTTTTTTCTTGGGAGTGGCTTGTGGGTTTGAACTGCTGATCTTCTGGTTAGCAGCAAAATTCCTTAATCAATGTGCCACCAGAGCTCCCTATACCTAGTATACCATGTTTATACTGCAGAGAGACAATGGCAAAGAGAAAATCTTGAAAGAAGCCAGAGGGGGGAAAAACACATAAAGAAGAATATGAATCAGAATTACTCAGATTTCTCATAACAAAATGGACAAGTAAGAGAGTGGAATAAAATATTGAACATTTTGAAAGATAAAAACCACCAGCCTGTAATTCTGTATCCACTGAAATTATCCTTCAAAAGTAGACAAGATGTCCCTTAGACACCCTTCAAATCTAGAAATGATCCTATCCCCAGGGATTCCTTTTCAGTCAAATAAGAGGCTATAAAGTGAATAATAACACACATGAGGAACGTATTCCTCAGAACAATCAACCGTACAAGACCAAAAAGATGGCATTTGTCCAAAAACAAAGTTCAAAAGGCAAAGTTAGGAAGGGGCAGGAAAGAAAGATGAATGGCAATGGAGGACCCAGACAGGCAGTGCGAAGAATGCTGTTACGTTGAAGGGACTGCTTCTAATGTCATGGGAAAAAGGAAAAAGGTATAAATTTTGAAGGGGAAACTTATTTGTTCTTTAAACGTTCATTCAAACCACATTAAAGAAAAAAAATGAACAACAGAAAAAAAAAAAGCAGACAAGAAATAAGAAATTCTCAAACTAAAGCTGAGGGAATTTTTTGCAAGTAGATGTGCCTTACCAAAAAAAAAAAAATGCAAGAAATATTGGTTTGTAGTTTTCCTTTCTTCTTTGTCTTTATCTAGTTTTGGAATTAGGGAAATGCTGGCCTTCAGAATGGGTTAGAATGTTTCTTCTGTTTCTCTTTTATGGAAAAGATTGTAGAGAATTGGTCTAATTTCTTCCTCAAATGGGCTTCCTTTTGTTTATGTTTATTAATTATATATTCAACTTCTTTAATTTATAAAAGCCTATTCAGATTATTATATTGATTATTATTTAGATTATTATGTTGGTTTGTATCTTTCAAGAAATTTTACTGTTTTATCTAAATTACAAAATTGTTGGCATAGCATTATTCCTAACATCCCTTATTAACTTTTAATGACCAATTACATGCATTCGGAAAATAAGGCAAAACTATAGACAATTAAAACATCAGTTATTACTAGCGATTCATGGGGAGTGAGGGATGGATAAATAGGAGAAACACACAAAATCTTTAGGGAGGTAAACTCAGGCTATATGACTGCTGTAAGTGTGGATATGTGATATTATACATTTTTCAAAACCTGTAGAACTGTAGAACACAGAGAGAATTTTTATGTAAATTATAGATTTCAGTTAATAGTAATTAATCAATATTTGTATATTACTTGTAACAAATGTACCACAATAATGCAAGATGTTAATAAAAGAGAACATTGTGGGGTAGGAAAATGATATACATGAATTCTCTGTGTTTTCTGCTCAATTTTTCTGCAAATCTAAAACAATTCTGAAAAAATAAATTCTCTTAATTTAAAATATATGTCATTAATAAATACAAAATGTAAAATGCAATAACCTAATGAAAAACAGTCATAATCTATGCACATAAAAACTATAAAAATATTAAGCAATACAGAAGCACAGAAACTGGTTATTGAAATATTACATGCTGTAAATATGTTAATTCTTAGATAAACTTATAATTTTCATTCATTTCTACTAAATACTCCAACTGCATATTTCAGATCTGAGAAAAAGTTTATCTGTAGGTAAATTAGAACATATTTAATGAGAACCATATCATGTATTAGCAATATTATGATGGTTGACAATTATAATTATAGCACTAGAAAGAGGAAACAAGTATATATACATATATGTTTACATTCAGATTGATATGTGAGAGACAATAGCTCAATAGAATAATTATATATATCATATAAGCATATACAATCCACTATAATAAAGGAGGTATACTAATCTCTGATCTATAATTTCTCTCTTCAATTCTAACATGTTTAAACAAATTTTTATTTTGGTAAATATATAGATGCTGCTATTTCAACATTCTTCACATGTACGAATCAGTGACATTAGTTGTAGTTATAATATTGTGCAACCATCGCCAACATCTGTTTTCAAATTTTCCAACACTTCTAACAGCAGCTCAATGTGCCCTACACAATCATTCCTTCTTACTCCTCCCTCCCTCCTGCCCTAGTTACCACTGATAACTTAAAACTACACATTTGGCTATGCTAGATATTTCATATAAGTGGAATCATATAATATTTTTCCATTTGTGACTGACTTATTTCACTCAGCATGATGTTTTCAAAGTTCTTCTGTGTTGTGGCATGAATCAGGACTTCATTTCTGTAGCTAAGTAACATTTCATTGTATGTATGCAGAACAGTGTATTTTTCCATTCAGACTGGGAGAATTTTGGAAACCATATCTGACAAGGGTTTAATATCAAGAATATATAAAGAGCTTCTACAAATGACCATCAAAAAGACAAACAACCCAATTAAAAACTGGGCAAGAGAACTGACATTTTACCAAAGACAAAACTAATGTAACAAGTACATGAAAAGATGATCAACATCATTAGACATTAAACCAAAAGAAACCCAAACCCATTGTCATTGAGTCAGTTCCAACTCAAAGCGACCTGCAGTGGGTTTCTAAGGCTAAAACCTTTGTGGAAGTAGACTGCCCCACCTTCCTTTTATGGAGTAGCTGATGGATTTGAACCTCTGAACTTCTGGTTAGCAGGCAAATGCCTTAACCATTATGTCACCAGAGCTCTATCCAAAAAAAAAGAAAAACCCTCATTGCCGAGTCAATTCAGACTCATAGCGACCCACACTGGGTTTCTGAGAAAGTAAGTCTTTACAGAAGTAGATTGCCCCATCTTCCTTCCAGGGAGCAGCTAGTGGATTTAAACCATCACCCCTCTGGTTAGCAGATAAACGCCTTAGGCACTACGCTACCAGAGTTCCTTAGAGAGAGGCAAATCAAAACCACAATGAAACATCACTTCACACTCACTCAGATGAATGTGATTTAAAAAATGGGAAACACATTTGGCAAGGATATGAAGAAACAGGAAACTTCACCCATGCCTAGTGAGATAATAAAATTGTACAGCTGCTATGGAAAAAGTCCTGTTTTTTTCCTTAAAAAGTTAAACATGGAATTGCCATATGATCTAGCAGTTCTACTTCTAGGAATATGTCCCCCCAAAATTGGAAGCAGGAGCACAAATAAATATATACTAATGTATACCATGTATGCCAATGTTCATCAGAGCACTACTCACTATGGCCATAAGGTGGAAATGATTTACAAATTTAATTTAATCTACAAAAATAGGCGTTGTTGTTGTTATTATGTGCCGTCGAGTCGGCCCCAACTCATAGCGACTCCTCCTTGGGTTTCCAAGGCAGTATCACTATGGAAGTAGGATTGCCCAACCTTCCTTCCGAGGAGTGGCTGGTGGGTTTGAACCACCAGCCTTCTGGT
>NW_006921590.1:13795612-13797237 GCF_000298275.1 Orycteropus afer afer | reverse complement strand
ATGTTGTTGTTGTTGTTATTTGCCATCGAGTCGGCCCTGACTCATAGCGACCCCTCCTTGGGTTTCCGAGGCAATATCACTACGGAAGTAGGAATGCCCAACCTTCCTTCCAAGGAGTGGCTGGTGGGTTTGAACTGCTAGCCTTCTGGTTAGCAGTCAAGTGCCTTAGGTACTATGCTACCAGAGCTCTTACTTACTACATTATCTTAGGCTCTTTGAATCTTAAATTAGGGATTTACTTTGAAAATCTTTGAATCACAAAGTGTGACATCTATCTCATAAGAAACTATTAATGCAAATTTTCAAACTAAAAGACAGATTATTAATTTTCTTGGGCTAAAAAAAATCCCATACCAAATTTTCTATGACAACAAGTAGATGTCGGTATTTACTACTTGGCAAATATTTTGGGAAAAAAAATAAACACTCTTCATCCCTTCTATCAAAATAAAGATGATATTTAAACAGTGAATGAGTCTTTTGCCTTCCCAAAAAAAATACGTATTATGGATAGAGAATTGTAAAAAGAGTTGTGTGAAAATAATTTCTTTGTTTTGTTATATTATTTATGCTCCAAATTGTGCACAGAACAGATAAAGACCATGATAACTGTCATTTCAGAAATAAAATTTAAACAGCTGTATAACTGGTTTTAAAATTTTCCAAATGAAGCATTTTGGTAAGTTTTGAACTAGGATTAAAAATGCAATATCTTCTGTTTGTAAGAACAATTAATTGACATGAGGTTAGATGAAAAGTAAATAGCCAGATTTCAACAAAATCCTTTCTATAATATGGTGGACTGGATCTCTCAATAAAATTGTTTGTATTTGCCCTTTCCATTTTGTTCTATTCTCTCTTAAGCAGATTCCATCTAGAATTTCATCCTCACTACTCTACTGAAACAACTGTTCTCAAAGTTGTAAAATATCTCCATATACCCAAATGGAAATGTCTGTTCTCTGTCCTCAGTATCTTTGATAGAGCAGACACATTTTAAATAGTTGATACCTCCCTTTTTCTTGATGATTTTATTCACTTGGATTCCAGATTTTGCTTGTCCTTATTGTCTCACTACCTCACTGGCTGCTCATTCTTGTTCTTCTTTGCTAATATCTTTCAAGATTTGGAGTGCATCTTTGAACTTCTTTCTATCTGTAATTGCCCTCACTCTTTAAATGACTTTATCTTGTGTTAAGGTCTCAAACTTGGCTGCCTGCTCTGGATGCCAGATTTGAATATCCAACTAACTACTCAACATCTCCATGTGGATATCTAAAAGTGATCAAAAATCTGACAAGATCAAAGCCATCTCTTAGGTTAATCTTCTTTGACTGCTCCTCTCCTGCATTTCCTCACTTAAATGAAACCTCATCCTTTTACCTTTCAGACCAGAAACATCAATCAGTAGTGTGCTGGAGCCAGCTTATACTGGCTCTCAAGGGCTGATTGTTAAATTTTCAGGAATTTTGCTAAACCTTTTGCAAAAGACCTCTTTAAAGTACTGAAGAACAAAGATGTCTCTTTGAAGATTAAGGTGTATCTAACTCAAGCCATGGTGTTTTCATTCACCTCATACTCATGTGGAAGATGGACAATAAATAAAGAAGAATGAAGAAGAGTTG
>NW_006921590.1:13791481-13795072 GCF_000298275.1 Orycteropus afer afer | reverse complement strand
TGCTGTAGAAATATTGTGTAAGGGTGTGCTATGGAACATCTCTTCCCAACTCCATATTCAGTGACGTAACATTGGTAACTTGAAATAGGCCATGGTGGGAGTATTTACACTGTGGAGGCAGTCAAATGCTAAAAAATAGGCCTTGATTTACTATTTTGTTGATTGTCTGGACTTCAAAAAGTAATGGAAAATATGTTATAGTGCAAATTAAGCCTAAACGTATGTTGTGTCTATGGCCCTCACCTAGTGAATAGTATAAACAATTGAGAAAATATTCTTAATGTTTGAAAACTATTTCATACAGCATATAAGTCATTCATATTATTGATAAATATACACTTTCCTCATAAATCTTCATTGATTCACTTTAATCTGTTATAGAAAATAAAATATATACAGTCAATTATGTTGAAACTATGCTTTGCCAGTTATAACCATATGTTAGGAGCTCTGGTGGTGTTGTACCTAAGGCATTTGACTGCTAACCCAGAAGGCTGGTGGTTCAAACCCACCAGCCACTCCTCAGAAGGAAGGTTGGACAATCTACTTCTGTAGTGATACCGTCTCGGAAACGCAAGGAGGGGTCACTATGAGTTGGATCTGACTCGACGGCATTGAGCTAAGTAACCATATGTTGGCTAAAGATACAAGAGTTAGACAAAAATCAACAAAAGCTATCTATGAGAATCAATTGGCTTTTGTTGTTGTTTATTTTATTATTAATAATAAATCATGCACTATATATCCTTGATAATAGTAAAATATAAAACAGGCTCATGAATGTGTATATGTACCATTTTCCTCCCAGTGAGCTGGCTGCTACTATTTACCACCATGTCACTTAAAGTGGTCTTATGTCCACATTTTTCTTCACATTTTATATTCAGTGTTTGACCAGATCTCAGTACTCCATCACTACCACTCTTGTCTAAGCTACATCTCTTACCTCCTATCAGGTATTCCTGATTTTACTCCCAATAACCCACTCTATTCTCCACAAAGTAGCCAGGAGCATGTTTTAAAAATGTAAATTGGATCATGTCATTCCTCCTCTCAAATTTAATTACTTGTCCTCCCAATCAAAAGAAAAGTGGTTTTCAAGACTGGATAATCCACCTGCTGCCTCTTTCCAATTCCATGATCTCATCTCTCAGCACATTTCCATTCCCTTTTGCTTGTTTTTTTTTGCAGCAATACTGGGCCATCCATCATCTTGGAATGATCAGGCATGCTCCCATACCAGGGCCTTTGCACATAGTGTCTCCTCTTCCTGGAATATTCTTTCCACCAGATTCACAAGGTTCACACTCACTTTCTTTAGAGATCTGCCCAAATGTCACCTTGTCAAAAATCTTTGTTCACCACACCCTTACCACACATCACCTCCCCCCAGCACTCCCTATCACTCAGACTCTGCTAAACTTTTCAATATAGCATTTATCATGATCTGAAATACTAATAAAAATTTAAACATGTGTCCACTGAACACATTACATATATTGTAAGTTCCTTGAGGGGAGTAATTCTATTTTATTCACTCTCTATCCCTGTTGTTGTTATGTGTCCTAGAGTCAGATCTGACTCATAGCAACCCCTCTTTGGGTTTCTAAGGCAGTACCACTACAGAAGTAGATTGCCCAACTTTCCTTCTGAGGAGTGGTTGGTGGGTTTGAACCACCAGCTTTCTGGTTAGCAGTCAAGTGCCTTATGCACTATGCTACCAAAGCTTCTATCACTAGAGTTTTAAAATGGTGTTTGGAATTTAGTAGGTATTCAACAAATAATTTTTGGTTAACAAAACAATGAAAAAAGGAAGAAATAATTTTCATGATTTAGCAATTTAGTAAATAGTTGCATTTTCTATTGAAACAGTGCATCTTTTCATGAGAGATGTCATTTGATTATATGGCAATTTGAACCAAGTTAAAAAAAAAAAAAAAAACCTGAAATTAGAAATAGACTTTGAAATAATTAATAATTTTGATGAATAATGATTTTTACTAAAAAATATTTCCTATAAGATTGAAGAAATATAACTCTGTACTTCTTTGTTAATGGATCAATCAGAAAAAAAAAGATGAAAACAAAAGAAGGTCTATGATTTATATAGGATACCATCAAGAGGAATAACCTTTGTGTAATCAAAATTCCAGGCCAGGAAGAGCCAAATGAAACCAGATAAAGTTGTCAAAGAGTTCTTGGAAGACAATTTCCATAATAATATGAAAGACAAGAATATATCCATGCAAGAAGTTCAGTGAACCCCAAACAGGATAGATCTAAAAGAAAATCATGGAGACATCTCTGCATCAAACTCACCAAAACCAAAGACAAAGAAAGAATGCTAAAAGCAGCATAGGAAAAAACAAAGTTACCTACAAAGGGTAATCAATAAGCCTAAGCTCTGATTTCCTGGCACAAACCATGAAGGCAAGAAGGTAACTGGATGTTTATATAAAACCCTGAAAAAAAAATTCCAACTAAGAATTATATACCAAGCAAAACTGTCCCTTAAATATGAAGGTGATATTAGGAGATTTCCAGATAAGCAAAAATTAGAAGAATTTGCTAAAATGAGACCAACCTTACAAAACATGATGAAGGGAGTCTTTCAGACAGAGAAACAACAACAGCAAACAACAACCAATGATTAACACACATGATGACATAACCCAGGAATCAACCAAGTTGTAGAAGTACCCAAAGAAAAATAAGCTTACAATAAGGTGTAATCAGAAAACCAGAGACATCAACTGGTAAACGAGGACAACTGCAAACCAAAAAGAGGGAGAGGGAATAAATAGTGTGGTTACAGAACATCTAAATGGTGAGGAAGTCAAGACAAATATGAGACAGAAGAGACTTCTTTAAATGAGAAGAAAATAATAAATTACAGGGTAATAATAAACCTTCACATCAAAGTAAACAAGAGGACAAACACAAATATTTAACAAATAGTAAAACAATAGCAACATTGGCGATGATAACATGATTCATAAACAATATAAGCTCAGCACAGAAAACTATATGGAAAAAAGAAATTAGAAAACCAACAACAAAAAAAAACATAACAAAATGACATGAATAAATTCATACTTGTCAGTAATTACAATGAATGTAAATGGATTAAATGTACTACTCAATGAATGGAGAGTTGCAGATGGGATAAGAAAACATGACCCATCAGTACATTGTCTACAAGAGACTCACCTTAGACACAAAGACAAAATTAGACTAAAAATCAAAGGTTGGAAAAAGAGATACCAAGCAAATAGCAACAACAACAACAACAACAAAAAGGCAGGAGTGGCAATATTAATTTCTGATAACATAGACTTTAAGTCAAAAATGACCATAAGAGACAAGGAAGGACATTACATAATGATTAAAGGATCAATTGAACAAGAAGACATAACCATAATGAAAATCTATGTATACAATGAAAGAGCCCCAAAATATATAAATCAGACTTTAAGAGAATTGAAAAGAGGAGTAGATGACTCCACAGTAACAGTAGGAGACTTTAATACACCACTTTCAATAAGACAGAACAACTGAGAAGAAACTCAACAAAGATGCAGAAGAACTAAA
>NW_006921590.1:13777209-13788766 GCF_000298275.1 Orycteropus afer afer | reverse complement strand
AGGAAATTCCTCAACATAGCAGTGGGCGTATATGCAAAACAAACACCCAACATTATTCTCAATGGAGAGAGACTAAACCATTCCCCTTGTGACCAGTAGCCAGACAAGGGTGTCCTCTATCTCCAGTTCTATTCAACACTGTATTGAAAGTCCTAGCCAGGGCAAAAAGGAAAGAAAAGGAAAACAGAGGTATCCAAATTGGTAAGGACAAAGTAAAGCTATCCCTATCAGCAGATGATACAATGCTATACATAGAAAACCCAAGAGACTCCGCAAGAAAACTACTGGAAGTAATTGAGAGATTTAGCATAGTGGCAGGATACAAGATCAACATACAAAAATCAGTTGGATTCCATTATACCAACAAGAGGTCTCTGAAAAGGAAATAAGGAAATCAATACCATTTATAATAGCTACCAAAAAAGATAAGATACTTGGGAATAAATCATACCAGGAACACAAAATATTTTGTACAAAGAAAACTATAAAAACACTACTTCAAGAAACTATAAGAGATATATTGACATGGAAGAACATACCCTGCTCATGGACAGGAAGATAGAACACTATGAAAATGTCAGTAATACCCAAAGCAATCTGTACATTGAATGCAATCCTAACCCAGATTCCATCAACATTCTTTATAAAGATGGGAAAACCAATCACTAATTATATATGGAAAAGAAAGAGACCTTGGATAAGCAAAGCACTACTGAAGGAAAACAAAGTAGGAGGTTTCATGCTCCCAGATCTCAAAATCTAATATAGTCCAAACTGCCTGGTATTGGTATGGTGACAAACATATAGACCAGTGGAATAGAATTGAGAACCCAGAAATAGATCCATCAAGCTATGGTGAGCTGAGTTTTGACAAAGGGTCAAAATCCATTAAATGAGGAAGACATAGTCTCTTTCACAAATGATACTGGCAAAATTGGATATCCATTTGCAGAAAAATGAAACAAGATCCATACCTTACATCATACACAAATACTAACTTCAGATGGATCTAAGACTAAATGTGAAACCTAAAACTATAAAGTTCATCAAGGAAAAATTTGGGGCTAACTTAGGAGCCCTGATTTACGGCATAGACTATCAAGCATAACCCAAGATGTACAAACAGCAGAATATAAACTAGATGATTGGGACTTTCTAAAAATTAAATTCTTATATGCATTGGAAGACTTCTCCACTAGAGTAAAAAAAGAACCTACAGAAGGGGGAAAAATATTCAACAATGACATATCAGAAAAAAGACTTATCTCTAAAATTTACAGAACACTCCAGCACCTTGTGTTAGACTGGGTTCTCTAGAGAAGGAAAACCAGTAAAGCTGAGAGAGAGAGAGAGGGAGAGAGAGAGAGAGAGAGAGAGAAATTTATCTTAGGAAAATGGCTCACACACTTACAGAAGCTGGCAAGTCCCAAGTTCTTGGATCAAACGTCAATTGGGAGGCTTTTCCTGACTCACACAGCTGCAGGGGCTGATGAGCTTAAGGTTGGCAGGCAGTTTATTTGCTGTTCACTCCAACGAATGACGAATCCAAGATCACCAGGCTGAATAGTGGATTGTTTACTCACAAACAGTTGTAGGCAGCACAACAGGATCTGGATCCACAGAAGAGTGTTTCATTTTCTCAGGATGTCCATAAATATATTGGAAGCAGGCCACTCCTCTAGGGAAACTCCCCTTCAGTGGATTCACTGCTCAAAACATATATATCCAATCTCATCATGGGAATAACCCACAACACAACTGCTTAAATCACTCAGAATTTTGGTCCAACCAAGTTGACATACAACTCCAACGATCACACACCTCAACATCAAAAAGATGAACAATCCAATTAAAAAAGGGGCAGAAGACATGAACAGACACTTCATCAAAGAAGACATTCAGTCAGCCAACAAACACATAAAGAAATGTTCATAGTCATTAGCCATTGTTGTTGTTATGTGCCGTCGAGTCAGACCCGACTCATAGCGACCCCTCCTTGGGTTTCTGAGGTGGTATCACTACAGAAGTAGATTGCCCAACCTTCCTTCCAAGGAGTGGCTGGTGGGTTTGAACCTCCAGCCTTCTGGTTAGCAGTCAAGTGCCTTAGGCTCTATGCTACCGGAGCTCCATTAGAGAGCTACAAATCAAAACAACCATGAGATACCATCTCACCCCAACATTAATACCAAAGTTCAACAAGAAAGAAAATAACAAATTCTGGAAAGGATGTGGAGAGACTGGGACTCTCATACGCTGTTGGTAGGACTGTAAAATGACACAACAACTGTGGAAATTGGGAAATTGGTATTGAGATTCCTTAAAAATTTGGAAATAAAAATATCATTTGATTCAGCAATCCCATTAATAGGTATATACTCTAAAGAAGTGAGTGGCAGAACATGAATAGATATATGTATATCCATGTTCATCACAGCATTATTCAGAATAGCAAAGAGATGAAAACAACCTAAGTGCCCATCATCCAAGGAACGGATAAACAAACTGTGGTACATGCACACAATGGAATACTATGCAACCATAAATAATAATGTAGAATCTGTAAAACACTATATAATGTGGAGGAACTTGAAGAACATTATGCTGAGTGAGATAAGTCAATCACAGAAGGACAAATATCTTATTAGTCTACTATTGTAAACAGTTAAAAGAAGGTTCATACATAAAGGAAACTTTCTTTGCTGGTTACCAAGAATGGGAAGAGAAGTTCCTAGATAGGTTGAAAAAAAAATATATATATAGAGAGAGAAAACAAAGCTTATTAGTGATTATCAGAGGCAAGAGGGAAGCGGAAAGGGGAAGATTTTGTTTGTGGGCATTGAGTTTATGCTAATGGTGGTGGAATATTTTAGAAAAGGATAGCAATAATGGTGGCACGACATGAAAAATGTCATCATTGTCCCTACACTGTAAAGGTGGAAGCTGTTATGTTGGTGAATGCCTTGTATATTATCACCACAATAAAAGTATAAAAAAAAAAAAAGAATTCCTTACATAATACATTTTTTTTCATTAAAAAAAAATTATTGTAACTTGGGTGAAAATTTACAGAGCAAATTCTTTTCCATACAGCAATTCATACACATATGGTCTCATGATATTGACTGCAATTCCCCACAATATAACAGCTCTCTTCCCACTTCCTCCCTGTAGTTACGTTTTCCCTGTATCTTTCCCTCCCATGTTCTCCTGACCCCCGAGCTGTCTCCCTGTGCAAACATTGCTCTTCTGATCACTCCAGGGAGGGTATCTACCTGATGTAAATATTTACCCCATATTCTTGTCTTTGTTTGGCTGGAAGCCACATAAATGAGTTCAATTCTAGACCTAAAGGGTGGCTAGGGGCCATAGTCTCAGGAATCTCACCAGGCTCTATCAGACCAGCAAATCTGGTCTTTTTTTTTTTTTTGTTTTATGGTTTTGTGTTTTGTTTCACATTATTCTCCCACTCTATACAGGATCTCCTGCACTGATCCCCCTCCAAGTGCTTAACAGTGGTAGCTGGGCACCATCTAGGTCTCATGGTCATATAGGTTGAGGACTGCATGAAGAGAGACCCATCCTTGCATCTGGATGGCTGCTTGCAAGCTTTTAAGACCCCAGTCACTACTCACCAAAGTAGGATATAGAACAATGCTTTTGTGTAGTATATTATGCCAAATGAGTTTGATATTCCCTATGACCATGGTCCCTATCCCACAGGTCCAACTACACACTCCCTCCAAGTGGCCAAGAAGTCACCTCACCCTTGCCCTTTGTCCACTCTATTATACACCTGGAATTCTTACAGCACATATAAATACACATGTAGAAACATTTTCTGCTAACTCTATACATGGTCATGGGCACACTATCCCCTGCCTAGACATACCTGTAAACACAGTATTTTGAAACATATATTTTATATCATCCTATTTAATATCCACATTTATACATATTTATGAAAATCATTAGGTTAGGATATTATTAGTAAGTAATAATTACATAAATACGCCAAATTAAACACACTGGCATCGAATTGATTCCAACTCATAGTGATTCTATAGGACAAAGTAGAACTGCCCCATATGGTTTCCAAGGCTGTAAATCTTTATAGAAGCATACTGCTACATCTTTCTCTCATAGAGCAGCTGGAGGGTTCGAACCACTGACCTTTGGGTTAGCAGCCAAATACCCTAAGTACTGTGCCACCAGAGCTCCTTATACTAGTGTATAGTTAGGAGTTCCTGAGTGTTGCAAATGGACTATGAGCCAAAAGACTGACAGTTTGAGCTCATCCAGAGGTGCCTCAGAAGACAAGCCTGGTGATCTGCTTCTGAAAGGTTATAGCCTTGAAAACCCTATTGAGCATTCTACTCTGCACACACAGGGTTGTCCTGCATCAGAATTGACAGTAACTAATAACAAGTGCAGGAGCTCTGGTGGCATAACGCCTAAGGCACTTGACTACATACCAGAAGGATCATGGTTCAAATCCAGCAGCCACTTCACAGAAGGAAGATTGGACAATCTACCTCTGTAGTGATACCTACAGAGGTATCAGAAACCCAAGGAGGGGTTACTATGAGTTAGAGTCGACTCAACGGCAGTGAGTTTGGTTACTTTATTTTACTTTATTTTTTGGACTAGAATAAAGCACAACTGGAACGCAGACTATATGATTTTTGAAAAAATAAAAGTCCATTGAATGAAGATATTGAAGGTATTCTAGATAAATAAGAACTTAGTGGCCTTATGGAACAACAAAACATTCTTAGTGAAAGGAATTTAAAAATTACAGCACTTAATCTAGAAATTTTCAAAGGAGATTGTTTTACATACTACCCTTGTACCCTTGAATGGATACCATGTCTCAGTGAAGCTTTACTGTTCAAATTCTAAGACTATAATGAAGTATTCCCTGTGTAGCAAAACGGCCTAAGAGAAACAGATCTCTATTCACTGAGCTTGCACACCTAAACTTATGAAATTACAGGAACATCACAAAACTTAATGGTCTATCTTCAGCAAATTTTGCAGTCACTAGCATACTGCCTTGATAACACACTTTCTCTGAAGATGTAATCAGATCCATGTAATTGGAGTATCAACGATGTACAACTCATAATGTCAGTATTAACAATACAGAGTGCCTGCAAAGCAGTTTTAAGTTCTATTTATAGTTGAATGGCTATAGAGTTAATCCAAGATGGGATGATATGATTGTTATCACTACTTCCTGCCAGTTTATTTGTGCAAAAGGAGGGCACATATTCAGGTCAAATCAAGGTCACTGCATCCCATAATTTAGTTGAGTCACTCTTTAAAAAATTATCTTCACTTCTACCAAAATATATTTTGAAAACTGCTTTAAATATTTTTTTTCTTGAAATGAGAAAAGATTTATGATAGATAGATAGTTGGATCATAGAAAGATAATGCTATGGCTTAGATATATGGATATATAGATATGTAGGTGTCAATACAAGGCCCTGGCTGGTGCAAATTATTAAGTACTCAATTGCTGAAAGAAAAGTTGGTAGTTTCAACCCACCCAGACGTGCCTCAGAAGAAAAGCCTGGTGATCTGTTTCCAAAAGGTCACAGCCTTGCAGCTCTATGGAGTTCATAGTCCTAGCATGACATACTCTGCACACATGGGCTCACCATGAGTTGAAATCAACTTAACAGCAACTGATTCGGTCAGATTTTATGCAATTGAGAGTACTCCTGCAACACACACTGTGTTATTACATGCTTTATGTATGTTATAGACCTTACCTGTGTTATAGTACTCAGTATCACAATGACTTCATGAGGTATAACGAGCTCTGGTGGTGCAGTGCCTAAGGCACTTGACTGCTAACCAGAAGGGTCGTGGTTCAAACTCACCAGCTGATCCATGGAAGATGGGGCAATCAACTTCTGTAAAGATTTACCAACTTGGAAACCCAATGGGGGTCTCTACGAGTTGGAATTGAATCGATGGAAGTGATTTTTTTTTTTTTTTTTTGGTTTCATGAGGAATATATTTTTAAAGTTGTTGTTGTTATGTGCCATTGAGTCAGACCTGACTCATAGCAACCCCTCCTTGGGTTTTCCAAGGTGGTATAACTACAGAAGTAGACTGCCCAAGTAGGTTACAAAAAGAAGAAGAAGAAGAAGAAAAACCAAACACACTCAAGTCATTTCAAGTCATAGTGATCCTCCCTTGGGTTTTCCAAGGAGTTCCTAGTGAGTTTGAACCACCACCCTTCTGGTTAGCCGTCAAATGCCTCAGGCACTATACCACTAGAGCTCTTGAAAGTTAGGTCAGAGGTAAGGAAACTTAGGCTCAAGCAGTTGAAACAAATTATCCAATGGCACACAGCTAGCAAGTGGCAGAGCTACAATATAGTCCCAACTCTTCACCTGTTTTCACATATAATACTCTTTAGAGAAATAATATTCCAAGGGAAGACCCTGGCCACCTAGGGCAGACCCAGGCCAGCCAGAAAACCATTTTCTACTATTCCATAAGAAGGGGAGGACTGAAACTGAGAGTAAGCATTTAGTATCTTTAATATCACTTTAGCACTGCTTCTCCATTCACAGGTTGAAATTCAAAATTATCAGCTTGATGGCTTAGAAACTGAAAACCAAGGAAAGAAAAGCTAGTCCTTCACCACAGATAGTTGGAGAAGCATTGCACTATAGTCCTTCAAAGCATTTTCACACATAACATTTAATTACACTGATACATCAAGAATAAATATTATTTGCATATTATAAGTGCAAAAAAAAAAAAAAAAACCTCTAAGAGATGTAAAATGTATGTGGTTTTATAATTCATATGATTTGAGATTTATTCAAAAGCTCTTTATCTTTTCCCTATGTTCTATTACTTACCTACTAGTGACATTTAAGATTAATTTTCCTCATACTGTCTGGACAAAACAAGACAGACAAAGTAATTCATCTTATATTACTAAAGAGTAATTGGCTGCCTAAGAAAATTTTATCTATTGATACTAATTGTCTTTAAGAAAATGAAAAAGTAAAATTTATTTTCATTCATTTTGCTAAGAATTACAATAAAGACTGGACTCCTTTCTCACTCATTCACTTATCTATTCACTCAACTAGCATTTACTGAATATCTACTATGTCCTAGGCATTGTGCTTGTGCCTGGTATACATGAAGAACAAAATAACTTTTCTACATTGACTTCAAAGGTAGAAAATAACTTTTGGGATTTAGATAAGTCTTCTCATATTGTATGTCATTTTTTGGAATCACAGGAAACTCAATTTTCCTGTTTTGCAGTACAAAAGCTTTAGAACGAGTCTACCTAACGTGGAAATAAAATTCTGCACAGCTTCTCCCTGCTACAAGCTACTAAGCATTAGGTTATGTCAAATGTTCTTTCTTCCTCTAATTGCTTTCTTTAGGATCACTAATCTTCCAAAGAATCATTGTTTACATTATGCCTCTGCCCATTAACCAGAGAAGCATTTCTTTCCACCCTTTCAGCACTCCAAGGAAGGATTAAGAGCAACTGTTAACACAATCAAAGCTCTGTTTAATTTCTATGATCCATTTGCATTTGCAATAAAACATCATGACTGTGAATTCCCAGAGGGTTTTAAGTACCATGGGATCAGGTTTATTCTCCTGCCCTAAGTGACCTGGACAGCAAGAAGGCAAGCCTCACCATGTGGAACATCAGAATACTCTGATAAACTAAGCAAGGTCATTCCCAACGCTCTGTTTGCATAGGAATAAGCAATAAGCATTCTAATAACGACCCTGCTTTGACTCTGTATGAAGCTGAGAATCAATCCAGAAAACACCTTCCCCAAATAACTATTGCAGACTGAAGTGAAGTCTTAAAAGCACAGTGGCTCGGAATTTTGAGCCACTGAGGAAATCAATTTAAGAGCAGATGTCCTCAATATGTGACCCATTCACTGTGCCTGTGATTCTAAGTAGCACACACATTCCCAGAAATGTGTTAGAAGGATGGCAGTTGTGTCACACAGAGTTTGGTAGTTATTTAAAGTTAATTAATTTAAGCTGACCTTTTCCTATAACTATAAGGCACAATAGACTACTAGTGATAATTGATTCTGGAGAGTCTCCGGAATGGTTCAAAGAAAACACAGCTGTGCTGTCTAACAGTTCTTCTTTGCTCTGGATTATAAACTATTTTTAGTACTTAGTTAATAAAGCTGATTTTCTTAAGGAGCCAGCAGTGGAACGCATGAGCTGCCGTGTCAGATGCTATTGGAATTGGGATTTGCAATGGATGAGCCTAAGAAAGTTAACTCTACCCATGCTCGCTGATTCTGAAAGCTGAGAAAACAATGTGCCTGCTTGTAGAGTTCTAAGGAAGACAAAGCTTATCAAAGTAACAGACATATTCAATAAATTCTTACCTCTCTCTCATTTTTAAAATTTTTATGTATCAATATTTTATAAATTTTAATTACAAGAAAAATGTAACAAAGATTTCAGAATATAATGATAAACAACGTATCATAAATGTTGCAAGTGCTTTTCATGTCAAGTATTCTTCCATATTAAGATGCACATCTTCTCTTATTTTGACAGCTCTGAAAATGATTGTAGGTCGTAAAGGTACATCGTGGAATCCATGACATTTTAACTCAGGACATATAGTAACCAATGCAATCATTTACGCAACTTTCTAAAGAAGGTGCTCTTATTAACATTTTAAAGATGAGGATCTAAGGCACAGAGAGAGAGAGAGAGATGTTAAGTTGTCCAATGAGTCATATCTAATAAATAGCAAAGCTGGGATTTGAAGGCAAGCAGACTCTTTCCACACTCCAAATCCTTAATGACAGTATGGTGTTGCCTCACTGATCCATTTAGATATGACTCAAGGGCCATGTGGCAAGACCTTCTCATAAGGACTTAACACTGTCAGCATGTTGTGTGTATCATCAGTATGAAAAGTTTCAATATGTGTAAAATAGAAAATGTGGTATTGCTTTGTGTGTGTTTACATAAAAATGAATCATAGCATCCAAATCTTTGTATCTTGCTTTTATCTTTCAATAATAATTTTTGGAACTAAGTCCACACTGTTATATACAGTCATCCTTACTTTTTCACTTCTTTTTTAATGGTTGCCTAATATTCTTCTATTATATGGTTGGACCCATAAATGCTTCTCATATTTACATTATTATAAACAACACTGTAATGAAATATCCTCATTTCAACAAGTGACTATCTAGGTAGATACCAAGAAGTGGGATTTCTGCGTCCTGGTGTGCTTCTGTTGTTTATCTAGATTGAAATATTTAGCCATAGCACACCAAGCTTGCTATATAGCACTTCACTCTCAAAAGGAGCAAGTTTAATGACAGCTACGTATCAAACAGTTATTTCATCAACTCATTGGAGTACTTTTCTACATACATGGAGAGGATCTTTATAACACCATTTTAAATTAGGCTCATATACACATTAAAGATATTTTATACAAAAAACCTGCAAATTTGGAGAGCAGGGTGGTAGGACAGGTCTTGCTGCCAAGAATAGTTCTCCTGTGATATAATACTGGAAAAAGAGAGGTGTCCTTATTACGTGTCATCATTCTAATGTTTCTCAAATTTTTCAAACATGTCAAGATGGCAACATTTTGTTTGTCATGAGTGAAACTAAGAAGAAACCCAATGATATAATAATTTACTGCTTATTGGATCAAAAAATCATGAATGGGAAAATATTTCTATAGTATTTGTCATTTTCTTTCAGTACGATGAATTCAGTCCCCTTAAATCCAAAGGGTTTGTTTTCATGAATCATCTCTGCCAAATTGTAGCACTGTCTAAGTGACAGAATGTCTGCTTAGGAGAGGACATTCAGGGTCCATTTATTGCCATCTCTGAGATTAGAATGTTGGCTGTGAGCTACCTTCACAAATGTTTTGTTCTTAATATAGTTGTTTAGCATTAAAAACAATGTTGCTCATGAAAAACTTAACATGAATAACAAGAGTGTAATCTTGAAATGGAGTAGGCTTTTGTGTACTAGTTTAATGGCTATAAGCTAACCTTCTTCAAAGGCAGGAAGATATTAAGATGAATTTATTACCTCAAATATTAAGTCATTCACACACTCTCTAAATACAACACTTCTCTAACAGTTGCTGTAACATGTAACAACACTCAATTAAAGAAATAGTCATATGATTTAGGAATAGCCAAACATAATAAAAATAGCTGCCTCTGAGCCACTGGGTTCTGCATTTAAAAAGGCACCAGAGGGTTCTTATTTGAAAAATTACTTACAAAATACAGCATCAGAGGACACATAACTATACAAAGACTTGAGTTGGCTTCATAATGTTACTCCTTCAATCATACAATGGGAAGAGGGGAAGAGATTGACATTTGTCTTTTCATTTTATTTTCATCTTTCAAGTAAAACAATGTGCAAGTGAGAAAGCAAACCCTTCTCCCAGATACTCTTGAACTTCTGAGTCAGTTCACCAAATTAGCTCTTGGTCATGATTTGGTTCAGCATAGCAGCAATAGAGCTAAAAGATTAAATCATTTTTGAAAATGTAAAAATACTAAGAATATGCAAACCAGCATGCAAGTCAAGACATTGAAAGTGCTTCAAATGACATCATGGCTCCCAACTCAGTCTTCTTTAGAAGTTCCAATGTGTAATAGTGAGTCATATGTGGTCTGTGGATCAATAGCATCAATCTCACCTGCGAGCCTGTTAGAACTACAGAAGCTGGAGTCCCATCTCAGAACTTGTCAATTAGAATTTGCATGTTAACAAGATACCCTGGTTCTCAAATATCAAAGCTTGAGAAGAACTGATCTATACCAAGTTATTATTAGTTCCCATCAAATTGGTTTCAGTTCATGGCAAGCCTATGCACAACTAATTGGAAACACTGACCAGTCTTGCACCATCTTCACAATCGCTCAAGTTCATTGTTGTGGTCACTGTTTAAGTGTTTTCCAATGTAGGGGACCCAAATTCTAGCACTACATTGGACAATATTCAGTTATGATTCATAGAGTTTCAATGACTAATTTTCAGAAGTACATCACCAGGCCTTCCTTACTGATCTGTGTTAGTCCAGAAGCTCTACTGAAACCTGTCCACCATGTGTGACTTTGCTGGAAACTGAAGTACCTGTAGCATAACTTCCAGTATCACAGCACCATGCAAGTTACCATTGTATGACAGACCAACAGATGAATAGTAGCTATATCATAAAACCCAGTTAAAATTGTGTTTCCAATTTTCATTAGACCTAGAACATGAACAGTTGCAAAACTAGGTTTTGCTTAATTAATTATGAAACTTTTCTTGTAGGGAGAGCACAACTCTATGTGCAAATCTCCAGTTTCTCCACTTGTTCCTCAAAATGTATGTGAACAAATGCATGGAGGTAAAAAGTGATTAGGGGGAGAGGCGGGGCAAGATGGCAGACTAGGCAGAAGGATTGCACAGACCCTCTTCAACAAAGAAAAGGGAAACCAATTAACACAGACACAGAAGATAATCTTGGACCCCTGAGCCT
>NW_006921590.1:13758812-13759502 GCF_000298275.1 Orycteropus afer afer | reverse complement strand
TTCATAAACATAATGAGCTCAGCACAGAAAATAATATGGAACAAAGAAACCAGGGACACCATGAAAAAACACATAACAAAATGAGAGCAACCAATCCATACTTGTCGATAATTACACTGAATGTCAACGGATTAAATGCACCACACAAGAGACAGAGAGTTGCAGATTGGATAAGAAAACAAAACCCATCAATATGCTGTCTAAAAGAGACAGACCTCAGAGACAAAGACAAAAATAGACAAAAAAATCAAAGGTTGGAAAAAGATATATCAAGCAAATGGCAACCGTAAAATAGCAGGAGTGGCAATATTAATTTTTGATCAAATTGACTTTAAGATAAAAGCCACCTTACAAGACAAGGAAGGGCATTATATAATAATTAAAGGATCAATTGAACATGAAGATATAACCATAATAAACATCTATGGACTCAATGAAAGAGCCCAAAATATATAAATCAGACTTTGAAAGAGTGGGAAAGTCAAATAGATGACATTACAGTCATAGTGGGAGACTTTAATACACCACTTTCAATGAACAATAGAACAACTGGAAAGAAACTCAAAAAAGACACAGAACAGCTAAAAAATACAATCCACTAACGTGACCTTATAGACATCTACAGAGCACTTCACCCAAAAACAACACAATATACATTCTTATCCATTGCCTATGGAACATTTTCCATGA
>NW_006921590.1:13750546-13758346 GCF_000298275.1 Orycteropus afer afer | reverse complement strand
TGGAAACTGAACAATACCTCCTTAAGAAAGTCTGGGTAGGAGAAGAAATAAAAATTGAAATTCAAAAACTCCTTGAATCAAATGAGAATGAAAATACAACATACCAAAATCTTTGGGACACAGCAAAAGCAGTGATTAGAGGCCAATTTAAAGCAATAAATGCACACATCCAAAAAGAAGAAAGAGCCAAAATCAACACCTCCAACAATTAGAAAAGAATAGAAAGAAAAGTTTACACTCACCAGAAGAAAGGAAATAATCAAGATTCAAGCAGAAATCAATGAAACAGAAAATAGAAGAGCAATAGAAAAACTCAACAAGAGCAGAAATTGGTTTTTTGAAAAGATTAATAAAATTGACAAACTACTGGCAAATTTAGCAAAGAAAAAGAGGGAGAGAATACAAATAATATGAATAAGAAACAAAATGGGTGGGATCACAACAGAACCAACTGAAATAAAAATGATAACATCAGGATACATGAAGAACATACTCCAACAAATTTGAAAATCTGGAAGAAATGGAAAGATTTCTAGAAACACATCACTTACCTAAACTAACACAGACTGATGTAGAAAAGTTGAAAACATCTATAACAAAGGAAGAAACTGAAGAGGTCATCAAAAAATTACCAACAAAAAATCTCCTGGCCTAGATGGTTTCACCAGAGAATTCTACCAAACATTCACAGAAGAACTGACACCACTCCCACTCAAACTATTCCAAACTGTAGAAGAGGATGGAATCCTCCCTAACTCATTTTATGATGCAAGCATAACCTTGATACCAAAACCAGGCAATGATATCATGCAAAAGGACAACTACAGATCAATACCCCTCATGAATATAGATGAAAAAATCTTCAACAAAATCCTAGCCAATAAACTCCAGCAACCTATCAAGAAAATAATTCATTATTATCAAGTGAGGTTCATATCAGGTATGCAAGGATGGTTCAACATTAGGAAAACAATTAATGTCATTCACCACATAAATAAAACAAAGAAAAAAAAATGATTGTATCAATTGATGCAGAAAAGGCATTTGATAAAATCCAACAGCCATTCCTAATAAAAGCTCCCAGCAAAATAGGAATAGAAGGGACATTCCTCAGCATAATAAAGGGCATCTATGCAAAACCAACAGCCAACATTATACACAATGGAAAGAGACTGAAACCATTCCTCTTGCCTACTGGAACCAGACAAGGATGCCCTCTATCACCACTTCTATTCAACATTGTACTAGAAGTCCTAGCCAGAGCCATAAGGCAAGAGAGAGAAATCAAAGGCTTCCAAATTGGTAAGGAAGAAGTCAAACTATCCCTATTTGCTGATGATATGATCCTATACCTAGAAAACCCAAGAGATTCAGTCAGAAATCCACTGGAACTAATTGAGAAATTTAGCATCATGGCAGGATACAAAATCAACATCCATAAAGCAGTTGGATTCCTCTACACCAGCTAAGAGGTTGCTGAAAAAGAAATAAGGAAATCAATGCAGTTTACAATAGCTACCAAAAAAATAAAATACTTGGGAATAAATCTTACCAGTGACACAAAAGATCTGTACAAAGAAATCTGTGAAAAACTACTTCAAGAAACCATAAGAAAGCTACATAAATGGAAGAACATGCCATGCTAATGGATAGGAAGATTGAACATTGTGAAAATGTCAGTTCTACGCAAAGAAATCTATACATTCAATGAAATCCCAATCAAAATCCCATCAACATTTTTAAGGATATGGAAAAACCAATCACTAACTTTATTTGGAAAGGAAAGAGACCCCAGATAAGCAAAGCACTATTGAAGAAGAACAAAGTAGGAGATCTCACCCTGCCAGATCTCAAAACCTGCTATACAGCCACAGTAGTCAAAACTGCCTGGTATTGGTACAATGACAGATGCATAGACCAATGGAATAGAATTGAGAACCCAGAAATAAATCCATCCACCTATGGTCATCTGATCTTTGACAAAGGGCCTAAATCCATTAAATAGGAAAGAGAAGGTTTGTTTAATAAATGGTGCTGGCAAAACTGGAGATCCATTTGCAGAAAAATGAAACAAGATCTGTACCTCATACCATACACAAAAATGAACTCCAGATGGATCAACGACTTAAATGTGAAGCCCAAAACTATAGAGTTTCTCAAGGAAAATTAGGGGCAAATTTAGGGGCCCTAATATCTGTCATAAACAGACTATCAAGCATAACTCAAAATGCATAAACAGCAGAAGATAAACTAGATGAATGGGACCTTCTAAAAATTAAATTTTTATGTGCTTCCAAAGACTTCTCCAAAAGAGTCAAAAGAGAACCTATAGATTGGGAAAAAAATATTAGGCAGTGACATATCTGACAAGAGACTTATCCCTAGATTTATAGAAAACACCAACATCTCAATCACAAAAAGACAAACGATCCAATTAAAAAATGGGCAGAAGACATGAATAGGCAAAAAACATATGAAGAAATGCTCATGATCATGAGCTATTAGAGAGATGCAAATCAAAACAACAATGAGATACCATCTTGCTCCAGCACTAGCAGCAAACTTCAACAAGACAGAAAATAAATGCTGGTGAGGATGTGGAGATTGGGACTCTATTACACTGCTAGTGGGATTGTAAAATGGTACAACCACTGTGGAAAGCAGTATGGTGACTCCTTAAAAAGATGGAATTAGAAATACCATTTGACCCAGCCATTCCATTACTAGGATTATATCCTAAAGAAGTAAGAGCCATGACAAGAACAGACATATGCACACCCATGTTCATTGCAGCACTATTTACAATAGTCAAAAGATGGAAAAAACCTAGCTGTCAATCAACTGAGGAATGGATAGCCTAATTTTGGTACATACACACAATGGAATACTATGCAACCCTAAAGAATAACCTAGAATCTGCAAAACACCGCATAACGTGGATGAACTTGGAGGACATTATGCAGAGTGACATAAGTCAATCACAAAAGGACAAATATTGTATTAGTTCATTATTGTAAAAGTCAAGGAAAGGTTTATCTATGGAAGGGAAATTTCTTTGTTGGTTACCAGGGGTGGGAGGGGAGGGGGGCTATGTTAAATAGGTAGAGATAAGTATTGATTTGGGTGAAGAGAAGGGGAATGTACAAAATGTGAGTGATCAACATGGTGGCATTGAGGAAGAGGAAGACATAGAGGTACAGACAACAAAGATGAATCCTTTTGTACATACAGTACATGTTGTCAGTGAAGGCAAACATGGGTATACAGGTGGATAGATGAGTGGACAGGCTTAACTATTAGGTATGTCTATGAAGTGGGGAGTGTACCCAAGACCATGTATAGGGTTGGCAGACAACTGTCCTATAAGTGTATTTGTATTATCTGAATGTCCAGGTGTATAGGAGAGTTGACAAGGGACAAGGTTGTGACTGGTACACCATGCGAACCACAGCCTATACAACTATGAGACCAGAAGAACTAGATGGTGCCAGCTACCACTGTCAACCACTCAGAGGGGGATGTATGTAAGAGATTCTGGATAGAGAGGGAGAACAATGTAGAATAAAACTCAAAATCATTTGGGAGGAAAAATAAAAAAGGGCAGGACCTTGTTTGGTGGTCTGACAGAGCCTGATGGTACCACTGAGACTATGGCCCCTAGCTACCCTTTAGGTCTGGAATTGAACCCACATCTGTGGCTTCCAGCCAAAGAAAAGACAGGCGTATGAGTTGAACATTTACCTGAGGTAGATACACTCCTTGGAGAGAACTATCATGGGAGAAAGAAGGGTTGTTTATGCACAGGGAAACAGCTCAAGGGGCAGGAGTACATGGAGGGATGGACACAAAGAAGAGGTAACTATTGGGAGGAAATGGGAGAGGAACTGTTGTATTGGGATAAATTGTAGTCAATGTCATGAGACAAAGTGTATGTGAACTGCTGTGTGGAAAGTGAATTTGCTGTACAAATTTTCATCCAAATCACAATTAACAACAACAACAACAACAAAAAGAGAGCTCTTTCAAGTGTTAAAGAGCAAAGATAGCATTTTGAAGACTAAGCTGCCCCTGACCCAAGCCATGCTATTTTCAGTCCCCTCATAGGCATGTGAAAGCTGGACAATAAATAAGGAAGACCACAGCAGAATTGATGCATTTGAATTGTCGTGTTGACAATAGTTATTGAATATACCACAGATAGCCACCAGAATGAATAGAACTGTCTTGGAAGGAGTACAGCCAGAATGCTCCTTAGTAGTGAGAATGGTGAGAATTCATCTTTTGTACTTTGATCATATTATCATAGACACCAGTCCCTGGAGAAGACATCATGCTTAGGAGAGGATCAGAGAAAAAAAAAGGTAGATGCTCAACAAGATGGATTGGCACAGTGGCTGCAACAACAGGCTCTCAAGCATACCAATGAGTGTGCGGACGGTGCAGGACTAGGCAGTGTTTAGTTCTGTTGTACACACGATTGCTAGGAATTTGATCCAATGTAATGACACCTAACAGCTTAGTAGCTTGTCTTCTCATCAAGAATTTTTTTTTATTATTATTACAAAATCATTTGATGTATAAGAATTAGTTCTTGGTGAAAAAATCAAACTGATGTTAAATTTAGAAACACAGGTGACATTTTTAAGTAATCTCTTCACCCTTGAAAAATAAACAATCTCCTCCCTCTTTACCTCAAAAGAAATGAAAATGTCTTTTCTGACCAGAGAAAAATTTTGTCACTTACATATCTTGGGCCTTCATTTTCTGCATCTGTAAAATGAGTAAGTTTCACCTGATCACAAGGTTTTATGAAATAAATTCAGATATAAAATTTTATGAATGTATTTATCTAACATTCATACTCTTTCATGCAATTTCAGGATATAAATAAACATATACAGTTTGGCAGTTTGTCTCAAGATTCCTAAAGCTTGGAATTTGCCAGAAGTGATGAGAAATGAATTCCAGTAACATACAATATTTTCTGTACAGCAAAATAAAGCATACTGACCCTAAAATTAAGGTCATTTCATTTTATTGTATTTCTTGTTACACAAGACTGGACTTAATATATGTGGATAATTTAATTATTTATTACAGCAATATTTCCATCATTGTCTTTGAGGTTCTCTCAATAACTAATGTAGGCTGAACCACAAATAAGAACAATTGGTGTCATATTGAGATATGCTAAACAATCTTTTCTATTTCACTATCCTCAGCAGGAAACCTTAACTACAAACTACTACTAACTACTAAGTCCAATTCCTTGTCTTTTAATAGAAATTAACTTGTGCAAAACATTATGGTATCCTCTGTGAATTTTAACAGAGTGATGCTAAGGCTTTTAGAGTTGATGTGGCACAAGACATATGATCTTAATGTAGTTGTTCTGCAGAGAAAGTAGGAAGAGAGAGGATAAGGCATATTTTATTGGATGTTACCATTTTGCAAGAAAAATTAGGATCATTTAGTTGTTCATTTGGTAAAACTATTAATATGAGTTCTATTTAATACCATTTTCCCAAATATAATTCATTCATATAAAATGACCCCATTATTTGTATATGTACAGGCAGTCTCCAAGTTATGAATACTTTGCTCTTCAAAACCAAACTCTTTGCTATCTAGTAGATGCTGACTCACAGAAACCCCAAAGGACACAGTAGAACTGCCCCCATAGGGTTTTCAAGGCTATAAATCCTTATGGAAGCATACTACCTCATCTTTCTCCCATGGAGTGGCTGGTGGGTTCAAACCACCGATCTTCTAGTTAGCAGCTCCATGCTTTAACCAAAACATCACCAGAGTTCCTAAAGTGTTCTTAAAAGGACTTTTTAAAGTTAGTTGTTTGGATTCTGAGATTTATTTTCCCATAGAAACACTGTTATAAATAATACATACATTCTCTCATCAATTCAGAAAATGCTTTTTAACTCAGAATGTTGATAAACTGAAATGATCATGGACTTGGTACAGTGTACGCACAAATCAGTAGAGAACTCTGAAAGTAGTTTTGCCTCAGTAAGTGAATATCCTTTCATTGTTATTGCAATCCAAGTGTCTTTCTCAGCATGTTTTATTTTAGATCAATTTTCTACCTCCACTTCCATAGAGATACCACCTCAGAAACCCAAGGAGGGGTCACAATGAGTTGGGTCGACTCGACAGCACATAACAACAAGTAGTCTCCTGGAACTCTGGTTTTCTCTTCCACGCCTGTTACACCTTGGCCAGTTATTTAGTCTTGACATTGGCGAGTGTTATGTTAGAGCCCCTTGTAAAATTTCACAGGATTAAATTTTTAAATTTTCAGGAATTTTGCTAGTGTGTTTTTTCAACACAACCATTATTAAGAATTAAATTGTATGTACTTAAAATTATGTTAAAAACAAAGGTAACAAATGGGCATAACTTATAAATTCTTAATCATTTTACTACATTTACTGTTCTCTTTTCTTTTGACTTTATTTACATGTATTGCACCTGTGTAATGGAATGGATACTGTTGTTCTTTTGTACATTGCTTCTCAACTTCAGGCTCAGTGACATGCTGATCGCTTAAAATTGACCAAGGTTAGGATATCTGTTGTTGTGTGCCTCTGAGTTGATTCCAACTCAGCAATCCCATGTGACTGAGTAGAATTGCTCTATAGTATTTTCTTCACTGTGATTTTTATGGAAACAGATCATCAAATCTTTTTCTTGTGGAGCTGCTGGGTAAATAGGAATCACTAACATTTCGGTTAGCAGCCCAGTGCTTAACGATTGCACCATCATGGAAATAGGCTAACACTGTATATCAGGGCTTGATTTAATGTATTGTTGGTTTCTGAACTAAAAAAAAGTCACAACCCTTGAGTCAAATCTGGTCCACTATATTTATAAATAACATTCTATTGGAATAAAGCCATATTCATTCACTTACACATTATCTGTGACAGTTTTTGCTCCAAATGACAGAAATGAATAGTTGCAACAGATTGTATGGCACACAAAACCTAAAATAGTTACTATCTGGCTATTTAAACAATAAGTTTATCAACTCCTGCTCTGGATTTAAGAAAGTGATGTAAATAATATTAATAAAAAAGAATGTCATGTCTTAATCCATGACTTTGAGAACAGCACAAAATTAAGGAAATTCTCTTCCAGTATTCTAAAACTATCATTTAAATAAATAAATAAGTCAAATGAAATTCTGAACTTTGCTGTTTTACTTTAGCCTTGTTAACAAACTAAAGTATCAACAAACATTCATGTCAAACTATATTTGCTCATAGTGATATGATGGACTTCTTTGCTAAAGCAAATTGTAATCAAGTATTTAGTAATAGTCTAGTTTTGTGAGATTATATCAATAAGGAGCTCTGCTGGTACAGTGGCTAAGGCATTTGACTGCTAACCAGAAGGTCAGCAGTTCAAACCCACCAGTCGCTCTGTGCAAGGAAGATAGGACAATCTACTTCCCTAAAAATTTACCACATTGGAAACCCAGTAGGGGTTGCTATGAGTTAGAATTGACTCGATGGCAGTAGTTTGGTTTGGGTTTGGGTATTGTTATCAATAAAATTTTATAGTGACCCCTCCTTGGGTTTCCAAGGCAGTATCACTACAGAAGTAGATTGCCCAATCTTCCTCCCAAGGAGTGGCTGATGGGTTTGAACCGCCAGCCTTCTGGTTAGCAGTCAAATGCCTTAGGCAATACGCAACCAGAGCTCCCATAAAAATGATAGAGGATTTCAGAAGATTACATATCAGATTTTATGGCAACATATTTATTGTCAAAAAGCAGGTTTC
>NW_006921590.1:13738349-13750241 GCF_000298275.1 Orycteropus afer afer | reverse complement strand
TTTTCCTTAGAAAACAAGTTGTGAAGTATTTACTAGTATTCACTGACCCTGACCAAGATCCAACTCTGTTTATCTTATAGTCATCTCCCTATCTCATCTCTTCTGTTCGGCTTCCTCCTGCAAAGTTAGGGCTGGAGTATGAACAATCTCCTTCCTCCTATTAGTCATAATATAGTCATAATATAGGTTGGTCTTCAGCTCCATTTACTGCACAATGATTATGAAATTTGTAGCTAGATCTGGATGTGATCAGAGCAGAGCAGGGATGAGAGAGAGAAAGAGTTTTCCTTTCACTCTCTTGGGTCAGCACTCAGTACCTTTTTGATTTGAGCCTTGTTTATGTTTGGTGTCTTCTCCCCTTGTCTTAGCATTACTCTTCATTTATGTCCTTTTGATTTGCTCTGGCCCCTTGTTCTTTTGAAAGGAACATGATCTCAGATGGATGACGTGTAGCTCAGGCCAAAGTAACAAAAGTGATTTTTTTGAACTTTGACACTTGTGTAGGCTGTCTCATCCAAGTCTGGGAATGCTTCCTTATCTGTGTTGAATTGGAGTGGGCCCACACAAAGAAATGGAAGCCTGGACAGCTAACACATGTTTATGGAATTACCTCTGGTTGACATTTGGCAAAGATCATAATAAACTGATGAGCTGAGTTCAAATGCGTAATTAACATTGGCCCTGCATAAGAAAATCTAAAAATGTATTGTATATTTCTTAACAGTTGTTCCTACCTAATGCCGTAAACTTAATCTTTATCTGTGGTAACAATTGGATCCACAATTTCCCTAAGGGTCCTCTTCTATCACATTCTTTCAATCATATGTTGGGGCCACCTGGCTACAACATCTGTCACCCCATTCAATGCCAGCCTTTTTCAGGAGACTTGGCAAGGGTTCTTTTTCTTTCTCACCTCTCTAAGAATGTCCCTCTGGAAGGAGCGTTTATTGATCCTTTTTATGGATGCTCATTTTGTCCCATTATGCTAGACACTGGGGAAAAGAAATACCCTCTGTTTTCCAGAGGCTCACATAAACTTTACCCTTAAGAAAGTTTTATGAAGACAAGACTTTAACTTGAGCATCTATAGTTTGTGGAGTGGAAATTTATTTCATATATTGAATTGTCACAAGAGGTGTTTGATTTTTGGGGATTTTGTCTTAAATATTGTTTCTGAGTGTGTCTTTCAGTCTTCTAATATGGATAATTGGTCCTAGCATTTCAGAAATTATTGTGGGAAAACATAGCTGTGTTGCTTAATTGCATAGTTTATAAAAAATGAATTTAGAAAATAAAGATGGGATGGAATCTTTGTGTAAGGAACATTTACTAGAGCGAAAAACAACAAAATAAACTGAAATCCAGAAGTTTAAGTCTAATAGACTGTTATAGAAAAAAAAAAAAATAGGACTTTTCTAAGAAACATTTTATAATAATTACACAAGCTATTGTATATCGGGAAGGGAAAAACTAAGACAGAAGGCATTAGCACTCTTTGAAGTTGAAAAGAAAAACAGTGTGATTAAAAAAAAAAAAAAAGTAGATCATATGACTAACAGTACTTTACTACTAGGAATAGGAAAATTTTAAATTTAAACCCAGCTAACAAAGTGGTTAAGGTTTGGTCTGGGCTCTCATGATTTCTAAATAAGAATGTATTTAAAAGATAGATCTATGATCCCCACCACCTTTTTCTATAGTACTAGGAGTTGAATAGGGAAAAAAGCATGATTAAAAATTGATAAAATGCTTTCAAATTTTGCATTTCCCCCTCTTTGATTATAACAGAAGGTTTTCAAATGAGTGACATATTTCAACTGAAAACATATTAATGTATTGTAAAATAAGTACTGAAAAAATATCATAATGAATGCAATTACTTATAAAATAAAGTGATTAAAATGATTAAGAATCTATTTCCATTTATTTTTCCCTCTTATTCAAACTCAGTAATTGGTCCCTTCTCTTTAAAAGATAATCTCCTAATGCTTTCAATAATTCTTCCTCAATTGTCTAGATTGCATTTTTTATAACAAATATAATAATTCAAATTGTATAGCTTCTGAAATATTCATTAGGTATTTCAATAACTATCTGGAATCTAGGCAAGTAAACAGGTTTAGACTTTGAGATCTGAGAACAATTAGAGAGAAAAACTTTTATAATGGGTTAAATTACAAAAAAAGAACAAAAAAGGGGGGTGGCAAGGAAAGAAATCTAGAGATCACTATGCTAACATTTAATAAAATTTAGAGGAAAAGTAACTTTTCAGACAGATGGAAAAAGAAAAAGGAGAGAGAACGGTGTCAGAGAATTCAGGGAGTAGAATTTTAAAGAGAACGGAGAGGTTCATGTTGTCAAGGGTCAGAGTGGTTAGAACTTAGACATGACTATTGGATGAAACAATCAAGAGTTTATTAGTAGCTTTTTCCAAGATAATTTTCAGTATAGCTATGGAAGTAGAAAAAAGAGACATGGATTGAGAAGTGACTGGGGGAAAATGGGGAATAGCAAGTCTAAATACTTATTCAGGAAGCCTGGTCAAAAAGAAGACAAAAATAATGAGCCAACAGAGAGGGAAAAAAATGAGTATAAATGAGTAAAAGGATGTTAAAATAGGACCTGTTCTCATTTCATCCAAAATCTCAAATTGATAGTCAAACATCATGTGCAAGTCCTCCTGAAATATGGTGCCTGTCTACTTAGCTGTGGTTCCAAAGGAAGTAGCAGAGGGCCAGGTCATGATTCTTGTCTGACCACCTACCTCCCATCAAAAAAAGAGGCTGGAGGCCTAAAGTCATTTAGTAACTTACAATTACTTTGGAGAGAGGGCAGTGTGTGTTGTGTATACCCCTGTCATCCTTTAAGAGGCACAGAAAGGAAACTTCTTAGAGACAGTTTGCAGGACACTGGACAAATATTTGACATTGAAAATAGTCTGTTCAGAAGTGACTAACTGAAGTTGCTTGTGTCATGATGAAGAACTACAGTTCCTCTGATAACAGATGAAATGTGTATGTTTTCCACTGATCATATGTAATACATATGAGAAAGAGAGCAGAGTTGGCTTTGCTGTAGATCCTAAGAGGCCCATATTGAAAGGTGAGGATACTTCAGCTTCGAAATCATGGAGGTGGCTGCCAGAAAAACTGCCTGAGTCAGAACCATAATCAAACACAGAATGGAAGTTTATTGGCTTACATGAAAGGGGCATGTGGTGATGGCAATCAAAGGGGAGGGGGTCCAAGAATCCACATGCCCCTCACAAAAGAGATGGGTTTTAATGTCTGCCATATCCCTAGAAATTCTTCTATTACATTGTTGCCAGTAAAATATAACTTTCTTGTTCCTTAACTTTCCCCAAAACTGACTAGAGGTGGAGAGGAAATCTCTAGGGAAGAAAGGAAGAGGGCCAGATGGAAAAAATATACCAGAGTAAGTGGATGTATGGAAGAAAAGGAGTTTTTCCTGTTGTCACTATGCAAGTCCTGCTTTTGAACATTTACGGTACAAAATCAAGTGAGAGGAGCTCTGGTAGCATAGTGCCTAAGGCACTTGCCTGCTAACCAGAAGGCTGCCGGTTCAAACCTACCAGCCACTCTTCGGAAGGAAGGTTGGGCAATCTACTTCTGTAGTGATACTGCCTCGGAAACCCAAGGAGGAGTCATTATGAGTCGGGTCCAACTCGACGGCACATAACAACAACAACAACAATCAAGTGAGGGGATCACTGGTATACAAAGGAAGGAAAAGGATTTAGTTAATAGACCAGCCTCATTAGAATGTGGAAATTATTGAACAATATTATTAACACTACACACAAGTAAAATTTTTCTGAAAATAATTAAAAAAAACAGTTACAGCTGTACATAGATAATAAACTGTCAGATATACAAGTTAGATTCAAAAGGACATGGAACGAGGGATATCATTGCCAATGTCAGATGGATCTAAGCTGAAAGCAGACAATAACAGGAAGACATTTACCTATGTTTTATTAACTATGCAAAGACATTCAACTGTGTGGATCTTTGCAAAGTATGGATAACACTGCAAGGAATGGGAATTCCAGAATATATAATTGTGTTTATGAGGAACCTATACATAGACCAAGAGGCAGTCCTTCAAACAGAATGAGAAGACACTGTGTGGTTTAAAATCAGTAACAGTGTGTACCAGGGTTGTATCCTTTCACCATACTACTTCAATCTGCATGCTGAGCAAATAATCTGAGAAGCTTGACTATATGAAGAAGAATATGGCATCAGGTTCTACACAATTTGCAGTGTGCATATGAAACAACCTTGCTTGCTGGAAGTGAAGAGAACTTGAAGTGCTTATTGATGAAGATTATAGATTACAGCCTTCAGTATAGATTACTTCTCAACATAAAGAAAACACAAATACTCAGAAGTGGGCTGATAAGCAACATCACAAAAAATGGAGAAAAAACTGAAGTTGTCAAGGATTTCATTTTACTTGGATCTACAATCAACATTCATAGAAGCAGCAGTCAAGAAATCAACTGATGTTAGACATTGGGCAAATCTGCTATAAAAGACTTCTTAGTGTTAAAGAACAACGATTTCACTTTGAAGACTAAGTTGTGCATACCCTAAGCCATAGTATTTTCACTCACCTCATACACATGGGAAAGCTGGACAATGAAGAGGGAAGATCATGGAAGAATTGATATATTTTTATTATGGTGTTGGTAAAAAATAATGAATATACTATGGACTGCCAGTAATATATCAGATAGTGTTTCACTGCTATCCACAAATCTGTCCTGGAAGAAATGCAGCCTGAATGCCCCATGGAAGTGAGAATGGCCAGATTTCATCTCACTTTGATCATGTTGTCAGGAGGAACCATTTCCTGGAGAAGGATATCATGCTTGGTAAAATGGAAGGTCAATGGAAAAGGAGAAAGTCCTCAACAAGATGTATTGACACAGTGGCTGCAATGATGGGCTCAGGCATAGCAGGGATCATGGGGCTGGTGCAGGACCTGGAAGTGCTTCATTCTGTTGTACATAGTAGGGGCCCTAGGAGTCAGAGATGACTCCAGGGCACCTAATAAATGACAACAACATGGACTGCTAGAAGAATGAACAAATCTTTCTTGAAAGAAATATAGCTGAATGTTCCATAGAAGCAAGAATGGAAAGACTTTGTCTCTTGTACTCAGTCAAGTTATCAATAGGGACAAGTCCCTGGAGAGGGATTTCATGTTTGGTATAGTAAAGAGTCTGTGAAAATGGGGGAAACTCTCAACAAGATGAATTGAAGAGTGGCTGCAACAAAGAGTTAAGTATAACACTGTTTGAAGGAGGTACGTAAATGGGCAGTGTGTTTTTCTGTTGTATACAGGGCTGCCATGAGTCAGAACCAACTAGGTGCCTAACAACAACAGATTAACCTCAAACAAAGAAACAAAAAAATTAAGACTGACAGAAAGAAGGGGGGAAAGAGTGGTTTAAGGCTCAGGTAGGTATAAGAAAGCTGTTGTGGACACAGGTGGCTGAAGTATGTCAATTTAAGGAATAAGAAACATAGGTTGACTCTAGTCAAGAAGAACTGTATAAGAGGAGCTAATGGGAGCAGAAATAAAGAGGGCCAAAGGGAAGCAAAGAGTGACATAGTCTGGAGAGACCAAAAGAGAACAGAAACCATGAACTTTCATTGGCCACAAACCACATTGGTTGTGTGATTTTGTTATTTTGTTTTTTTGTCCCCAGGTGCACTTAACTATTTGAAGGTAGAGGAAGAGAAAGTGAATTTTTGAAGCAGTATGTTAGAGCAGCAAGCCAACTTGGAGTTAGACATATTTAGGTTTGGGTTTTGTCTGTGACACCAATTGTGTGTAAGTTTATACACTTTTTAGAATAGTATTTCCATTATGTATAAAATAATGAAAACAATACTTGCTTTATGAAAATTAAACAAAATAACAGCATGATGGGGTTATCTAGTACATTGGTTGGCACACAGTAAATGCTTAGTAAATCCACAACCTTCTGCCATCGAGTCAATTCTGACATAGCGACTCCCATTGGGTTTCCAAGGCAGTAAATCTTTATGGAAATAGACTGTCCCATCTTCCCTTCACAGAGTGGCTGGTGGGTTTGAATCACCAACTTTCTGGTTAGGACTACGCCACCAGAGCCCTTTTTCTTTGTAAATAGTAGATGTTTATTACTATTGTTCTTATTACTACATTTTATTGTTGAACTTCTATTCATTATCATTTTAAGTTTGGAGGTTTAGTGGTTGGGTGGAGTTAAAGAGTGACTCAATGTGTTTATATTAGTTTGTATTGCTATGAAACCAATTACCATAAACTTAGCTACTTAATTAAAACAAGACATATGTATTAGCTCATTGTTTCTCTGGGTCAGGATTCCAGACATTCTTAGCTGGGTGCTCTGCTCAGGGTCTCATAAGACTGCAATCAAAAAATTGAACAACCTGTGTTCTCATTTGGAGATTCAAATCAGGGAAAATCCACTCAACAGGTTGTTGGAAGAATGAATTTCCCTGCAGCTGTTAAATACGGCCCAATATATTGCTAGCTATCAGCTGGAAACTGGTCCCAGAGCCTGCTGGCTTCCCATAGTTCACAGAGTTCATCAATATTTCCTTGCAACATTAACTTACCCAACATTGTCACTTACTTCATGAACCCCACAAGGAGTGTATCTAGCTTGAGTCTGCTAAGGAATCTTGTAAACAGTAACATAATCATGGGAGTGACATCACATCACCTTAGCCATATTCTATTGGTTACAAGCAAGTCACAGGTCTTACTTACAATCCAGAGAAAGGGCTTACACAAAGGTAAGAACACCAGAAGTTTGGAATCACTGTGGTTACTTAGGGTTTATCTGCCATAGCTGGACCAGGAAGTCCTGAATAACCAGTTCACCAAAAAAAAAAAAAAAAAAAAAGTCCTGTTTATTGACTTTCCTTGTCTGGGAGCTCTGGTGGTGTAGTGCCTAAGGCTCCTGACTGCTAACCAGAAGGCTGGTGGTTCAAACTCAACAGCCACTCCTCGGAAGGAAGATTGGGCAATCTACTTCCGTAGTAATACTGCCTCAAAAACCCAAGGAGGGCTAGCTGTGAGTCGGATCTGACTTGATGTCAGTGAGTTTGGTTTTCTGTTTGTCTGTTCTATTATTTCCCTGCAGCTATTAAAATTGGAAGTATGTCTCCCTGTCCATTGTTGTTGTTGTTATTTGCCATCGAGTGGGACCTGACTCATAGCGACCCCTCCTTGGATTTCCGAGGCAGTATCACTATGGAAATAGATTGCCCCATCTTCCTTCTGAGGAGTGGCTGGTAGGTTTGAACCGCCAGCCTTCTGGTTAGCAATCAAGTGCCTTAGAGACCATGCTACCAGAGCTCCAATAATATTGGCTCTATTCTTCAAAATGACTAGAGAGAACATGTGATTTAAATGGTACTAGTTGCAATCTTCCATTAGAACATAAACAAACAAAATGCAATTCATCAAAGTATGTTTATAATCAAATAACAAAATCTTTTCCAAATCCCAAATGTAATTATCTGAAAAGAATCACAATTTGGCATTAACATGGCCAATATACAGATAAAATCCAAAGTCCACCAAGCATTAGTGTTCTCATATAATACTATCATCCTAGGCAGTTGCTAGAGAAAGTTCTTCAAATGGTTCATGGGCCACTAAAAGACATTACAGAGAAGATCACTCTGAGTAAGAATGTATAAAGTTAAGCCAGTAACCAGCATTCAAACCAGGGTATTCTAACACTACTGGACAGAATACACAAGGAGCTACTATGCTGTGAACTGGAGAAGGAAGATAGGAAAGGACAGAGAAATCCATTTTGAGTTTTTATATCCGAAGCATAGCTCCAAGAAAGGGGCAAGGATGGTTTCAAACTCCTGCTCCTGAGATGGGTCTCTCCAACCATTCTGTCTAATATACACATGTCTTTTACTTTCCAACTCCTAACCGTGCTGCTTTTTTCCTATGAGTCCTTAATACTACAACACTCTATATTATGAGATTATCTGTTTATTACCTCTCTCCTAATGAGAAGGTAAACTACTTTAGGCATGGGTTTTATCTTTCTTACCTCTGTCTATCGAGTACTTAGAACAGAATCTAATCCACTGGAAGCTCTCCATAAATGTTCACTGAATAAATTAAGGCTACAATTTTCAGCAGCAGAAAATATCCAGCTAATGTTTTACTCAAAATGGTTAAACCAGTTTAAAATCAGGCTGAGAGGCCTTGAAATTTCATAATTATGTGAGACATGAATTACTACAGTTGCATTCTACTATCATTATTCCAAAGTGGTATATTAGTAGAGTTCTGAAGACACAGTTAAGTTTCAGTTATTTTAAAATCTATATTAACTCACCAAATTCATTAATCCACAGAAGGATTATTTGTTATTGAAGTAATTTAGGAAAGTTACCCTCTGTATGTTTAATAACCTTTTGAAACATATATTCAAGCTGATTACAAGTGCTAAATCAAAAATAATATTACTAACAGTGATACATGCATGCAAAAAATAAAACCCACTGCCATCAAGTTGATTTTGAGTCATAGCAACCCGCTTTGGGTTCCAAGATTGTAAATTTTTACAGAAGTAGATTGCTTCATCTTGCTCCCACTGAGCAGCCTGGGTTTGAACCACCAACCTTGTTAGAAGCCAAATGCCTTACTTTTTATGCCACCAAGCTCCTTATGTGCATGCAAAATATCTGTTTTAATGTAATTGTACCTTATATGATACTTGTTCATTAGAAGGGCAACTGAAATTTACTTTAAAAATTAGATTCCAAATACTTGCTTTGTTGGCTCGAAGGCATAATTTATTCTAAAAGTCACAAGATGCTGAATGAAAATATAACTAAAACAATAGAAAGTATATGCAACATCATTTTAATAACTGAAGTGGAAGAATTCAAATTTTTATAGAGTGAGAGAGATAGATGTTCTTCTGAATTTCTCACAATTTTTATAGTTTACAGTCTTGAAAACTCTACAGTATCAGTGATATGTTGGGTCAGCACAGAATTCCTGAGCAAAAGAACAATAGTAAATGACAGCATTGAATTTCCCAAATAAATTCTTCAAGAGAACTGTAGGGATGTAACAATCTACAAAAATAATTTTCAAAATGCACTCTTATCCTTAACTCAATATTGCTCCCCAGATAGACTTGTTTGTGCTTTTCTCTCATTAGATTTAAAGCTATTATTGTCCTTGATGATTTGATTTGGTAAAGCTCTTGTAAATGTAAGCATGTGTTCTCTTAAAATACACTTGAAGAAATATCAAGATTAAGATTTATTGGTTTCCTGCCACAACAAGTCCTATTTATATTCAAAGGAGCTAAACATAGATTCTTAATGGACTTTAAATTTAAATTTAATTTAATTTACCTCAATTAAGTTAAATTTAAAGGACACTGACTCTCTCCATCAACTTTCTTAATCATTTTACCTCAACTGGTCCCTTACTCTCTAAAGTTAATTTCCAAAAGTCATTTGTTCTAACAGCAAGATAAACTCCAGAAGTAAAGTGAAGGTTAGTGTTTTTCCAACCATAGTTTACAAACAATCAGTAGACTGTTAAACCAGTTTATTGTTGTATGTCTTAAGGAAATGAAATAGAATAGAAAAGAATGGAAAATATCAGTAAATCACAAGTTGGGAAAATAAATATATTCTAAAAATGTTGTGTGCTTGTATATCTGCATTTGTTTTCATGTGAAAGCATGTTGTGTTTTTCTTTTTTTAAAGAATAAGTTCCAGTACAAAAGTTTGAAAAACATCAGCAAAGAAAATGGAATTTAGATCTAACAGTATAAGCTTGAGTAATGGCTCTAAACACTCCTTAACCGTATGACAATGACTGAATTATTTAACCTCTCTGAGCTTCACATCTCTCAAAGGAAATGTTGGTGATAATTCTAGGTATTGAAGTGAAACGATATCAGTAGTTTAGAATCAACTTGAACATACAACAGAACAAACTGGATTGACATCATCATACCTCATCCATATCTACTTTTATCCTACCTCCTTCCAACCAAACCCATTGCTATTAAACCACTTCTGACTCATAGTGACTCTATGAGGACAGAGCCATACTGCCCCATAGATCTCCAAGACTGTAAATCTTTACAGAAGCAGACTGCCTCATGGTTCTCCTATGGAGAACTAGTGGCTTTGAACCACCAATGTTTCAATTAGCAGCCAAGCACTTAACCACTGTGCCACCAGGGGTCCTTATTTTTGTCAAAGATATACCTTACTCTAAATGAGAATGGCATCTTTAGGGAAGTAAGGAAGGTCTGGCACAAAATTTAAAACATGAGCAAAAAAAACATACCTTGTACACTGCAGTAGGCCAGGTGAATCTTACAACTGCCCAGGTCACCAACCTGTTCTACTGTGTAGGACCATGACAGGGAGATAACACATGAAATACACAAAGATGAATCATGATTTCAATGAATAATATTTTAAAACACTTAGCCTTTATGTGAAATAGAAAATTCTTCAAATATTTTATATGTCCTCAAATAATTTAGGTCATCAAATGTTTTTCCACTGATCTCATTCAAAATACTTATCTTAAGAAATCCACCTGAAACTTTAGCCTTGCCAACAGAGAGGGTAGCAAGTATCCTAATGCTTGAATGTTGTTTTATAAAGAAGTTTCAATTGAGAGCAGTCAACAATGAAAATTCCTCTTATTAAGTCCAGCTGTCTTAGAACTTAATAAAGAGACATTCCATAATTTTATCTAAGAACAGTTATAAATTCTAGTACTTTAAATAGGTCATCATCAGTTCCTACTCTGCAGATTTTCAGTAACAACATGACTTGAGATTGAATTTAATTTAGATTTTTTTTTTAAATTATCATCCAAAAGGATAATTACTTTCATTGTACAGCCTACAGCTGTGTACAACCTAAAGATAATCACTGCCTTAAATAACTTACCAAAGCAAGATTTTATTACATTCAAAATTTTAACCTAGGCTTAGAAAATTATGAAAGTGCTAATAAAAATATTTGTACATTAATTCCTAGGCAGTTAAATACATATTTCTTATTTCTTAGAACTCAAATTTTTTAACTTTGTTAATTATGTGTTTTAAAACAAATTTTAAAGTTGCTTTAAGTTACCTAATTTCTGACTTAGTTACTTTTGAATAATATATAAAGACAATGGCATTGTTTCTAATCATTAATTAAAGTGAAAAAAAGTTCAGGACACAAAGTTAATAACTGATCATTCCGAATTATTACTAATACTATCTTAAGAATTGTTGTTATGCCGTTAGGTGCTGTCAAGTCGGTTTCTACTTACAGGAATACTCTGCACAGGAGAAAGAAACACTGTCTAGTACTCACTCAAATTTAGGGGCCTTAATTTATAGTATAAATAGACTATCAAGCATAACACAAGATGCACAAATAGTAAAAGATAAACTAGAAGATTGGGACCTTCTAAAAATTAAATTCTTACATGCATCAAAAGACTTCTCCAAAAGAGTCAACAAAAGACCTACAGAATGGGAAAACATATTCAGCAATGACAGATCAGACAAAGAACCCATCTCTAAAATTTACAGAAAACTCCAACACCTCAACTTCAACAAGACAAAGAATCCAATTTAAAAATGGGCAGAAGACACAAACAGACAGTTCACCAAAGAAGATATTCAGGAAGCCAAGAAACATATTAAGAAATGTTTGTGACCATTACCCAATAGAGAGATGCAAATCAAAAGAACCATGAGACACCATCCCACCCCAGCATTAATAGCAAAGTTCGACAAGACAGAAAATAACAAATACTGGCAAGGATGTGGAG
>NW_006921590.1:13731776-13737514 GCF_000298275.1 Orycteropus afer afer | reverse complement strand
GCTATGAGTCCAGGTCTGACTCGAAGGCACATAACAACAACAACAACATATATATATATATACATACATATCAAAGATTATTAGTGGTTACCAGGGGTAGGAGCAACTGGGAAAGGGTCAGCTACTGTTAGTACGGAATTGAGTTTATCCTAAGTATGGTGGAATATTTTGGAAAAGGATAGCAATAATGCTCGCATAATGTGAAGAATATCATCAATGTCCCTGAGCTGTAAATGGGGAAGACATTATCCTGGCAAATGTCTTGTTGTGTATGTTTTCACCATAATAAAACTACTAAAAAAAAAAAGAAAGAAAAAGAAACACTGCCCAGCACTGCACCATAATCATAATCATTGTCATGCTCCTTAATCCTGTTGCCTAATATACTATGACAATCCATCTCAATGAAGGTATTCTGCCTCCCTTTTTTTTTTTTTGCAGACCCGATATTTTACCTGGAATGATACACTTATGCAGGGACTGGTCTCTTCTGATAACATGAGCAAAGTATTAAAGATGAGGTCTGCCCATTCTTGCTTCTAAGAAACACTCTGGCTGTACTTCCTCCAAGACAGATTTGTTCATTATTCTAGCAGTTGATGATACATTCATTATTCTATACCAACACCACAACTCAAATGCATCATTTCTATTGTAGTCTTCGTTATTTGTTGTCCAGCTCTCACATGCATATTAGCCTACTGAACATACACCATGGGTTGGATCACAGGCACCTTAGTCTTCAAACTGATGTCTTTGCTCTTAGACATTTTAAAGAGGTCTTTTGAACAGATATGCCCAATGTAACATGTTGTTTGATTTCTTGACTGAATCCTAGTAAAATGAAATCCTTGACAACTTCAATCTTTTCTCCATTTGGATGTTGCTAATTGGTCCAGTTGTGTGAATTTTTGTACTCTATGAAGTGCAACCCATACTGAAGGCTGTATGGTCAGTGATCTTTGTTAGTTACTTCTTCACTTTCAGCAAGCCAGGTTGTGTCATCTACATATTGCAAGTTGTTAATGAATCTTCCTTCAATCATGATGTCATGTTCTTCTTCATATAGTTCAGGTTCTAGGATTATTTGCTCAGCAACAGATTGAATAAGTATGGTGAAGACATAATTCATAAGAATTAGAGTGCCGTAATTTATCTACTAATCTAATTTTACCATTTGAAAATATGTACTTTTAAAAGAAATTAAATCTGATTATTTTGCCAAAAATTCCCAGAAAAATTGGCCAAAACACTCCCAATTTTAGTACTCTCTTTTTCTTTCCCTTTTGCTCTCTTAATGTTGTACCATAACTTTGTCTTTGATAATGGAATAAACTCAGACTTTTATCTAATTTCCTTTAAGCTTAGAGACTATTTTAGTTATTTGTTTACAATTTTTTGAAATTGTAATTAATTATTTTTAATTAATGTACTTTGTGAGTAGCAATGATTATAAATTCATGGTATATGGGCTCCCTCCAGTGGCTAATTTAGCATCCACAAATTTCCTGAAATGGCCGTTTAAAATCACCAGCTTATTTAAGCAAGATCACTCAGAATTTTGAAATCTTTAAGCTTAAAACTTACAAGCAACAAATTAACTTCTCAAATATATATTAGGTGACATGTAACCCTCAACCCTTCCCCTGTTAACTCATTCAATAATAAATTGGACAGCTTAAAACACATGCCAGACACCATGCTAACCCATGGAGATTCAAGATAAGGCAAACTTTCTCTAGAAGTGCATGTTGTAAAGGGGAGGCTAATGTTTACAAACAACAAAGCACCATGAGATGAGGTGAGCACGATATCAGTAATACATACACAGTAGAGTAGAGATTCCGATGAGGAAGTAAACAATCAAAAACAGGTAGACCAGGGAAGGCTTTTTAATAGAGAATTCTGCAGTAATCAGTCATAAAATAAGAATATGTTGTCTGAAAAAATATATATACCAAGCTATGATAAAAAGCATGCTTAAAGGCACATATTCATAAAATATTTGGGCATATATGAAAAATTTCACCACCTACCTGTCAGTTTGTTATACTTTAATGGTTTGTGTGTTGCTATGAGGCAGGAAGCTAAGTCACTGGTATTTCAAATACTAGCAGGATCATCCATGTTGGACAGTTTCAATGCAACTTCCAGACTATGACAGACTAGGAAGAGAGGCCTGCTGATCTACTTCCAAAAAATCAGCCAATGCAAGCCTTATACACACAAGAGAAAACTGTCCAATTCACTTGCTTTGGTCACATCATCATGAAGAACCCCTAGAGGAGATATCATCCCTGGTGAAGTAGAGGGCCAGCAAAGGTGAGGGGGACCCTTAGTGAGATGGACTGACACAATAGCTGCAATGCTGAACTTGAACATGTTGGCAATAGTGAGAATGATTTAGGACCTGGCAACTTGTTGATCTTTTGTATATGGGATCAGCTTGAGTTGGAGTCAACTCAATGGCAGCTATCTATCTGGAAAACTAAGTATCTCCATTTTAATGATTAGCATTCCCCTGAATAACTGGTAAGAGCTCAGTATCTTGGGGACTTCCAGTAATACAGTGGAATTGGCAGAAAAGCTACACAGAACCTCTTCAACAAAGAAGAGAGAACTATGAATTGACAGAGATACTGAAGATAATCCTGGATCTCTGAGCTTTGAAAGGAAGTATACAGAGGTGGATTTGGCACCAACTAGTGGAAAAACTTCAATGAAAACAGTGAGTACGGAGATGGTCAGAGTAGCAGACTGTCAGTTACTCTGACGGGACAAATAGCCTGAATATTTCCAAGTGGTGTTGAAGGGACCTGAGAATTGACCTAAAGATCAGCCCTGGTCACCAAGAGCTGCAGGGATGACTGCACTGGTGGCCTATGACTAAGAAGGAAAACAGCAAGGAGGGAGACAACCTGAGCTGTGGACTTTCGGCTGTCTGGAGGGTACAGCCATTTTGATTGTTTACAAGTTGTAGCAACTTTGGATATTTAAAGTGACCAAGGGCACAGCAATTCTGAATGTTTACAGGTGGTGGCCATATTGAATTTAAAAGTGACAGATTCTCATTGACATTCCAGGGACCTAAGATCCATTAGCAAAGGACAGTAGGGACATAAAGGAGGCTGACAACAGGAAAGGAAACAGGTGATGAGTGTGTAAGTGCTGCCAACTAGTAAACAGAGGAGCACAGTACCCTTCTTCCTTAGATAACATCCACAGAAAACAAAATCCATGGGCAAGTCCCTCCAACTTACAATCACCAGTTAAATATAAACACCAAAGTGTCAAAATGCCTCAGAGACAACAGCATCACAGTCCACACAAAGAAGTAAGATAAACCAGGAGAAACCAGGGACCAGGATACAGACCCAAAACACATCCCTGAGGAAGCAGCAGCATTGGAATTCCCTGAAAAGGAATTCAAAAGAATCATATTTAGGTATCTTCAACGAAGTGAGAGGCAGATCAAGGAAAGCACTGAAAAAATGGAGGAAAGCATAGAGAAAACCCTAAAATAATTTCAAAAGACAATACAAGAACAAAATGACAAAATAAATGAAAAATTAGAAATGATACAAAATCTACAGATAGAAATCCATAAGATTAATACCAAATTTTCAGAAATAGATAACAAATTAAATGGGCAAAGGAATAATATTGAATCAATGGAAGACAAAATTAGTGAAATTGACCACAAATACCTCAATACTTCTTTTGAAAGGAATCAGAAAAAAAGATCACAACAAAATAAAGAAAGCCCAAGGTTCATGTCAGATACCATCAAAAGGAATACCCTACATGTAATGAAAATTACAGAACAGGAAGAGACAAATAGAACCACAGAAAAAATTGTTGAAGATTTGTTTGAAGAGAATTTCCCTGGTATGATGAAAGATGAGAATACATACATTCAAGAAGTACAATCAACCCTAAACAGGACAGACCCCAAAAGAAAATCACCAGACATATCATCATCAAACTCACCAAAACCAAGGACAAAGAAAGAATCCTGAAAGGAGCATGGGAAAAAACAAAAAGTTACCTACAAAGGGCAACCAATAAGACTAAGTTTGGATTCTTCAGCAGAAACCATGCAACCAAGAAGACAATGGGATGGTATATATAAAACCATGAAAGAAAAAATTTCCAACCAAGAATTATATACCCAGCAAAATTGTCCCTCAAATATGATAGTGAAATTAGAACATTTCCAGGTAAGCAGAAATTAAGGGAATTTGTTACAACCAGACCAACCTTAGAAGAGATGCTAAAGGGAGTCCTTTGGACAGAGAACCAACAACCACAAACAACAACTGACCATTAACACACATGATGACATAACCCAGAAACCAACCCAGTTATGGAAGTATCCCAAAGTAAATAAGACTGTAAATGGGGAACCAGAGACATCAATTGACAAGTGAGGAAAACTACGAACCAAAATGAGGGGAAAAAAAAACCCAAAACTATGTAATTACAGAACTTCTAAATGGGAGGGAGCTAAGGTAGCACAGTGCCTAAGGCATTGACTGCTGACCAGAAGGCTGGAGGGTCAAACCTACCAGGCACACCTTGGGAGGAAGGTTGGGCAATCTACTTCCATAGTGATACTGCCTCGGAAACCCAAGGAGGGATTGCTATGAGTTGAGTCTGACTCGAGGGCGTATAACAACAACAGTAAATGGGAGGGAAGTCAGGACTTCTAACTGCAAGATAGAATGGACTGTTCTAAACTTGGGAAGAAAATTATAAATCACAGGGTAATCTAAAAAAAAATTATACCTTCACATCAAAATAAAAAGAGTACCAGCACAAATATTTAGCAAATAATATAACAATAGCAATGAAAGAAGTGCTAACACAATTCATAAACTAAATGAGCTCAGCACAGAACATTATATGGAATAAAGAAATGAGCAACATCATGAAAAAGCACAAAACAAAATGACAGCAACCAATTCATACTTGTCAATAATTACACTGAATGTCAATGGATTAAAGGCATCACGCAAAAGACAGAGAGTTGCACACTGGATAAGAAAATATAACCCATCAATATGCTGTCTCCAAGAGACACACCTTAGAGAGAAAGACAAAAATACACTAAAAATCAAAGGTTGGAAAAAGATATATCAAGCAAATGGCAACCATAAAAGAGTAAGAGTGGCAATATTCATTTCTGATAAAATGGACTTTAAGACAAAAATCACCATAAGAGACAAGGAAGGACATTATATATTGATTAAAGGATTGATTGAACAAGGTGTTGCTGTCATTAGGTGTCATTGAGTCGTATCCAACTTATAGTGACAGTATGTACACAGAATGAAATGCTAACCAATCCAATGCCAGATTTACGATCCTTGCTATACCTAAGCCCATTGCTATAGCCATTGTGTCAACCCATTTTGTTGAGAGCCTTCACCTCTTTTGTTGACCTTCCACTTTACCAAGCATGGTATACTTCTCCAGGGAATGATTTTTCTTACAATATGACCAAGCTAGGTGTGACAAAGTCTGGCCATTCTTGCTTCCAAAGAGTGTTCTGCTGCACTTCTTCCAGGACAGATTTGTTAGTTCCTTTAGCAGTCCATAGTACTTTCAGCATTCTTCACCAGCACCACTACTCAAAAGCATCAACTCTTCTTCGGTCTTCCTTATTCATTGTTCAGCTCTCACATGCATATGAGGTGATTGAAAATATCATGGCTTGTGTCAGGCACACCTTAGTC
>NW_006921590.1:13727177-13730139 GCF_000298275.1 Orycteropus afer afer | reverse complement strand
ATCCTGCCTCCCTCCAGCCCTTTCACTAACCCTGACACCAACCATTCCTCCCACAGCACTCACCACCTTTCTGCTGGGTTCAATAATTCACTGCAGTGGCCATACAGAACTCACAGATTATGGGGTTTATTAGGGAAGCACCAGGCTACAATTCAAGTTCAGGAAAAATGTTCAGTCTCTCTCAGCATGCTGTCTCTCAGCCAACAGTCTCTCTCAGCTACTGTCCCAGCAATGCACGTCTCTCGATGTCTCTCTCTGCAATGTGTGTCTCTCAGTGTCTCTTTCTCAGCAGCATGTGTCTCTCAGGAGTGTGTTTCTCTCAGTAGCACATCCTTCTCAGCCAGCAGTTAGAGAGTGCTTTTCTGCCTCTAGGAGGCCTCTTTTTGAGCCTGGCAGAGTGGCCACACTAACCAATCATAACATCAGAATTCTAAGCACCTGAGAGAAAGTGAACTTCCCAGAACATTGCTCCATGCCACTACCAATAGAAATACCCCAAGTGGATTACTTTTATAATCAGGAGCTCCTCAGTGCTCACAGCAAATTCCACCATGGAGTTTACAAAGACTTATGGCTAGAAAAGCCATACCAGGTAATTTACTATACAACACTCTCCCTTTCTTCATGGATGATATTCTTGATGTCATTCTGTAATGACAATGCTTTTTGGTCGTCAGTGTTCAGTCCATCAAGTCTGTTCTTTAAATGGTCTCTAAATTCAGGAGGAATATATTTGAGGTCATATTTTTGGTGTTGTGGACTTGTTTTAATTGTCTTCAACTTCTAGTTGAACTTGCGTATGAGCAGCTGATGGTCTGTTCCACGATCAGCCCCTGTCCTTGTTTTGGCTGAAGATATTGAGCTTTTCCGTTTCCTCTTGCCACAGATGTAGTCAATCTGATTCCTGTGTACTCCATCTGGTGAAGTCCATGTGTATAGCTGCAGTTTGTGTGGTTGAGTAAAGATATTTGCAATGAATAAGTTGTTGGTCTTGCAAAATTTTATCATGCGATCTCCAGAGTTATTTCTGTCTCCAAGGCCAAATTTTCTAACTACTGATGATTCTTCATTCTTTCCAACTTTTGCATTCCAATCACCAGTGATAATCAGCACATCTTGAACAAGGTGTTCACTAGGACACAAAAGTCCTGTACAAAGAAAACTACAAATTGAATAAGAGGACATAACTAAAATAAATATCTATGCACCCAATGAAAGTGTCCCAAAATACATAAACCAGAACTGAAAAGACAGATAGATGATTCCATCGTCATAGGAGGAGACTTTAATATACCACTTTCAATTACAGATAGAATGATTAGAAAGAAACTCAACAAAGACACAGAAGAACAAAACAATAAAATCCATTAACTTGAACTTATAGACATCTACAGAGCACTTCACCCAACAACAACACAATATACATTCTCTTCCAGTGCACATGGAACATTCTCTATGACAGACCACATTTAGGCCAGAAATCAAACCTCAATAACTTTAAAACATTGAAATACTGCAAAGCATATTCTCAGATCACAATGCTGTAAAATTAGAAATCAAAAATAGGAAGATAAATGGAAAAAGAGCTAACACAGGACACTGAATAACAACCTCCTTGAAAATACTGGGTAATAGAAGAGGTAAAAAAATGAAATTAAAAATTCCTTGAATCAAACAAGAATGAAAATATAGCATATCAAAATCCTTGGGACACAGCGAAAGCAGAGATCAGAGGCTAATTCATAGCAATAAATACATATGAAAAAAGAAGAAAGAACCAATATTAACATCTTAACTCAATATCGCCAACAATTAGAAAAAGAGCAGCAAAAAAAGCCTGCAGTCACCAGAAGAAAAGAAACAATTAAGATCTTAGCAGAAATAAATGAAACAGAAAATAGAAACATAATGGGAAAAATCAACAAGACTAAAAGTTAGTGCTTTGAAAAATTTAAAAATTTGACAAACCACTAGAAAATTAAAGAAAGGAAAAATAGAGAGAATACAAATAACACAAATAAGAAATGAATTGGGTGACACTACAACAGAACCAAAAGAAATAAAAAGGGTAAAGTAAGGACACTATGAAGAACTATACGCCAACGAATTAAAAAATCTAGAAGAAATTGACAAATTTCTAGAGACATCCTACTTACCTAAATTAACACAGACTGATGTGGAAAAGTTGAAAAGACCCATAACAAAGGAAGAAATTGAACAGGTCATCAAAAAATTACTAACAAAAAAAGCCCTGGCCCAAATGGCTTCACTGATAAATTCTACTGAATATTCAGAGAAGAACTGACACCTATCCCACCCAAACTATTCCAGAACATAGAAAAGGATGGAATCCTCCCAAATTCATTTTATGAAGCAACCATAATCTTGATACCAAAACTAGGCAAAGATATCACTAAAAAGGAAAACTAGAGACCAATATGAATATGGATACAAAAATCTTCAACAAAATAATAGCTAAGAGACTCCAACAACATATCCAAAAAATAATTCTTTATGATCAAGTGGAGTTCATACCAGGTATGTAAGGATGGCTCAACATTAGAAAAATAATCAAAGTTGTCTATCCCATAAATAAAGCCAAGGAAAAAAAACATATGATCATATCAATTGACACAGAAAAAGCATTTGATAAAATCCAACATCCATTCCTGATAAAAACTTTCAGCAAAATTGGAATAGAAGGGATATTCCTCAACATAATAAAGGGCATATATGCAAAACCAACAGCCAACATTATTCTCAAAGGACAGGGACTGAAACCATTCCCCTTGAGAACAGAAACCAGACAAGGATGCCCTCTATCACCACTTCTATCCAACATTGGATTGGAAGTCCTAGCCAGGGCAATACGGCAAGAAAGGGAAATCAAAGGCATCCATATTGGTAAGGAAGAAGTAAAACTATCCCTATTCACTGATGATATAATCCTATACATAGAAAA
>NW_006921590.1:13719019-13726494 GCF_000298275.1 Orycteropus afer afer | reverse complement strand
AGCTAAGGGAGACAAACTTGTCTGTTGGTTTGTTGTACTGTGGTGGCTTGTGTGTTGCTGTGAGGCTGGAGGTTGTGCCAGCAGAGATGCCCATGGTGGACTGGTTAAGGTGGAGCTTCCAGACTTGGACTGAGTCAGAAGAGGGAAGAGGCCATCCACTTCTCGAAGAATTGGCCAGTGAAAATTTTATGAATAGTAGTGAAACACCGTCTTATATATTACTGGAAAATTTTATGAATAGCCCTGAAACATTGTCCAATACAGTGCTGGAAGATGAGTCCCTCAGGTTGGAAGGTACTCAAAATATGACTGGGAAACAGCTGCCTTATCAGAGTAGACCCTACCTTAATGATGTGGATAAGTAGAGCTTTTGGGGCCTCCATTTACTGAAGTGGCAGGACTCAATATGAGAAGAAACACCTGTAAACATTCATTTATAATCAGAACATGGAATATATGAAGTATGAATCTAGGAAAATTGGAAGTTTTCAAAAATGAAATGGAACACATAAAGATCAATATCCCAGGCATTAGTGAGCTGAAATGGACTGGTTTTGGCCACTTTGAATCAGTTAACCATATGATCTACTACACTGGAAATGACAAATTAAAGCATAATGGTATGGCATTCATTGTCACAAAAAATGTTTCAAGACCTATCCTGAAGTGCAATGCTGTCACTGATAGAATAATATCCATACACCTCAAAGGAAAGCCAGTTACTACTACTATTATTCATATTTATGCACCAACCATCAAAGGCAAAGATGAGGAAACTGAAGATTTTTACCAAATTCTGGAGTCTGAAACTGACCAAACATGCAATCAAGATGTGCTGATTATCACTGGCAATTGGAATGCAAAACTTGGAAAGAAAGAAACATTATCGGTAGCTGGAAAATTTGGACTTGGAGACAGAAATAATGCTGAAGATCGCATGGTAGAATTTTGCAAGACCAACAACTTATTCATTGCAAATACCTTTTTTCAACAACACAAATGGTGGCTATACACGTGGACTTTGACAGATGGAGTACCCAGGAATCGACCTGACTACATCTGTGGCAAGAGGTGATGGAAAAGTTCAATATTTTCAGCCAAAACAAGGCCAGGAACTGATTGTGGATCAGACCATCAACTGCTCATTCACAAGTTCAACTTGAAGATGAAGACAATTAAAACAAGTCCACAAAAGCCAAAATATGACCTTGTATATATCCCTCCTGAATTTAGAGACCATTTGAAGAATAGATTTGATGCACTGAACACTGCTTACTGAAAAGCAGAGGTATTGTGGGATGATATCAAGAACGTCATCCACAAAGAAAGCAAAAGGTCATTAAAAAGACAGGAAGTAAGAAAAGACCAAAATGGATGTCAGAAGAGACTTTGAAACTTGCCCTTGAATGGAGAGTAGCCAAAGCAAAGGGAAGAAATGAAAGATAATAGAGCTGAACAGAAGATTTCAAAAACAGCTTGAGAAGACAAAGTCCATTATTATAATGAAATGTGCAAAGACATGGAGTTGGAAAGCCAAAAGGGAAGAACACACTTGGTATTTCTCAAGCTGAAAGAACTGAAGAAGAAATTTAGTCATAGAGTTGCAATATTGAAGGATTCTATGGGCGATATATTGAATGATGTAGGGAACATCAGAAGAAGATGGAAGGAATACACAGAGTCACTGAACCAAAAAGATTTGTTGATATTCATGGATTTCAGGAGGTGGCATATGATCAAAAACCAATGGTATTGAAGGAAGAAGCCGAAGCTACACTGAAGGAAGTGGTGGAAAATCAAGGCTCCAGGAATTGACAGGATACCCAAGGAGATGTTTCAACAAATGGATGCCGCACTAGAGGCACTCACTCGGTTATGCCAAGAGATTTGGAAGAAAGCTATCTGGCCAACTGACTGGAAGAGATCCATATTTGTATCCATTCAAAAGAAAGATGATCACACAGAATGTGGAAATTATCAAACAATATCTTTAATATCACATGCAAGTAAAATATTACTGAAGATCATGCAAAAATGGTTGCAGCAGTATATTGACAGCTTCCAGAAATGCAAGCTGGGTTCAGAAGATGATATGGAATGAGGGATATCATTGCTGATGTCAGATGGATATTAGCTGAAAGCAAAGAATACCATCAAGGTGTTTATTTCTGTTTTATTGACTATGCCAAAGCATACAATTGTGTGGATCATGACAAATTGTGGATAACATTGACAAGAATGGGAATTCCAGAACACTTGATTGTACTCATAAGGAACCTGTACATAGATTACAAAGCTGTCATTTGAACAGAACAAGGGGATACTGCATGATTCAAAAATCAAGAAGGGAGTGCATCAAAGTTGTATCCTTTCACCATACTTATTCAGGTTGTAGTGATACTGCCTCGGAAACCCAAGGAGGGGTCGCTATGAGTCGGGGCCGACTCAACGGCACATAACAACAACAACAACAACAACAACTTGACCCACTATGTGGTCTCATCAGCTCCATTGCAGTTAGGTGTCTTAATTCTATCAAGGCAGTTCTCAGTGTCAAAGCTGGCTTATGTAAAATAGCAATCACAATAGTCTTAAAGGATGCTGGGACTCTCATTTCAAATTTGTTCCTAACTATTGTAGTAAAATATGTTTCCTCTCATCACCCTATGTGTGGATATAATCTAATAAATTCACTCTAATATGTCAATTTCCCTAAGTCTTTGGCTACCGTCTTCTACAGTACAGCAAGACAGGTCTGGTACTTCAACTTGATTTAGTGTAGGCCACCACATAATCCATGTTTCAATAAAACAACCAAATAAACTATTAAATAGTTTTCCTGACCTCTCAAGTTGAAACACTGAATGAAGAATCTGTGCTTAGTGGGCCCAAATCAATCCCAATTCTTCCCAATCACTTTAACCACAGACACCATTCAAGGATGAGAATTCACCTGGCATTATTATTCATCCACTTTTTTTATTATTATTAATTTTTTTTTTTTAATTTGGGTGAAAGCTCACATACACTTTGTCTCTGACATCAACTATAATTTACCACAGTGCAACAGCTCCCCTCCTACTTCCTCCCCATAGTTACCTCTTCTCCGCGTCCTTCGCTCCCATGCACTCCTGCCCCGCAAGCTGTCTCCCTGTGCATACACAACGCTTCTGTTCTCCCATGATAGATCTCTTCAAGGAGTGCATTTACCTAATGTAAATGTTCAGCTCATATGCCTGTCTTTTGTTTGGCTGGAATCCACAGGAGTGGATTCAATTCCAGACCTAAAGGGCAACCAAGGGCCATAGTCTCAGTGGTTCCATCAAGCTCTATCAGACCAAGCAAACCTGGTCTTTTTTTTTTTTAAATGATTTTGAGTTTTGTTCCACATTATGCATCCCACTCTATCAGGATGTCCCACAGAGATCTTCTTCTAAGTGGTTGACAGTGGTAACTAGGCACCATCTATTTCTTCTGGTCTCATAGTCGTATAGGCTGAGGATCGCCTGGTGTACCAGTCACTTGGACTAATCATTTCCATGTGTCTCTGATTTTCTTCATTTTTCCTTGCTCTGGATGAGGAGAGACCCATCATTGCATCTGGATGGCTGCTTGCCAACTTTTAAGGTCCCAGTTTCTACTTGCCAAAGTAAGATGTGGAACAATGTTTTTGTGTAGCATGTCATGCTCATTGAGCTTGAGGTCCTCTGCGACTATGGTCCCAAGCCCACAGGTCCACCTACTTGCTCTCTCTGATAGATGGCTGTGGCCAAGAAGTGACTACAACCTTGTGCCTTGTCAGCTCTACTATATAACTGGAAATTTTTAGAGTGTAATTCATCCACTCTTACGATAAGACTCTGGATTTGGTTTTCAGCAATAACAGCTGTATTACTAAAAGAAATAAGGCTGTCTTTCAGGGCACAAGTGGAAACATTTAGGTCTTTTACGTGGCATTTGACCTCTAACTCTGAGACTCTGATCACTCCTTGGTGTTTCACCACTTTGTTTGGTATATGCAGGACCAACTACCCTGTTTCCTTATACTTCTCATTCTAAAAAAATTGCAGAAAACTATCCAACATGTGATCATCCAGACCCTCACTACTCACCAATACTTTGTTGACTGATGGTGCTATTTTGTGTATTAATATTGCCACATAACACCACGGATTAGTGGCACTGTCTTTACTAATGGAGGAAGAGTCATGAGCACCTTTATGACTAATGACAGTTAACAACAAATTTAGAAAACTCATGCTTATGATTTTGTTTCTCCAGAACCATTCTCAGTACTAAATGTCTTAAGCTAGATTCTCTAGAGAAGCAAACCTAGTGAAGGATATAGACATAGAGATATAAACCCACTGCCACTGAGTCAATTCCAACTCTTAGTGACCCTGATTGAGTTTCAAAGGCTATTAAGTCTTTACAGAAGTAGATTGCCTCATCTTTCTCCAATGGAGCACCTGGTGGGTATGAACTACTGAATTTCTGGTTAGCAGCCAAATGCCTTACCCACTAAGCCACCAGAGCTTCTTAGATACAGATATAGATATATGTAGAGAGACAGAGAAATATACATAGAGAAACAGACATACATATATAGAGAGATTTATCTCAAAGAGATGGTTCACACAGTTGTAGAGGCTGGCAAGTCCCAAGTTAGGGGGTCAGATGTCAAGCTGGAGGCTTCTTCCCGCTCACATAGCTACAAGGTGATGAACCCAAGATCATCAGGCAATATAGCAGCCTGCTGCCTTTGAAGGCTGACAAATTCAAGATTGGCAGGTAAGATGGCAAGCTGTTGACTCACAGGCTGTGATGGTAATAATCCTAAGAATGGCAGGCAACATGGGAGGCCACAGGTTCAAGTCCAAACTCTGGAGATCTGATGATAAGCTACATGCAGTATCCAGTTCAAGCAAAAAGCCAGATCTTTGACAGGACATACATATTTACTGGAAGCAGGCCACAACTCTAAGGAAACTCCCTATCAACTGACTGGCTGCTTGTAGAAGATTTTATCATGGAAGTAATTATATTATTATCAGTTCACATCATGGAGATGACTACATTATAACTTCTAAACCACTGATAATGATAGCCCAGCCAAGTCAACACACAACATTAACTATCACACCTTTTTCATATAAATGAATCACTATGAAGTTTTAAACAAGGGAGTAAAAGACAGGTTTAAATTTTGGAAAAGGGAAGTATACTGGTGGTGTGCAGGATGGATTGGGTCAGGGAGTGAATCTGTAGGACTCAACTAGGCAGTTTTTAGAACTAAAATGGTAAGATGAAGTGAAATAAAGGAAATAAATGATAAAAAGTGAATAAAACTGATTGCAGGAGAGAAATAAGCAGAGTCAAGGGATTCTATGGACTTAAATGTATAGCAGAGCAGCAGAGTATGTCCACAATAGCTCCTAGATGTCTGTCTGGCAACCAAATAAAGCTATTGTCTAATTTGGAGAACATTTAAAATTTAATATCATGTCAGTGTAATTACCTATAACTCTATCTATAATTAAATAATTATATTTAATTAGAAGAACACTTGTTTGGACCATATTTAAAATTAAATTGTGGACATGGGTAAAGGATTCATCTCTTTAACATTTGCAAACAGTGACAGTCAGTCCTTAGATAGTTCCCCTACCATGTCAATAAAAGAAATTTTGTGGCATTACACATCTACTGGCAACAATATTAGTGAAAATCATCATCAAAGAGAAGCTTAGGAGGCCTGCAATTCTGGCACCTGAATAGTTTATACTGCAAACATATTTGTAGGGGTAATATCTAGACAACAAACTTGCCCTGAATACCCAAAAACCTTAGGAGCCAGGTTTTTAAGTAAAAATGTAGAATAAAAGTAAAATTTACTGTCTTAAAATAGATGAAAACATGTCTTTCCCTTCAAAAATTCCCTTAGTGGTTTCTTGAAAATAAAAGTATGGTTGAAGAGTATGTTGTTCCTGTTGTTAGGTACTATCAAGTTGGCTCCAACTCAGAATGACCCTATCCACAACAGAACAAAACACTGCCTGGTCCTGCACCATCCTCACAATCCTTGCTATACTTGAGCACATCGTTGCAGGGATTGCGTTAATTCATCTTGTTGAAGATATTCCCCTTTTTCACTGACCCTTCTCTTTACCAAGCATGATATCCTTCTCTAGGGAATGGTCCCTTCTGTCCACATGACCAAAGTAATTGAGATAAAGTCTGACCTTTCTCGCTTCCACTGAGCATTCTAGCTCCACTTCTCCCAGGACAGATTTGTTTGTTCTTCTGGCAATCCATGGTATTTTCAGTATTCTTCAGCAACACCATAATTGAAAGACATCAACTCTTCTTCAGTCTTCCTTATTCACTGTCCAGCTTTCATATGCTTATGAGGTGACTGACAATACTATGACTTGGGTTATAGGCACCTTAGTCTTCAAAGTGACATCTTTGCTTCTTACCACTTTAAAGAGGTCTTTAGCAGCAGATTCACTTAGTGCAATGGCAAGTCTGGTTTCTTGATTGCTGCTTCCATGAGAGTTGATTGTGGATCCAAGTAAAATGAAATCTCTGACAACTTCAATCTTTTCTCCATTTATTGTGATATTGCTTATTGGTCCAATTATGAGGATTTTCTTTCTTTTTTTTTTTTTTATGTTAAGGTTTAATCCATACTTCAGACTTTCAGAATGTAATCTTTGACTTTCATCAGTAAGTGCCTCAAGTCATTTTCACTTTCAGCAAAATTGTGTCATATGCACGTTGCAGGTTGTTGCATAGATTCTGATGCTGCTTTCTTCTTCATATAGTACAGCTCCTCAAATTATATGCTCAGTATACAGACTGAATAAGTATGATGAAAGGGTACAACCCTGAACACACACCCTTCCTGATTTTAAAACCATGCAGTATCTCCCTATTGAATGACAGTCTCTTAGTCTATGTACAGGTTCCTCATGAGCACAACTAAGTGTTCTGGAATTTCCATTCTTCTCAACGTTATCATAATTTATTATGATCCACACAGCCAAATGCCTTTGCATAGTCAAGAAAATGCAAGTAAACATCTTTCTGTATTCTTTGCTTTCAACCAAGATCCATCTGCCATCCACAATGGTACCCATTGTTCCACATCCTCTTCTGAATCCACCTTGAATATCTGGCAGTTCCCTGTCAATATACTGCTGCAACCATTTTTTAAATACCTTTAGCAAAATTTCACTTGCTGTGATATTAATGATGTTCTTTGATAACTTTTACATTCTGTGGGATCACTTTTCTTTGGAATGGGCATAAATATCACTCTTCCAGTCAGCTGGTCTGGTAACTCTCTTCCAAATTTCTTAGCATAAATGAGTAAGTATCTGTAGTGCTGCATCCATTTGTTGAAACATCTCAATGGGTATTCTGTCCATTCCTGGAGCCTTGTTTTTTGCCAATTCCTTCAGTGTAGCTTT
>NW_006921590.1:13708968-13712093 GCF_000298275.1 Orycteropus afer afer | reverse complement strand
TAAATTAAATTAAAAAAAGTATAGGTAACCAAACTATGGTACATACACACATTGGAATACTATGCAACACTAAAGAATAACATAGAATCTTAAAAAAAAAATCTTCAATTTATTCATCTTTGGCTTAAGTGACAGGTGTATAAAGTTGTATAAAGTATCAACTGGTCTTCCTTGTAATATGGATATGATCCTATCACTATCAGCATTGTACCTCAGAATTGATCTTAAAACATTCTTTTTGACAATGAATGTGATTCCATTTCTCTTCAATTTGTCATTTCCAGCATAGTAGACCTTATGATCATCTAATTAAAAATGGCCAATACCAGTCCATTTCAGTTCACTAATGTCTAGGATATCGATATTTCAGCATTCTACTTCATTTTCACAACTTCTAATTTTCCTAGATTCATCCTTTGTACATTTCATATTCAAATTATTAATGGATGTTTTCAGCTGTTTCTTCCAATTTTGAGTGATGCTCCATCAGCAAATGAAGGTCCCAAAAGCTTTACTCTATCCATGTCATTAAGTTCATCTTGACTTTGAAAAGGCAGCTCTTCCTCTGTACTATTTTGAATGCCTTCAACCTGAGGGACTTATCTTTCAGCACAATTTCAGACAATGTTTCAGGTCTAGTCATAAAGTTTTCCAGCAGTATATCAGACAGTGTTTTGCTGCTTTTCATAAGGTTTTCAGTGGCCATTTTTTCAGAAATGGATGGCTCTGTCTTTTTTCCCAGTTTGTCTTAGTCTGGAAGCTCTGGTGAAGCCTGTCTACCATGGGTAACCCCGTTGGCATTTGAAATACCTTTAGCATAGCCTTTAGCCTCATAGGAACATGTAAGTGGCCACAGCATGACAAACTGATGGATCAGTGGTGAAAGCAAAGTATAGATGTCAATATTTTAAATTTGCTGTTAAAACATTTGTTCAGAAATCGAGCAAAGGAGACACAGTATCCATGCAATACTTATTCACACCATAGAACAATTTAAAGATGAGTACTCATGTTCTAATATTTTATAAAAATGAAGCTAAATATATCCTAAGCTTCAAGTTTATGTAGGAGAAATTATAAAATTCATTTTTATTTTTATTTAAATTAGCTATTTTTAAATTATTCCATAAGGAGCTTTCTTAAATAAGAAAAGTTTGGATCATTTTAATATCAATTCTGTTCATATATAATTTTAAATACCCTACATATTTTATATATATGTTCAAATAATAGACTCTAATGTCAAATTCCATGCAAATATACCAGTGATAACCTTTTTAAAATCTCAACTTGGGACTCATCAGCAAAGCTACTCTGAAAACATGAACTTGGCTCTCTGCTACTAGAAATTTGGTGCATGTTACATGGTTACTATACACGACATGTTGTCAGGGACAACTAGCTCTTGGGGAACTTGGGGACAGAGGAGAACTTTGTATGAAAGGATCATGCATGGATGAAGAGTAGTCCCTTGATTTGACTTGTGCCAAAATTTATGTCACCGAAGTATTATTTGTCTAAGTATTTACTAGATTTTCATGTACAAATTTTAATGTTTTAAAAGAACCATCTTAATTTACAATTATATATGAATTTATTTGATATATTAGAGAAAATATCTTTCATTTACTTGTCTTGTTTTATGATTGTTGCTTATTTACTATTACTGAATTCTTGACTCTTATAAGTAACATTTCTCTGTGGCATTATCCACCCCTTGATAAGAAATATTAAATGTAAATCACACACACACACACAAACCCTGTTGTTGTGTGTCACCAAGTTGATTTTTGACTCATTGTGACAGAGTAGAATTGCTCCATACAGTTTCTTGGTTAAAATCTTCATGGAAGCAGATTATGAAGTCTCTCTTCCAAGTAGTTGCAAAATTACATGTATTTTCCTAGGTCCATAAACTTTGATGTTAACATTTCCATAAAATCAGCAATTTTCTAGATGATACATTAAAAAAAAAAAAGAGTTATAGTTGGTGCTTTTTTCCCCAATCATTCTAATCATCTAATGTCAGGCAGAATTTACCTTTCTTGTTCCCATTGAAGGAACTCTGGTGGTACAGTGCATAAGGTATTTGGTTGCTAACCAGAAGGTCAGTGGTTCAAACTCACCAACTGCTCCATGGGAGGAAGAGGAGGCAATCTACTTCCATAAAATTTTATAGCCTTAGAAACCTAATGGGGGTCACTGTGAATTGGAATCAACTCAATGGCAGTGGGTGGTGGTGGTGGTATTCCCATCAGATCATCAATTAGTGACTTCTGGTATTTCAGAAGCATTGATGCATGGGATAAATGTCATTCATGGAGGCTTCAAATCTCCCTATTTTTATAATAGATCAAAGGTGGCATATGTACCACCTCCTCAAAGTAGATTGAGAGAAATTCTGCTATTCTCAGCCTCCTCTAATACTGAAGAACTGACTTGTGATTTAGTTTCTACTATCAGATGTATCCATGTGAGATTTTCATTTTGAACTGAATTATGGGAAGGAATGAGGCAAAGCCTGGGATATTCTTTTCTTTCTTTCTATTTTCTCATTTAGATTATGAATAGGATGGCAGGGCCTTGAAACCAATAGCCATGGAAGCAGAGTCCTGATTAGGAACTACCTGACTAAAGCAGAAGCTGTTAATTTAAAGTCATCAACTGTTTTCTGTTGCAGAAATATCTGACTGTAACAGAGGCATCACTTCTTTTATTGGGAGTCGTGATGGGGTGTGTAGGGGACCCAGTGATATGATATGAGAAAATGTTCTTGGACACTCACATTTAAGGTCTGTTTCTTTAACTCTCCAATGCATTCTAAGTCCCTTTCAAGGCCAGTCTGTCTGCAATTAAGAATTTGATCAATACACAAACTGGTAGTATTAGTCATTATAGGCAGCAGAACCTTAAGGAAAGAAAAATCTGAGATTGGTAATTTATAAGCAAGGAGGAACCAGTTGCAGTTCATGGATGACCACTGGAAGTCCATGAAAAACAGTCCTGAATCAGGTACTGAAATTATTACCTGATGTCACAAAGAATGAAGAGCCTACTGAAGGCTAAGTTTTGATTGATCGAATAAGTGCTGCAACAGACCTTCCACTTTGGGCTCTGCTGGTTTA
>NW_006921590.1:13674303-13708653 GCF_000298275.1 Orycteropus afer afer | reverse complement strand
AATCCTACTTCTGTAGTGATACTGCCTTGGAAACCCAAGGAGGGGTCGCTATGAGTCGGGGCTGACTCGACGGCACATAACAACAACAACAACATATGAAACCTAGAGGATCTATTGTGTTTCTTTTGAGTATCCATAGGCTCATGACTAGTGACATAAATCAGGACTGTGGCAGCTATCTTTATTCTTTTTCCCTTCTTGATGGGACATGAATTTATTTAGGTATGCTAGCTAATTATCTTTCCTTTTCTCTTACTACTTTTTATAGGATGTGCTGACTGTAATAACTGTATAATTTAATTCTTAGATTTCAGAATATTAAGACAGGATTGTTACTGAGCAAGAGGAGAGTTGAACACTACCCAGACATTTTCGTATGGAATTTTATGTTCACAACTTCACCTACATACACTCATGTGACCACCACGTTAATTTAACAAAAGCTAAGAGTTGAGAGATTCACTACAGGGAGAAGAACTGTTGCAGTCTAATCAATGCCTTGCATGACTTTATTAGTTTTGGGTGTTATTTGTTAATTTAAAATGATTAATACAATCTAGTGTCTATCTTTATGTCAACCAAACCTATTCTTCATTTTCACCTTTAGGAGCTCTGGTGTTGTAGTGCCTAAGGTATTTGACTGCTAACCAGAAGAGTGATGGTTCAAACCCACCAGCCACTCCTCAGAAGGAAGAATGACCAATCTAGTTGCATAGTGATACTGCCTTGGAAACCCAAGGATGGGTTGCTATGAGTGGAAATCGACTCAATGGTAGCAAGTTTGGTTTTTAGTTTTATAGTTTCTTTTTATATATACAGAGAGATAACTGTATCATGAGTACCAGGATTGTATTTCTCTTCATTCAAATGTTAGGCTATGAAGTATGTGAATCAAAATATAAAACTTTTCATTCCTGTAGCATTTAAGTATTATTTTTGAGGCCAATTATTTAAAGCAAAACAAAAAAAAAAGGGAACAATGCGCAATAAAGAAATGAAATTACATTTCAGTGATGTTCAATACCACAAAAATTTCATTATCACTGAACAGCAAAGACACCTGGGTGCATATTCACTAATAAAACCCCCCAGAGATATAGCATTATGGTTTTACTCTACACTAAAATAGCTCATTGTAATGGAATTTTCCTATTACAGATATCAGAATGCAATTTCTGGAGAGTTTCATTTTGTTATTGGAAGACAAATATGTTACATAAACATGTAAGAAAATATTGCTCAGTATAAGCTACTTCTAGATTATCTTCTCCATGGATCAGTATGGCTTCATATCATTTATATTTATAGTTTGCTTCATTTTAGTCATTTGAGAAAGACTAAGCTATATATGTATTATAATTTCCCATTCACCAGAATATGTAAATATCTAAATGCAGTATCTCTAGTAATACTGCATGCATCCGTTTTGATACATTAGCTTCAAGTAATACAAAGCAATGAAGATTTTTTAAAATGGTATTATTATTCTTCAACAATAATAGGCTTAATGATAGTTGTTTTCTGTATTGATTAATGAAGTAGTTCAATTAAGACAGGTTCTTCGGTATCATAAGGTTTCTCCCTCATGGTAAAAGGAATGCCACAACTCTAAATTATGCAAAAGATAATGCCCACAGAGAAGAACGAAGATATTTTCTCCTGCATGTCTCTTATTTTACTGGACAGGAAAGACTATCTAAGGAGCCCTCCAAAGGTTTCATCTCAGATCCCACTAGCCAGTTCTTGGCCATGTGCCTTGAACTTATCAAGTTGATTAGGTGATTAGGAATTACCTTGTTAATCAAAGTAGAACAAGTACAAATCATCCCCTATGATCTTGGTCCCTTTAGGAGAAAAGGGATTTTTGCCTCCTCCACCCCAAGTGGAAATTTGGCAATGCCTGTAGACATTTCTCATTGTAACAACTGGAATAGGGGGGTGTTTGCTGCCAGAATCTAGTAAGTAGAGAGGAGGAATGATGCTAAACAACACATAGGACAGACCCCCACAATAAAGAAATATCTGGCCCAAAATGTCAATAATGCTAAGGTTGAAAAACCTTGTTTGCAGATTTGCCGTACCTTTCCATACAAAGATCATGTACTGATAAAAGAACAAAATCAGGTTCTATTTGCAATGAATCAACAGTATCTTCTATGAGTGGAAACCAAATTCACTGCCCTCGCATAGAATCTGACCCACAGCGACCCCCGTTTGGTTTCCTAGGCTGTAAATCTTTACAGTAGATCACCCCATTTCCTTCGGTGGAGCAGCTGGTGAGTTTGAAAGCTGACTTTCTGATTAGCAGCCAAATACCTTATCCATTACACCATCAGAGATCCTTCCTATAGAGGAATATAAAAAAAAAAAAAAAAAAAAAAAAAAAAAAAAAAAACCTCACTGCCATCATGTCGATTCTGACACGTAGCAACCCTCTTTGGGTTTCTGAGGTGGTAAATCTTTATGGAAGTGGATTGCCCAGTCTACCTTCTGCAAAGGGGCTGGTGGGTTTGAACCAACAACCTTCTGGTTAGCAGTCAAATGCCTTAGGCATTATGCCAACAGACCTCCTAACTATAAGGGAAAGGATCTATTAATCAATTGTTGTCAAACTTTAGAGAGTATCAGAGTCACATGGAGGGCTAGGTGTTGGATCCCCATCCCCAGACTTTCTCATTCAGCAGTTCTGAGGTGCGGCTCTAAAATTTTCATTTTAACAATTGCCCAGGTGATGCTTTTGCTGTTGCTCCTGACATTGTACACTGAGAACCACTGTATTAGATAATGATGCTTCAGGAAATTGTGAATATACATTCATCACATTGTGACATTGGATAATTCACTTAACCTCTCTGGGATTCTATTTTCTGATTGGTAAATTAAATAATATACTAAATTATATAGTAATTAGACCTTTGCGACCAGAATTTTAAACGCTCTATAGGCAAAGTTCCCATTGAAATGACAACTCCTCCCTTCCCCCATGGTATTGCATAGCAAGAAATCAGAAGGTGAAAAATGATAAAGTATGTAGATATATGGGAGTTCTGGTAGCATAGTGCCTAAGGCTTTTGACTGCTAACCAGAAGGCTAGTGGTTCAAACCCACCAGCCACTCCTTGGAAGGAAGGTTGGACAATCTACTTCCATAGTGATACTGCCTCAAAAACCCAAGGATGGGTCACTATGAGTCAGGTCTGACTCGACGGCACATAACAATAACAACAACACGTAGATATATATTCTTGGAAGAACATATATAAACAGTTAAGAATGGCTATCACTGATTTGTATGATTATAAAAATGTCTCTTAAAAAAAAAAAAAAACTTTATCATCAATGCAATTAAATCAAAAAGGAAAAACTCATTTTTTGTTTGTTTTGGAAAACTCACAATTTCCAAGGCCCACATGGAAATTAGAGAAAACTTCAAAGAAATTTCAAAAGAATAAATGAATAAATATTGTGATTTGCCTTCAAGCTAATTTTTTTTAAGTGTGGAAATGTGAAAAATATATAGAACCAAATTATTTAAAAAAATAAAAGAACTTGAGAGAAAGAGACTATATTGTTGCAGTTATAGAATGCTGCTGCCCAAAGTATAGCACATGGTACTCACTTCAGAAACTGTCAGAAATATAAGTTCTCAGGCTCCATCCCAGACCTACTTGAATCCGACTCCAAACCCCCAAGTGATTCACAAACAAACCAAACTTTGAGCAGCCTATTCTAGAAGCCATGTTCTGTAGAGGCAAGAGCTTCTTGATTCTTTGAAGGAAGTTTAAGGAGTGGGAAGCACCAAGGTGGGAGTGGGTGACTGGCAGATCAGCCAAATAAATCCTGGTGATCAGTTGAAAGTCATGTAAATGAGATGAGATTGCCCTCTCATTCAACAAGGAACTGTGGAAATATTGTGTGGGTATGATAATAGCTAGCAATTAAGGGAAACAATTGGAGCCATACATCATGATATGCAGCAAATTTAACTGTATATGGATGACAGAGTCAGAAAACATACAAAACAAAAACCAAATTGGGAAAAAAATGAAACAGGAAGCAAAATAAAGAATTTATTAGATCTATCCAAGGAGGGGTCGCTATGAGTCAGTCCAACAACATGGAAGAATGATAAACTACTCAGCTTCAAAACAAGAGAATATTATGTCTGGTTCACAATGATAGTGTTGTTGTTGTTGTTGATGATGATGATGATATAACTTTGCTTATTAGAAGAGTGAAAGGAAAAGAGATTGGTAAAATATTCACCTAAATATATCAGAAAAGTTGTTAGTAAGTATACTTTGTAAGTATTTATTGAGGTGTAAAAGAGAAACAAAACAATAGATTCAAGGGAAATTAAAATGAACTGATAACTCATAAAAGGTTAACTATAACACGGTATGAAACCTAGAAGCAAACGGAAAAAATGAAAATAGCACTATTGTTGTTTGGTGCCTTAAACTTGGCTCCAACTTACAGTGACACTATGTACAACAGAACGAAACACTGCACAATTCTGTGCCAACCTTCACAATTCCTATTGTACTGGAGCCTATTATTCATTGTAGCCACTGTCAATCCATCTCATGGAGGGTCTTCCCTTTCTCTGTTGACCCTCCACTTTCCCAAGCATGATATCCTTCTCTAGGGAATGGTCCCATCTGACAACATGACCAAAGTAGGTGAGACAAACTGTGGCCATCTTCACTCAAGGAGCATTCCTGCTGCACTTCATCCAGGACAAATTTGTTCGTTCTTCTGACAGTCCATAGTACTTTCAGTATTCTTCACCAACACCATAATTCAAAGGCATCAATTCTTCTTTGGTCTTCCTTATTCACTCTCCAGCTTTCACAAGTATACAAGGCAATTGAAAATACCATGGCTTGAGTCAGGAGCATTTCAGTCTTCAAAGCGACATTTTTGTTCTTTAACACTTTAAAGAGATCTTTTGCAGATTTGTCCAATGCAATATGTCCTTTGATTTCTTGACTGCTGCTTCTGAGGGTATTAATTGTGGATCCAAGGAAAATGAAATCTTTGACAACTTCAATCTTTTCTTGATTCCTTGTGATGTTGTTTATTGGTTCAGCTGTGAGGATTCTTTTACAATTGATCTATACATATGTACATACATATGCACACGTAAAAATAAAAATGACTCATTGTGATTTGATCACTAGGTAGGTCTTAGGCAATCTGGTAAAAGGGTTTTAGTAACTGACCATGCCTTTGGATTGGAACAAACGCTAGTGATTACTAAAGTCCCCATGTTCAATGCTTTTTATGGACATCATCCAATTTAATCCTTCCCTGGAAGGGAAACATTATCTCCATTTTAGAGATAAGGAAACTAAGGTTCAGAGAGGTGTAGTAACCAGCCCCTCCCGACCTGATATCAGGTTCTTTCTACGCTCATTTTGGTGTAGCCCACAGATGATGTTCACATGCATCATAGCACTAATGACTAACATTTACTGAGAAGCAAGTGTTATGCTAAGCAAATTGTTTAACTTTTTCCCATTTAATTCTCAATGTGATCCATTTACTCTTTTTGTAGATAACAAATCTGTTTGTAGATTCTTGGTTGTTGATAATAAAGTTAAGAAAGTATGTTCAGTTAAGCTATTAAGCTCAAGTCTATCTAATTCCAAATTCCAAACATAAACTACTTTGTCCTATTTTCTTCTTTAAAGCAACTTTTTAATTTTTTAATTGGAGGAAAGAAAGGCAGAAAAATCCAGAAGCAGAAGCAGATCTGCCACTGATGGTCACCTAAAATGTAGAAGAGGCAGTTGCCACTTTGTTAGGAATTATAGAACTGATAAAGTCCTGCTTGCCTTGACTTGGTTCTGCCTTGACTTGGTTCTTAATTGTAGCTCTCAACTACCAACCCCAAACTTTGTCATCATTTAGTCTGAAATAGAGTGGAAAGAGTGAATTAAAATGGACTTAGAAGCTGCCGGTTTCTCTCAAAGCAGTATACTAAGTAGCTAGCAGCACATATATCAGACAATAAAATGTTAACAGTCAGGGATAAGATAATTAAGTAAGTAATAACAATAGCCGGTATGCATTGAATGCATCTTATACACAAAGCAGGTGTCCTGGTGCTGCAATGGTTAAATACTAGGCTGTTAACTGAAAGGCCTGTGGTTTGAACCTACAAGCTGTTCTGTGGGACAAAAGATCTAGTAATCTACTCTCATAAAGATTACAGTTTAGGGAACCCTATGGGTACAGTTCTATTCAGGGTCACTACGAGTGGGAATCAAGTCAATTGCACACAATAACAACATATGTAAGGCCCTATGCTACACACTTTAAAAACATACTGCCATTTATCTTCACAATAATTCTCTAAAGCACTTTGTTATCTTCATTTCACTAAGAAAGGAAGTGATGGATGGTTAAATAAGCTGTTGACTAGTAGAATTGGGATTTTATTCTATAACTATTTATCTCCAAAGCAAATATGCTCAACCAATATGTACAACTGCAGAAGAGGCAGCTTTGTAGAAAGCTACAAGTGTAAGAAGTATCAAGACACATCTGTTACCAGAACACCAAGAGTAATGAGTTATTCTAAGGATAAAAAGGAGGATGGGAAGACATTAATAATGGTGAAGAATCTCAGCAAAAAGAAGGAAGACAAAGATGAGTATTAAAAATACTCAACCTTGTTTTAGAAATGCTGTATGTGAATTGTTTGTTTACCAATATGTCAGCTTTCAGGGATAGCAGGAATACTCAGGTTCCTTCTCAAATAGGTGATTGTGTTTTATTATTTGTGCTCTTTATGTGGCCTGAAACACAACACTAAATGTTATGGTCCATTCAGAAATGAAGGATGCCCAAGTAAAATCCACTTGTAGACTTATATAATTAGACAAAACTTCGCCTATGTCCATGTCAAAATGTTTGTAAAATTATGTATTACCACCTGCATTAAAGCCACCACCTGTCTCTTTGTTGTACTGTTGGTGGTTTGTGTGTTGCTGTGATGTTGGACGCTATGGCACAAGTATTTCAAATACCACCAAGGTTACCTATGGCAGACAGCTTGCAGCAGAACTTCCAGATTAAAAGAGAATAGGAGGAAAGGCCTGGTGGTCTACTTTTGAAAATCACCCAGTGAAAACCTTATGGCTCACAAGAGAACACTGTCCTACTCATTTGCTTTTGGACATATCATCAGGAGGTATCAATTGTTTCAGAGGGCCATCAAGGCTGGTGAAGCAGAAGGCCAGTGAGGGAAAAGGAGAACCTCAGTGAGACCGATGGGCACTATAGCCACAATGATAGACTCCAACATGCTGGCAATTGTGCATATGACTCAGGACTGGCCAACATTTCATTCTGTTATACATAAGGTCACCATGTGTCAGAGCTGATTCAACAGCAGCTATATATCTACATTAAAAAATTTATTCTATTAATTCCAAATTAGTTTCAAAAAGGTAACTCAGTGGAAAAAAGATTAGTCTGATTCAGACAAGAGTGAAAACCCATCAAGGATACACAATGCTTTGTAAAGGCCTCAGTGGCTCATGGAAGCCTCAAACTATTGATCAGTCAATGCAAAATAGCTAAATATCTGATGAGAATAAATCAAGTTATCTGATTTTCTTTTCTTCTGATTCTTCTTTTTTGTGTAAAGTTGCCTTTTATAAAAAAAATAAAAAGAAAGCAAATCACTCTTTGGGAGAAGTAATTTATGGGGCTTTTACAAGAGTTGATAGATTTATGTCATTGAAAAATATTACCCTTGAATTATTAATTTTTAATATTTTAATTTTGTTTTCTAGGGGACTAGGACAAAGATCTCTGAAAGAAAACAGCATTTCCTCCTGTAAGATTTGGTGATAATTATTTAGTTGGAATAACTAGTTGCTTTAGTAAAGAGTTTTTCCTTTCTTAACAGAAGTATAATGGTCTTTGTCTTTAACTAACTTCATCAATACAAGTCTCTTTAGTCTTTGAGACATGATTCTAGCTTTACCATCTGCTTTGTGGAGAGATAACTTGGTTTCTAGCATGGCAATTTGTAAGCAAACAACCTTTGCATTGCTAGTTCTACAAACCCACACCTATAAAATGATTGCACCTGTCACACCATGACATGAGGCTTTGAGACTGTGAGGTAAACCAAACCACTTAGTCATCTTTCTAAAAAAGGCCCAACCATTTAATAACTATTACTACACACATGCTATTTAGCCTTAGGACAGACATTGATCATTAAAAGGATTTGGAAAGGCATTTCCTCCTCTTTCAAACACAGTATCATAGAATTAGAATTGTGTGAGGAGGCTCACTTCAAATAGGAACCACTGCCTGGGGCAAATTACAAGAATAGATTAAAATAGAGATCCAAGCTCTAGTGTACCATGTTCACACCTGTGCTCTATTTTAAAAAGATCTCAGAGTCAGGAGCTGGCTCACCAGAGAGTGCCATCTTTGGCTGACAAAAGGCCAAGTGTTCAAGCAACCATTATATAAAAATCAAAACGGATGACTACCAAAGAACTTGATGGGTTGAGGGAAATGTTCTACAGTTTGATAGTGGTGGTGGTTACATTGGTGTAAACATTTCTCAAAATTCATTGACCTGTACGTGTACATGTGCATCTCATTGTATGGAAATTATACCTCAATAAAGTTGATTTTAAAACATGGCAGCTGTCCATGTTGCCATGACATGTGCCCTTCCAGTAAAAGCAACAGAACATAACGTCAACACTGGGGGAATGCTAATAAAGATTAAGTACAGCTTTAAGACTTTGTGGAGCCATGAGAAGCAGGACTTCATTGTGAGATTTTGGACACAATAGTGAAACGTCTATTGGGAACTTTATCTCAAACTCCAAAGCCAAAACAGTTGCTTTTTTCCTTTATCAAGCCTGTCACAGAATGTTTCAGCATGTTTAATGGCTTTCCAAATGTTTGTAATCTCATATATGCACACATCTTATAATTAGAACTAGTGAAGCTAAAGTTCAGTATGGATATTAACCATAAAGAGTAAATATGTCTTCTCCTTCTCTTTCTCCTCCTTCCCCATCTTCTGGTTTCATGAAAATAAAACTGTTTCCAAGAGCACAGTCCTCTGGCATTATTGGGAATATTTCTAAGAAAAGCAATTATGAAGGTTAAGTTCCAAAATATGTAATGTAGCAAACACTGAGAGCTAACACAAAGTTATAGAAACTACCTTTGTTCATATGACCTTAATAAAATCACCTTCCTCTCTAGATCTCTGTCTTTATTTTTATAAAACAAAGGGGTCAGACAAAATAAAGCCCAGTAACAGCCTAACATAGAACAAAATAAATCATATATATCTTGGTTAAATCAATTAGACACTGTAGTTTCATTACCTGGGAATACTCTTTGTTAGTACTTAAGCTTCCTTTTGTTTTGTAGCACTAGATTAGCAGAATGAATGGCAGTGATCAGAGACTGAGAAAAAATGTATAGTTATCTCACTGGAACACTCAACACATGCTCAATAAATACTAGTTTCTTCTTAGCACACTGGAAGTGATAAGTGTAATGTTTTAGATTTGGTGTTGTCAGGAAAAAATATTAAGAAGAAAGAGTATGTGTTGGAAGAGGAAAAAAAGTTTAAAAAGACAAGAAGCTTTGATTCATTTCACTAATGTGCTAACAGAAGGTCTGTAATAGATTATCTTTCATGGAACAAACTGGACACATCATTGACTTTCATGAAAATACAGGCACGCATTGCTTAAAGTCCTTAAAGGCAACATCTGACTGCATATACTTCTATGGTCTCAAAAGGGTTTCTTTTTTTTTAAGGGAAAGCAGCTCTCATTTTGTTTTATTTTCCCAAGGTGTCTAAAGCACTTTAGTGGTGCAGTGGTTAAAGGATTCTGCTGCTCACCCAAAGGTCAGCAGTTCAAATCCACCAGCAACTCTGCAGGAGAAAGATGAAGCAGCATGCTTCCATAAAGATTTACAGCCTTGGAAACTCTATGAAGAAGTACTTCTCTGTCCTCTAAGTTCCTATGAGCTTGAGCTGGCAGTGGGCTTGAGTGAGTAATTGCTTTAAAGATCTCAAATCCAGACTCCTGCAGCACTGGACCACAGATAGGATATAGGCAGGTGAGGCAGAGAACATTGCTCTGGGTGTGGGCTCTAAGGCTTTATTTGGTGGGCAGATGAGCAATGGTGGGCGGGGCTGTGGGCCTGGGCTGCTCCTGCTCCTCAGGGAGGTGGAACAATAGATGGCACTGATGTGCTCTGCTCTTTTCCTGTTCACTTCCTCTTGCTCTGCTCCTGCCACCATCTTTTCAGTCATTGTCACTGCTGCCACCCATTTCTCCAGTATCCACCAGCAGCTCCATAAGCAGCAGCAGTGATGACAAGGATGACCAGAAGCAGATCCCATGTTTTTTAATATGGTGTTTGCACAATGCCCAAATCACATAACATACTATTTCACAGAACATACAGGAGACATTAAGCAATGGATACCTGATATTGTCTCTATTAGAAATCAATACAGCACAGAACCTTGAATTTATAAAATATTTTAATGGTTAAAACCAGTTTCCCATTCAGAGTCCCTAGGATAGTGACTCAATGTATATCTGAAGATAAAATACAAAAGTAACTCTGTCTTGATTATTTTAATCTTATAAAGGAAGGCACAAAAACATCTTCACACGTTTGTCACTTTGCATCTATAACTCAAGCTGCAATTAATAGTTTAGACATAAATATACAGAAATAGCAGCAGGGGCTTTCCCTTATCACAAGAAGGCTAAATTTTATCCAAGGTTGCATTTATTCATTTACTTTAACTTGTCAGCATCAGGCAATCTTTCTCAATTTCAAACCACAGCACACTTCTCAACCTAATAAGGGCTGATAGAATAGGGATTTGCTCAGGGATAAAAAATAAAGTGAGAAAAGCTAATGATAGAAGTCCAAAGTATCAGAAAAATTATGTAAAAACTTAAATATCAACTGTAAAGGTAGGTGACACATCATTTTAAAATTAAAAAAGGACAAAAACTACCCAAGGATTTTCAAAGGAAATGGTCAGTTCATCCCATTTGTTACTATTGATGAAAGGTCTCAAAGTTAGCATAGTTACTTACTACCTTGTTGATGTTTGTCTGAAAGCAATGTCAATAATTTGTCTGGTGGCAGCAATAAAATCATACGTTTATATGGCTTGTTGGACATTCTTATGGATTGAATTATATCCCCCCCTTAAAAGTGTTTTGCAATCCTAACTCCTATAACTATGCATATAAACCCATTTGGGACTTTCCTTGTTATGTTAATGAGCTATAGCAGTCTAAGATGTGCCTTAAACCAATCACCTTTGAGATATAAAAAGAGTAGATTATGCACAGAGGGGGGAAAAAAAAAAGAAATCCACTGCTTTCCATCATACTGACCCTATTGGACAGGTTAGAACTTCCCCAAAGGGTTTCCAAGGCTGTAATCTTTAAAGGAGCAAATTGTCACATTTTTCTCCTGCATAGCAGCTGGAGAGTTTGAACCCCTGACCTTTTAGTTAGGAGCGAGCACTTAACCACTTCACCACCAGGGCAAAGAGGAAAAAAGTGTAAATGGAGAAGGAAACGTATGCCACATGAAGATCACAAAGGAATGCTAGAGAAGCTGAGACAAAGATTTTCCCCGAGCCAGTGCCCTGCATTTGGACTTCAAGCCTCTTGAACTGTGAGAAAACAATTTTTTGTTCATTAAGGCCGTCCATTTGTGGTATTTCTGTTATAGCAGCACTAAGAAAGTCATTAACCAGTTTTTTTTTTTTTTAACCTAACTCTGCAATTTTATCCTAATATTTCTTTGTTAATTGTCTTTATATACCAAATTTTCAAATGCTCTCTGAACTTATCAGAACACTTTATAATTTCCCTCATTATCTAATGAGTCAAATGAAATCATTCATATATATTCATTTTATTTTTGCCTGAGAATCATGATTTTTTCTTTTGAAAATTGTACTTTAACAAGAGGCTGAAGTTGTCAAATGGAAAATGTAAACGGCTGTTATATAAAGAGAAATTAAAATAAAAAGGCTAAGAAATGTATGTGAATTTTGTATGAATCATGGATGCTCAGGAGTGAAACCTACAAAGAAATACCTTAAAAATGTATTTAAGCCTATAAAAAGGATGCCATGCTGCATATGCAGTCCCCTGTGTTGAAAAGAACTTTACCTCTTTATGGCCAGCTCCTGTTGTTGGGTGCCATAAAGTTGTTTTCAACTCATAGCAATGCCATGTGACAGAGTAGAACTGCCTCATAGGATTTTCTAGGGTATAATCTTTACTTGACTGCTAACCAGAAGGCTGGCGGTTCAAACCCACCAGCCACTCCTCGGAAGGAAGGTTGGGCAATCCTACTTCCGTAGTGATACTGCCTCGGAAACCCAAGGAGGGGTCGCTATGAGTCGGGGCCGACTCGACGGCAAATAACAACAACAACAACAATCTTTATGGGAGCAAGTCACCAGCTCTTTTCCTGAAGAGTAGATGGGTTGGTTCGAACCACCAACATTTAGGTTAGCAGCAGAGCTATTCAATCATTTGCCCCACCAGGATTCTTTGTTCAGCTCCTATTTATCCCTTAAAACCCACTGTTATTGACTCGATTCTGACTCACGGTAATTCTCATTGAATTTCCAAGGCTGTAAATCTTTACATAAGTAAATCATTTCATCTTCCTCCCATGCAGTGGCTGGTGGGTTTGAATAGCTGACCTTCTGGCTAGCAGCCAAATGCCTTACTTACTGTGCCACCAAAGTTCCTACTGATCCTTAAAACCAAATCATGTTACCATTTCTTTTGAAAGGCTGTCAGTATTTTCCCAAGAACAGTTATTTCCTCCAAATCCTTTGGTTCATCTTTCTCTAAAGCACTTACTATTTCGTATTGTAATTGAGGGGTTTAAATGCCATTACTGACTGCTACTCTCTAGCTTCTTTCTCACTGTGAATTCCTTTAAGAGCAGGCCCAGCACTTACAGAAGATAAACATTGAAAAGTGCCCAGTAATTGCTCAGTGACTTGCAAGTTCTAAGCTGGTGACATCCAAATGGATCCTTATCTTGGATAGCTTAAGCTCTGTCCTCATGGGGGTTAAACCCCTAAATAAACCATCACCTCAGGAAACTACTCTGAGTTTAATTATCCACCTGTGACTTGAGGAACACAGATTGTAGAATGTTCACAGTGGATCTAGTTCTTGTCCTCCTTCCTTCCTTCACTTAATAATTTCCTATCCGACTTCCCTTCATCTAACATACAGCCTTCAGTTTCTCTGGGTACTATTCCCACAGTTATGGATCAGTGCCACTCTATGCCCATGTGCCTTGATTCCAAAACCACAGATTTGAGCTGAGGCTCGAGGTATTTGAACAGCTATTTCAAGCTGTGTGGCTCCTGGATACATTTATTATTCTCATTTCTTGTCCGCAGTACTAGCCTGACCCTCAGAAGGCAGGTTATGAGCAGTGAAGAGAATCTGTATTCCACCAAAGAGGTCACACCCAAATTTATTCATTTACAATCCTCAGTCTTTAACCTCCGCTTGTTGTTGTTGTTGTTACTCTTTAGTATTTTCTGGCAAGTAATCATGAGCTTTTTACTAATTCTAGATTTCTGTCCTGTACTGTTTCACAGTGTTAAAGAGCTAACTGCAGGGTCACAGTTCTTAGAGTGCTGTTACATCTTGCAACATCTACCAAGGATCCATGATGACATCAATCCCAAATGTTGCTAATTTGACACTGTATCAGACTATATGAAAATAAACCTCCCCCTAGGCTCAGGACCATAGTAGTGGGGGACATCAATATTAATTGGCAAAACAGTCCATAGAACATTGTTCTACACCTTGCTTTGGTAAGGAGTGACTGAGTTCTTAAAAGCTTACAAGGGGCCATCTGAAGTGCAAATATTTGTCTTTCCTCTTCTGGCAAAAAACAGTGAAAAAAACCAAAGACTCATGATAACAATTAGTCAATAGGACTGGTGGCCCATGTGAACCTCAGCCTCCATGACCATGAGACCCAGATGAACTAGATGGTGCCCAGCTACCATTGCAAACCACTCTGAAAAGGATTACAATAGGAGATCCTGGATAGAGCAGTGAAAAATGTGGAACAATTCTCAGAACAATAACAAAGACCAGACTTATTGGTCTAATAAAGACTGGGGGAATTTTCAGACTATGGCCCTTAGTCACCCTCCAATCTGGAACTAAATCCACTCCCATGGTTCAACTTTCAGCCAAATAACAGACAGATCTATGAGGTGAACAATAACACGAGGGAAGTATGCATACCTTAGAACAATCAACTATAAGACATCAGAAGGGCAGCATTTGTCCAGGGATAAAGTTTACAAGGCAGGATAGGGAAGAAGGACATAGGGAAATGGTAATCACGGGGAAAATGGAAAGAATGCTGTTACATTGTGGGGCTTGCAATCAAAGTAACAACAAGGAAAAAAAATGTGAATGAACTTTGAGTGTAAAACCAATTTATTCTGTAAACTTTCATCCAAATAACAATGAAAAAGGTTTTTTTAAAGAAAAAGAAAATATGCCTCTTCCTACTCATAAAGAACACTCATTAGAATTTATACCTTCTACTAGGCAACCTGATAACCCTTAGTCTTAGTTTTCTTATATTATTACAGGAGGAAAATAATAAAACCCATGTTAGTAAAATTTAAAAATATGTATTTGCTGTAAGAAAAATAAACAGCACACTCATAACTCTGCCAATCCAGAGATAAACATTGCTAACGTCATGGTATATAATATGATAATTTTACCTCCACAATATATAAATATACAGTTATTACAAAAACTCCATTTTTTACGCTTTGTAATATTTTATTTTGCATAAAATCCATTTCCATGTTAATATGTATACTTTTCTCATATCCTTTTGAATAGCTAAACTGTATTCCATTATACAGCAGATGTTTATAGGAATAATTCCTTATAGTTGGAATTGAGGTAGTTTCTAATTTTCATGACTATAAACATCACTGCAATGGACACTTTTGATAATAAGTGTGCATTAGTTAGGTTAGAAAAAAAGGTTTGGAAATAGATTACTTCAAAGGGAATGCACTAAAAAACTCTTTGATAACACACTGCCCTTCACAATGGTGGTTCCTGTTTACTCCTCCACCAGTAGTTCCTCATATTCTCATCAAAACTAAGTATTATTGTCCTTTTATAATATTTAACACTAAAATGTATTAAACAAAACAAAACATCATCTCAGTAATAATAATAAAAAAATGTTATCACAGACTGTGCATATTATTGTGTCCTCCAGCTAGGCTCTAAGATCAGAATCCTAACAGGACCCAAGAAGAGAATGAGGGAGGGCAAGGAGGGTCCAGTCCATGAATTTGCCTGCTGGAAAACTATAGGCCCAGATAGATCTTTCCACATGGAAGAATAAGCAAACAGAAAGAAAAGCCGAACAGGCCTGTGAACGAATAAAACACTTAAAGAAAAGAAGTCATTATTCTCAAGATAAAGAGGAAACGCATATGTTTAAAACACTGATAAGAACCGGGAGAGAAAAAAAAAAAATCTCAACATATATTTAGAAAACAAGAGCTCCAAGAAACAGGAAAAGAATGATGAGACCAAGATGCAAGTGGATGAGTTAAAAATTAACTGGATAAATTAAGACAACTTGTAGGGAAAAGAAATGTAATGGCAGAATGCAAAGCTGAATTGGAAATAGGAAAGACTCATTTGATAACACCAGGGGAACAAACACCTTTTCTTATGGAGAACACTGTTACATTGTGCATTATTCATTCATTCTTACTAACAATTCTGAGGACCTGTTGTGCCTGTCAACATTAAAACCATTCCTGATGAGTTGATTCCAACTCATAGTGAGACAGAGTAAAATTGCTTCATAGAGTTTCCAAGGATGCAATCTTATTAAAGTAGGTCACCAGGTTTTTTATCCTGTGGAATTGCTGGTGGGTTTGAACCGCAGACCCTTCAGTTAACTAGCAAACAATTAATTAGGTATAACCAGGGCTCCTTGGATCTTATTTAGAAGATAAAAAATAAAAATCCCAGTCTGTAAAGAGTTCATCTTGCAAAGAGAGGGACAGACTGACAATAGTCTAACAGGCTGAGTTGTTAAACTTAAGCTAATGCAATGCAGTGCACTGCCGTGAAGTTGAATCTGACTCATAGCGACCTCTCCTTGGGTTTCCGAGGCAGTATCATTACAGAAGCAGATTGCTCAACCTTCCTTCCAAGGAGTGGCTGGTGGGTTTGAACTACCAGCCTTCTGGTTAGCAGTCATATGTTTTAGGCACTACTCCACCACAGCTACACTAGCACAATTGAAGGAACAATTAACTACCCTTAGGGGTTAGGAGGGAATTCACAAGATATAACCGTAAATCAAGGCTTGTAGAAAGAAGGAAATTTGGCCAGACTCAGAGTGAAGAAATTCCAGGGAAAGGGAAAAAAAGCACAGTTCAGTTCTCAAATGCAATGTCCTTCACTCCATCTATTGTCAAGAACCCTTAGAATACTCGCACTTAACATTTTGAGAGATGATTTTAGTTCTTTAAAAAAAAAAAAAAAACAGAAAATATTTGCCTGAAAAACCATGTAAATCATGAGCATTCACACCCATATGTTAATGTTGTAACAATTTCAGCTGTTAAAAGGTTAAATAATTATGGAATGTGAGGATTCTTCCCCCCATAGACTAGTTCTATTTCAAATTGTTAATAATCACCAATTTGTTTAGTCTATTTAAAAAGTGCAAGAAACTCAAATTTATTATTTTTGAAATTCTGTAAAGTGAAGAAATACAATTCCCAATTTTTGAACTATTTTCTCTCTAATGGTCTCAAGTTTAAGAAAAGAGTTAATTGTCCACTGAGAGCTCAATGTTGAAAACACAGATGCTCCATTTCCTTAAATAACTTCTCTTCCTACATTATGGTTGTGTCCTGTGAGATATAAGTTCATAGGACTATAATATGGATCACATATGGAAGCAATCACATTCCATTTTTGAAACCACTTGGCAGAACTCTTGTCATTGCACACATTACAAACTCCTCCCTCCCCTGACACACGCACACACACACACACACACACACGCACTTTTATTCAAGCAGCAAGAGTTCTCTTTTAAAAACACAAAATTATTCTGATGGATGAGAATTTGGATACATTTAAATTTCCTCTATGTTAAGATGTAGGAGGTAAAGGGACAAAACATTACTGATAATAACATTAGAAAAGCTCATTTTCTAGGTCACTGTGCAGGTGGAAATCATTATTGGTAACAAAATTTTGTAAACAATCATTGCATCTTCAAATATAGCTAAACATTGAGCTTCACAGTCAAATTTTGGAAAATGAAAATGTTGCTACAGCCGTACAAATTCTACTTTCTCCTTAGACTCTCTAGTTCAATGCTCTCAATGAGTGCTTCAAAATCACTCTCTAATTTCCCATGGACAATGTATCCTTCATCTGTGAACTTGTCATACTATGATGGCTTGCCATGTCCCTATGATGCTGCAAGTTATGCCACCTGTATGTCAAATACCAGACAGGTTACGTGTGGTGGACAGGTTTCAGTGGAGTTTTCAGACTAAGGCAGACTGGGAAGAAAGACTGGCGATCTTTTTGAAAAAATTGGCTAGTGAAAACCTTGTGGAAAGCCACGGAACGTTGCCTGATATACTACTGGAAGATGAGCCCCTCATGTTGGAAGGCACTCAAAATACAACTTGGGATACTTGAGATGGGCTGCCTCCTCAGAGTAGAGTCAACCTTAATGACATGGATGTCACAAAACTTTTGAGGCTTACATTTGCTGACATGGCATGACTTAAAATGAAAAGAATTAGCTGGAAATATTCATTAGCACTCAGAAAGTGGAATGTACAAAGTATGAATCTAGGAAAATTGGAAGTCATTGAAAATGAATTGGAAAGCATAAAGATTGATATTTTAAGCATTAAACTCCCCCAAAAAAAACAAACTCACTTCCATCAAGTAGGTCCTGACTTACAGTGACTCCTCCTTGGGTTTCTGAGGTGGTATCTCTATGGAAGGAGATTGCCCAGTCTTCCTTCTGAGGAGTGGCTGGTGGGTTTGAACTGCCAGCCTTCATGCCAGCCTTCAGGTTAGCAGTCAAATGCCTTAGGTTCAACACCACCACAGCTCCTATTTTAAGCATTAGTGAGCTGAAATGGACTGGTATTGACCTTTTGAATTGGACAATGACATGATCTACCGTGCTAGGTATGAAAACTTAAAGAAGTTGCATTTATCATCAAGAAGAACATTTCAATCCTGAAGTACTTCTATCCTGAAGTACAATGTTGTCAGTGATAAACTAATATCCATATGACTAAACAAAAGATCCGTTAACAACTGTTACTCAAATTTATTCACCAACCATTTACATTAAAGATCAAGAAATTGAAGATTTTTACCGAAGTTCTCAGTCTAACGTTGACCAAACATGCAATCAAGGTACATTGTTAATTTAATATGATACATGAAACAAAACTCAAAGTTTTAAAAATGAACAGGCTTACTGGTCTTAAAGAGACAGTGAAACCCCCAAGACCATGGCCTCTAATGACTCTTCAGGCCTGGAATAGAACTGACTCCTGTGGCTTCCAGCCAAACAATAGACAGGCATATAAGGTGAACATTTATACCAGGTGGGTATGCTTCTTATAACAATCAAACATGGGAGACCAGAAGGGCAGTATTTGCACAGTGAGGTATATCAGAGGGCATATGAAAGAGAGACACAGAGAAAGGGTAACCAGAGGAAGGAAATGGAAAGAGAAAGAAAAAAAAAAAAAAAAAAGAAAGAAAAGAAAAAAGATAACATTGATAATTTCTAGCGATTGGAATGCAAAAGTTGGAAACAAGAGGTACACATATTTGTGAAATATGACCTTGGTGATAAAAGGATACCAGAGATTGTGGGATAGAATTTTGCAAAACCATCAACTTATTCATTGCAATGATCTTTTTTAGACAACATAAAGCACACATGTATAACTCATTGGATGGACTAGGCATAAATGATACTGATTACATCTGTGGAAATGAACCACAGAGAAGCTCAATACTATCAGTCAGAACAAGATCAGGGGCCTATTGTCAAAGACATAATCAGTTGCTCATACACAAGTCCAAGTTTAAGCTGAAGAAAATTAAAACCAACCCAACAAAGACCAAGTATTACCTTGAAGATATCACACCTGAATTTAGAGACCATCTCAAGATAAGATTTGACACATTGAACACTAATAACCTAAGACCAAATGCGTTGTGGGGTGACATCAAAGACACAATACACGAAGAAAGCAAAAGGTTATTTGAAAGACAAGAGAGAAAGAAAAGAACAAAATGAGTGTCAGAAGAGACTGAAACTTGTGCTAAAAATAGAGAATAGCTAAAGCAAATGGAAGAAGTGATAAAATCTGAACAGAAGATTTCAAAGAGCAGTTGAGAAGACAAAATAAAGAATGAAACAAAATGTACAAAGAATTACAATTAACAAAAAAAAAATCTTGGTATTTGTCAAGCTGAATGAACTGAGGAAATAATTCAAGCCTCAAGTTGCAATATTGAAGGGTATTATAGGCAAAAAAAAAAAAAAAAATTGAATCGGGTAGGAAGCATTAAAAGAAGATGGAAGCAATATACAGAATTATTGCACTAAAAAGAATTGATTGACATTCAACAATTTCAGGAGGCAGTATATGATCAAGAACTAAGGTAATGAAGGGAGAAAAAAAAAAAGTACAACTTTCATTGAAGGCATTGGTGAAAAGCAAGGCCCCAAGAATTGAAAGAATACCAATGGAAATGTTTCAACAAATGCATGTAATGTTGGAAGATCACACGCATCTATGCCCAAGAAATTTGGGAGACAGCTATTTGGACAAATGACTAGAGGGGATCCATATTTTTTCCCATTCCAAAGACAAGTGATCCAAGAGAATGGGCTATTTATCAAAGAGTATCATTAATATCACATGCAAGTAAAATTTTGTTGAAGATAATTAAACAATGTTTGCAAAAATACATAGATAAGGAATTGCCAGAAAATTAACCTGGATATGGAATGAGGGGTATAATTGTTAATGTCAGATGGATCTTGGCTGAAAGCTGAGAATACCAGAAAGATGTTTATTTGAGTTTTATTGACTATGAAAAGGCATCCAAAAGGATGGATCATAACAAATTTTGCATAACATTGCAAAGAATAGGAATTCCAGACCACTTGAGTGTGCTCATGAGGAATCTGTACAAGGACAAAGAGGCAACTGACAATATTGTATAGTTTAAATTCAGGAAATGTTTGTGTCAGGCTTGTATTCTTTCACCATTTATTCAATCTATATGCTGAGCAAATAATCTTAGAATCTGGCATCAGACTTGGAGGAAGATTCATTAACAATCTGCAACATGTAGATGTCTTAACATTCCTTCCTGAAAGTGAAGTATGGATTATGCCTCAATGTAAAGAAAAGAAAATCTTCACAATTGGAACAATAAGCAACACCATGATGAACAGAGAAAATATTGAGATCATCAGGGATTCATTTTCCTTGGATTCACAATTATTGGCCCTGGAAACAGCAGTCAAGAAATCAAAAAATGTATTGCACTGGGGAAATCTGCAGAAAAAGAAATCTTTAAAATCTTTAAGAGCTAGGCAGTTACTTTGCAGACTAAGCAGTGCGTCACCCAAGACCTGGTGTTTTCAATTGCCTCATATGCATGCAATAACTGGACAGTGAATAATGAAGATCGAAAAAGAACTAATGCATTTGTATTATGGTGTTGGTAAATAATATTGAATACACCATGGAGTGCCAGAAGAATATGTCTTGGAAAAATTACATCCAGAATGCTCCTAAGACGTGAGGATAGTGAGACTTCTGTCTCATACTTTGGACATGTTATTAGGAGGGACCAGTACTTACAGAAAGATTCATGTTTGAGAGAGGGTCATCAAAAATGAGGAAGATCCTCAACAAGATGGATTGAGACAGTGGCTACAACAGTGGGCTTATCCCACAGCAATGATTATGTGAATGGCACAGGATCAGGCAGTATTTTGTTATGTCATACACACTATCACCATGAGTCAGAACTGACTTGATATCACCTGTCACCTGACAGCAACCACAGATAGGAAGAGCACCATTCTTGTAGCTATTATAGGGAAAAAATACTGTACATGGAGTGAGAAGACAAATTTTGGACACTGAATTTTAACAATGTTTAAAAATTTTACTTAAATATGATGGGTTTCAATGTTCTTCAATGAAAAATGGGACTAAAATGATACTCTCTCATACGAAAGAGAAAAATTACAGTATATATGGGAAAATACTTCTGTAAACCACCTATTACAAATATTGCATCATTATTTGAGATAAGAATTTTTAACAAACTGTATTTGTAACTTTAATAACATATAACTAAAGACAGCTGTTGAAAAAGCTTAAACTGCTTTCCAGATGCCTGTACTATTTTGTTAACCATTGTCTTTTAAAGTATATTATGAACCCTATTATGTATGGGCTAAATGTATACTTAAAAACACATATCCACAATTACCAATTGTCTTTCTTCTTCAAAAGTCATCATTATTGATCTACTTCACTCATCTGGGAAGATTTCACTGCCACCTACTAACTATGTGACTGAAGGGTTTCATTCAGTTATTTAGTATGTTGGTTCTGGAAATGATAACATTTGCCAGGCATTATTTCTGTTTCATGTATTCTTTATATAGGTTCCATATGCTTGATGCAGTTTCCACTTCCCTGAAACAGGGAACATATTAAAATATGTTAAAAAATGATAATCTTGTAATTTCTTAGTGCAACAAACAGTTTAAAATGTTAAAATAGAGGTTTTATATTTGATTTCAACCTTTAGAATATTGTCTTGTCTGCTTTCTGCTACAAAAAGAAATATTAAAATTTGAATTAACTATTTCCAGAAAATGATTTATATTCACTTAAGAAATAATATAACTTCTCCAGTGCAAAGAGTTAGGAGCTCTGGTGGTGCTGTGTTTAAAGCATTGGGCTACTAACCAAAAGTTTGGTGGTTCAAACCCAGCAGCCTCTCCATAAGAGAAAAAAAGACAGTCTGCTGCAGTAAAGACTTACAGCCTTGGAAACCCTGTGTGGCAGGTCTACTCTGTCCTTTTGGATCACTGAGTTGCAATTGACTCAGTGGCAAGGAGTTTGGTACAATGAGTTAAAAGCCTCTGAAAGACTATGCAGCAAATAAGAAATACATTCTTATCAGTAATCCTTGACTTTCACCTATGACAATATTCATCTGTAAATGAATAGATATGACTGATAGGTCAAAATATGAATGTGGAAATAGGGGGTGTGATATGTACTAAGGTAGGTGGAGCAGAATTTTGCAAGACAAAGCCTGTTATTGGAAATACTTTTTTCCAACAACATAAATGGTGATTATACACGTGGACCTCTCTGGATGGAAAACACAGAGATCAAATCAACTACATTGTGGAAAGTGATGGAGAAGAACAGTATTATCAGTCAGATCAAGGCCAGGGATTGACTGTGGAACCAAACGTCAACTGCTCAATACAAGTTAAAGTTGAAGCTGAGAAAAATTAAATTAAGTCCATGAAAGCCAAAGACTGACCTTGATTACATCCCATCTGAATTTAGAAGATTTTTCAAGAATAGATTTGATTCATTGAACCCTAGTTATCAGAGACCAGATGAGTTGTCAGATAACTTCAAAAAATCACAAACAAAGAAAGCAAAAGGTCAATAAAAAAACAAAAAAGAAAAAACAAAATGGATTTTAGAAGAGACTCTGAAATCTGCTCTTAAATGTAGCATAGCTGAAATGAATGTAAGAAATGAATAAGTGTAAGAGTTGAACAGAGTATTTCAATGGGTGGCTCAGGAAGAAAAGGTGGGAAATGGCAAAGAACTACAGTTAGTAATTCAAAAGAGAATCACATGCTATTTTTCAAGTTGGAAGAACTGAGGAAAAAAATTCATGTTTTAAATTACAGTATGAAAAATTCTATGGGTAAAAATGGAATGAGGCAGGAAGCATCAAAAGAAGATGGAAGGAATAGACAGAGTCTCTGTACCAAAAAGAATTGGCCAATGTTCAACCATTTCAGGAGGTAGCATATGATCAAGAACTAATGGTGTTGAGTGGAGAACTCCAAGCTATACTGAAGGCATTGGTGAAAAACAATACTTGAGGAATTGACAGAATAGCAATTGAGATGTTTCAGCAAGTGGATGCACTGCTGGAAGCACTCACTTATCTATGCTAAGAAATCTGGAAGAGAGCTAGCTGGCCAACTGACTGGAAAAGTTTCATATTTGTGCCAATTCCTAAGAAATGTGATCAAATGTAAAAATTTTCAAACAGTATTAATATGAATGATACTGTTTGAAAATTTGCAAGAAAAATTTGGTTGAAGATAAATTTAAAAATAGTTGCATCAATATAGCTGTTGTTATGTGCCATTGAGTCAGATCCGACTCAAAGCAACCCCTCCTTGGGTTTCTGAGGTGGTATCACTACGGAAGTAGATTGCCTCATCTTCCTTCCAAGGAGTGGCTGGTGGATTTGAACTGTCAGCCTTCTGGTTAGCAGTCAAATGCTTTAGGCACTACGCTACCAGAGATCCTACACAGAACCACCAGAAATTCAAGTTAGATTCAGGAGAGGACATGGAAAGAAGGATATTATTCCTGATTTCAGATGGATCTTGGTTTAAAGCAGAGGATACCAGAAAGACATTTACCTATGATTTATTGACTATGTAAAGGCATTCAACTATGTGGATCATAACAAATTATGGATAACTTTGTGAAGAATGGGGATTCTGGAATACTTAGTTTTGCTCATGTAACCTGAACACAGACCAAGAGACAGTTGTTTGAACAAAACAAGGGGATATTGTATGGTTTTAAATCAGAAAATATATGTGTTAGGGTTTTATTTTTCACTATCCTTATTTAATGTGTATGCTGACCAAATTATTCAAGAAGCTGGACTACATGAAGAATGTGGCATCAGGATTGGAAGGAAGACTCATTAACAACCTATGATATGCAGATGACACAGCCATACTTGCTAAAAGTGAAGAGGACTCGAAACACTTACTGATGAAAATCAAAGACTACAGCCTTCAGTATGGATTACACCTCAACATAAAACAAACAACAACAACAACAACAACAAAAACCACACTGCTGTTGAGATGATCCTGACTCATAGTGACCACTCCATGGGTTTCCAAGGCAGTGTCACTATGGAAGGAGATCACCCAATCTTCCTTCCAAGAAGTGGCTGGTGGGTTTGAACCACCAGCCTTCTGGTTAGAAGTCAAAAACCTTAGGCACAATGCCACCAGAAAACAAAAATCCTTACAACTTACCAGTAAGCAACATCACAATACATGGAGAAAAGATTGGAGCTATAAGGATTTAATTTTCGTTGGAGTCACATGAAAGCAGCAATGATTTCATTGGACAAATCTGTTGCAAATGACCTCTTTAAAGTGTTAAAAAGCAAAGATGTCCCTTTCAGAATTAAGGTGTGCCTTACCCAATCTATGGTCTTTTCAAATGACTTCTATGCATGCAAAAGCTGAAGAATGAATATAGAAGACTGGAGAAAAATTGATGCATTTGAATTATGATGTTGGCAAAGAATGAATATACCATGAACTGTCAGAGGAATGAACAAATCCATCTAGGAAGAATTACAATCAGAAGGTTCCTTAAAAGTGAGGGTAGTCAGATGTCATCTGACTTACTCTGGATGTGTTATCAGGAGGGACTATTCACTGGAGAAGAACATCAGGCATGGTAAAGTAGAGGGTCAGCAAAAAAGACTACAACTCTTAATGAAATGAATTGACACAGTGATCACAATAATAGCCTCAACATAGACACAACTGTGAAACTGGTGCAAGTTTTCATTGTATTATGCATAGGGTTCCTATGGGTCTGTACTGACTTGCAAACACCTCACAACAACAACAGAATGAATGGAAAAGACTTTTATTGGAAAGGGCAAGAATTTGTGAAGAATATCACCATAATTTCCCTGGAAATGTGATTATGAAATTTGTGGAACAAAAGTATGACTTATAATTTCAAAATTTAGGATAAGAGGCTTTAAAATACATCTAGTTTTAATTTTTTATTATAATTGATGATTAAGAATTTTATACACATTTGTTTGATGTAAAAATAAAGATTATGAAAAACTCATTGCCACTGAGTTGACTCTGATTCATAATGACTCCCATTCGGTTTCTAAGGCTACAAATCTTTATGGAAATAGATTGCCTCATCTACCTCCCATGGAGCAGCTAGTAGATTTGAACCACCAACCTTCTAGTTAGCAGCCAAATGCCTTACCCAATATGCCACCAGAGCTCCTTATGAGGAAAAAGGGATAACAATTTATTTAAAAAATTATATTTTTAATAATCTCATGACTAATACCAGAGCTTGGAAAATTCAAAAGAAGTTTGTAAATAGTAATTACTTCTAAAATTTCAAATATTTCATTAATTACCTAATGTAACCAGAAGTAACTGCTATTTTCAAATGAACAACAAAAATTATACATGAGTTCATTAGCTCTCATTTTTATACATTATATGTGTTAAAATAAATACAAGTAAAATTCATTTTTACTATTTTAAGTGAAATCAATGAAAAGGTAAAGTTTTATAATTTCAGGATGACAAAATGCCCCACTTTCATGACAAAGCAATAAGACTTGAGTTCATGGTCTTGCTCAACCACCTACTACTTAGGTAACAATAGGCAACTTACATACATCCTCAAGAATTTATATCTACAATATGTCCATTGTAGACATATATCTGTAATATGTCCATATTGCTACTCTTTATCTCATAAAGTTATTTGGAGGTTTAAATTATTTGAGAGGGCCCTTATAAATCTTCAACACAAGAAACACAATAAACACAACATATATTAACATTCTGATTGAAAAATAAGAGCTTCATTGCAGAAGTTGTGCACTTTTTATTACCACATAAAGTCATTAAATAACTTCTTTATTTAGACTACTTACTAACAAGTTATGTCATTAAAATATGGGCGTTATAAAGAATTTGTCATACATCTATATAAAGGGATTTATCATAGCTGGAAATCATCACAAATTTAAGAGAACGTGTATTTTAGAAACAGATTTTTAAAATATTACAGAGTTTTTACTTTTGTTAAAGGTCCAAGAAGTTATCAAATATTATAATATGGCATTCATTAATATATCAAACTAAAAATAAATATGAAGGTGAGTTAGGACTTTGATCATGAAATTAATGAGAACTGAAATCAAAATAATTCCCTATCTCTTTGTTGAACAATACTCAGGCTAAGCAAAATCAATCTAGTTGCCTTTTTCAAGAAACTAAAACCAAATCCACTGATACTGAATTCATTCCAACTTTGGGTTTTGAAGGCTACAATTCTTTACAGAAGTAGATTGCCCCATCTTCCTCCTGCAGAGGAGCTGATGGGTTTGAACCACTGTCCCGGTTAGCAGTCAAATGTCTTACCCATTACACCACCAGAGCTCCTTTCTTCAAGAAGTACTCCTAGAATATAAGACTGTGAACCAACCTGAGACCTTGTTGTTGCTGTTAGATGTCCTCAAGTAGGCTCCAACTCATAGCAACCCAATGTGCTACAGAACAAAACACTGCTTGGTCTTGTTCCAGCCTCACGATCCTTGCTATACCTGAGCCCTTCATTGCAGCCCTATGTCAATCCATCTCATTGAGGGTCTTCCCCTTTTTTGTTGACCCTCTACTTTACCAAGCATGATATCCTTCTCCAAGGAATGATCCCTTCTGACAACATGACCAAAGTAGGTGAGATGAAGTCTGGTCATTCTCACTTCCAGGAACATTCTGGCTGCACTTCTTCCAGGATAGATTTGTTAGTCTTTCTGGCAGTCCAGAGTACTTTCAGTATTCTTTGCCAACACCACAACTCAAAAGCATCTACTCTTTCTTGGTCTTCCTTATTCACTGTCCAGCTTTCACATGCATACAAGGTGATTGAAAATACCATGGCTTGGTTTAGGTGCATCTTAGTCTTCAAAGAGACCTGAGACCTTACTTAGTAAGAATAACAACTTACAAGACCATCACCTTGATGTCCTCCCCAAGCTAAAGCTATTACGTCAAGAACTATGCCCAATTTCAACTCTACCTTGCAAGACCTATCTCAAAATATTCAGCCTCGGTCCTAACAGTGCACAACTGTTAGGTGGCATCAAGCAGGCTCTGACTTTTAGCAACCCTATGTGTAACAGAATGAAAAGTTGCCTGATCCTGCTCCATCCTCATAATCATTGCTATGTTTGAGCCCATTATTGCAGTCATGTGTCAGTTCATTCCATTGAGGGTCTTCCCCCTTTTTTTGACCCTTTACCAACCATGATGTACTTCTCCAGGGACTGGTCCCTCCTGATAACATGTCCAAAGTAAGCAAGATGAAGTCTCTCTATCCTTGCTTCTAAGGACCATTCTGATTGTACTTTCCCCAAGGTAGATTTGTTTTTGTTCTTCTGGCAGTCTCTGGTATACTGAATATCCTTCATCAACACCACAATTCAAGGTGTCAGTCCTTCTTCAGTCTTCCTTTTTCATTGTCCAGCTCTCACATGCATATGATGATGATGAAAATACCTTTGCATGGGTCAGGTACAGCTTAGTAATGAAACTGTCATCGTTGCTTTTTAACACTTTAAAGAGGTCTTTTGCAGCAGATTTGTCTGATTCAATACATTGGTTGATTTCTTGACAATTACCCTATTCTAATTTCCCATTCTGAGACATTAGTAACTCTAACAGTGTACTCCCTTTCTTCCTGTAATGGGTCTAATAAACTTAGCTTTGCTTCACTGATAGATTTTTCTAGTGGTCTTTGGGGGCAGTTAACAATTTATGTCAGTGTTTTCTGAGAAAAAACTGTCTATGCTATCTAGAGAGGCAAGGTGTGAATGAGTATCATTACCCCCTTGATAAAAGGTAGCATGTTCTTCCCATTGATGTGTAGATAAATCTGAGGATGTGCTGAGGAAGCTAAGAAAATTGGCATGTTTTAATCTAGGATTTAAGTGTTATTCAGAACAATACAGTGGATAGTTTTCTGGGGCTCACAAGTTAAGAAAAATATATTTAACTGTGCAATAGTAAGTAATGTAATGCCATATTAGGGGACCACCCACACTCAATGGTAATCTTTAGAATGCTCTCTCTTCCCAGGTCACCCTTCTGGAACTTAAACAAGCAGAAAATTCAATTAATTAAATTCTACAATATACTGACCATAAAATATGCTACACTTGGGCCTCTACAGAAAAGCTTTTGATCAGATAGAGAGGCATTCCTATTCTATGATTTGTTCTTTTACTCTTGAGTGATTCTTCTCTGAAATAGCATTTGGCTCCCTATCAAGAACATACAGAAAAATCTTAAACTATCTTGGCCTCCACAACTAAGAAATTGAAATAGTACTGACCACCTTACTCTGGCTTGAGAAGATTGGAAATAGAACCACAATAATAAGAAAAAATTGTTCACTTCTGGATGGGGCTCTCACTTTTACCTGCTAGTGGATAATCACTCTGGGTAAGGGTGCTAGAAAGGTATTTGGGAAGAGTCATTTACCAAATGGAACCTTTTGGCTGGACAGGCAGTGTTCCTCCAAGTGTGAGTAATTGGCTACCTTCTCACTAGGAGGATGAACTTTTGTGACTACAGGGTGTGGGTTTAGTGCGGAAAGGAAGATCCGGGAGAAGACAGTAACGCGCTGCAGCACCTCAGTGTGTCTCTGTTATAATTATTACACCTCAGCTTACAGAATAAAACACAGTTAAATCCTCTTCACTTAAAACTAATTCTTCAACTTAAATATCTGCTTGGCTTATGAAGTAATCCATTAACAGAAAAGTTAGTCACATTCCATTTCTCAAATTCAATGTTAGAAGATAATATACATTTCTGAGTTTTGTTATTGCTAGTTCATTCAAGAAGCATTTTCTGAATGCCTATGATATTCTAAGTATTATTATCATCAGCAAAGTGATGACATTTAATATTCCAACATAAAAAGTGAGTTTCTACAAACAAGTATCTAGATAATTTGTTTATTTTGTTTACCTATGCAAAGCTTCTATATCAAAATCCTTGTCTTTGTTAAAATGTAAATCTAAAGTCATTTGCTGTTCCTTTTGTTTATACAAAGATGATTGTGTTTCTGATAAATTCAGGATGAAAGTACTGAATGCTTGGCTTTCTACATAGAGATTAGAACTCTTACTTGGTGAGGATTACTAACTCCAACTCTCTTCACCACTCCACGGCCATCCTTCCATCCTTTGATCACAATGTTAATTCAACATAGAATCATACCTCATAATGATCCATCTGTTTAGATTTCCTAATCAGTAGTTGTTAAAATTAGGCAAGGATTTGTGGTTGGTTATTTTTATTCACAGCCACATTAACACAGGCCTTAAAGTAATCAGCTTGTATTATGTGGCCTTTCATGCAGGGTGCACAGATTTGCAGCTTGTTTGGTTTATCTAGTCTCCTGCTTGTGAGGCAGCTGTTAGGCATTTAGTTAATAAAATCCTCTTCCTCCAGGGAACAATGCTTTGTCCATTCAAAGGGAGACACATGTAGCCTACTGTTTAACATGAGGAATATCTTAACTCACTCTTCTTCCTTTTTTTTTTTTTTTTTTCAAATGAAGCCAACTACAGAATTTTGGTGGACAGGTTCCCTAAAACTAGCTGACTAATCCAAGCCTTATAGAATTTGGCCACAGTTTTTCTAATTTTAATTTACATGAGGGGGAAATAATGTCTCATATTTTTGAGGTAACACACATTGACCTCAAGTGTTGGTAAGTAAATTGTCTTTGAATGCATTTAAACTATGCATCCTTCAGTTTCTAACCATCTTCTGTTCATTTCTATTCAGTACTTCTGTTTCCCTTCTTTTTCTTTCCCCCCTTGGTTCTTATCTCTCTGTTTCAAATATTGAAGAAATGAAAAGATGTGAAATTAAACTTTTCTCATTTGATTGTGTCGCTGCCAAAAGATCAAATCAGTGAAAACACATTCAAACACTTCATTAAAATTCAGTCCCTAGATGAGCAAATTTAATTGGCATGAAGTCAAGATTCATAATTATTTAAATTATGAACATTTCTAGAAACAGAAGATTATGATGAAAGGCATCTATTTAGATTACATCATTCCACTGTGTTGGAAATTACAATAAAAACAAATACTGTACATTACCGTAAAAATGAAGTAAAATATAATATTATGAATATACAGAATCTTTAGGAAATAAAAAAGTTTTATTTAAACTATCTTAAATGTCTTTCAGTTTATTTGTACTGAAAAGCAGCTTCATTACCTAAAAGATAGAGTTTTTCTTTTACCAAGGGATCAGATCAAATCCTACAACAATGCAATAAATTACTCTGAGTTGTAGCACACATACCTTTGGACAACAACAACAACAACAACAAAGGCAAAACGTTCTGTAAGAATATATCCAAAATTAGAAGATTCCCACACACCCAGACACCACAAGCATGGGAAGAATTTTCAAACTTGGTTAATGTGAATCACTAAAACTATATTCAATACAAAGCCATAATGTGAGATATAATTTGACAATTATGAATAAACACAATAAAAAGAGACTTGCATGTTTGGTAACACCCTGCATACATCTCTACCATTTCATTGAGATGGCATATTTTTTCTTACTATCTGGGGACCCTAGGTGGTATGCCATGACAGTGCTAAGGGTATCTGAGAATAAGATAAATACTTACCGAATCTCAAAGAAAGGGTTTACAGAGCATTAAAATTCAACACATCGTAGAACGGCTGACACTCTGATTTTCATTTCCCAAAAGGCACCTTCAGTTGAGGTTATTTTTCTTTTTTTAGGATTAGTATATTATTATTACAGTTATTTGCTAGTCCAAGACAATGCAAATAGAACTGTAAGCATGAAACATAATGGCACTGTGTAACTTTAGAAATGTTACCGTGCTTCTTTTTAATGGAGGTGTATCTCATTTTCATTCTTTTAATATCCTTATATTAACTTATTTTTCTGTTATCAGACAAAATGAATAAAGAAAAGTTTCCCTATAAACACTGACTCTATTAATGATTTACATAGCAGTTGCAGTAAAGCAACTGATTCCTCTAAGAAACCTGAAACTACTCCCAGACACACACATATATACACAAAGAAAAAAGTAAAACAAGAAGAACAACAAAAATTGGATATATATCCCTCAAAACTCACTGCCTTCAAGTCAGATTCGACTCATAGCAACCCCTCCTTCGGTTTCTGAGGCAGTTTCACTATGGAAGTAGATTGCCAGCCTTCCTTCTGAGGAGTGGTTGGTGGATTTGAACCGCCAGCCTTCTGGTTAGCAGCCAAATGTCTTAGATGTTATGCTACCAGATATCCTACATATATCCCTAAACACAAAAAATAAAGGAGTCAGTTGAATATAGCTTTATGAAAATAAAATATCAAGGGTAAGCTGGAAGACAGGGACTTATTTAGAGTATACAGGAAAAAAAAGATACTGCTCATACATCATACTTTTCATGGGACTGGCAAACTAAAGGCTAGGTAGAAAATTTTATCTGTACTCCATTGCTGTTGTTGCTGTTGTTATGTGCCATCGAGTCACACCCGATTCATAGCGACCCCTCCTTGGGTTTCCGAGGCAGTATCACTACGGAAGTAGATTGCTCCATCTTCCTTCCGAAGAGTGCATGGTGGGTTTGAACTGCCAGCCTTCTGGTTAGCAGTCAAGTGCCTTAGTCACTATGCTACCAGAGCTCCCCTGTACTCTATGGCTCATCAAATACAACAATAGAGGACTCAGGACTGAGGTTCTCCTACTGAGACTATCATGACTCTGCTTCTTAGTCAATTGACCAACAGTAATTAAAATCTAAATAGGATCCATACAGCTAGGTATAGTTTAAACTCAGAAAAGATGACTAAGTAAGCAGGTAAAATTTTGTTTTAATACAGAGACATCAACCTTCTAACTCTAACATCATTTCTGATTCACTGTTTCTAAATGTCCATGAAATATGTATTTTTTTCATACTGAATATACATTAAAGAAAAGTATTAAGTCACATGAAAAGCAAAGTGTAAAACTCTGTAGGTCATGTGATACTACCACAGAATTTATAACAAAAGAATTAAAAAAACAAGACTGGAAAATTAACAAAGCTCTCCTAGACTTATGTTAAATATTGACAATTGTGTATACTTTTTTTTTATTCTGTTTAAATCTTATTTATTTATCTATTGTTAGTTCTTTAAGCTACTGCTCCATGTTACTGATTTCATATTCTATTGGCTTGATTATGTGCTTTACTGCTCCTGATACATACTTTTAATTGTGCATTCATATACAAATGAAATCTTTACATAAGTAATACATCGTATAGTATTTAAAAATGGAAACAAATACCAAAAGTACCACATTTCCCTATAATTAATGGCTTAACCTCTGATAAAATGTTCATAGATAGTCTTTCAGTTCTATATTCCTTGGCATAAGTTTTCTAGTATACCAGGTATGAATAATAGGGAAACATTGTCAGATTTAATGCCAGAAGAAGAGCCCCTGAGGTTGGGGGAGAAAAAAAAGAAAAAAAAGCCTCACAGCTGTTGAGTTGATTCGACTCGTAGTGACCCCCTCCTGTGTTTCCGAGGTCATATCTCTATGGAAGTACATTGCCCAGTATTCCTTCTGAGGAGTAGGTGTTGGGTTTGAACCAACAGCCTTCTGGTTAGCAGTCAAATGCCTTAGGCATTACGCCACTCAAAGTATAACCACAGAAGTGCTGCCTCCGTAGAGTAGAGTTGACCTTAATGATGTGGATGGAGTAAAACTTTCAGGACCTTCATTTGTTGATGTGGCATAACTCATAATGAGAAGAAATAGCTGCAAACATCCATTAGTAATTGGAACGTGATGTGTATGAAACTCTGAATCTAGAAAAATTGGGAAGTGTCAAAAATGAAATGGAATATAGAAAGATCAATATTCTGGGCCTTAGTGAGCTGAAATAGAATGGTACTAGCCATTTTGAATTGACAATCATATGGTCTACTGTACCAGGAATGACAAATTGAAGAGGTATGGTGTTGCATTCATCATCCAAAAGAACGTTTCAAGATCTATCCTGAAGTACAATGCTGTCAGTGATAGGATAATATCCATATACTACAAGGAAGACCAGTTAATACAATTTAAATTTAATTCAAATTTACACACCAACCACTAAACCAAAGATGAAGAAATTAAAGAGTTTTACCAACTTCTGCGGTCTGAAATTGACCAAACGTGCAATCAAAATGTATTAATAATTACTGGTGATTGGAATGTGAAAGTTAGAAACAAAGAAGAAGCATTAGTAGTTGGAAAATATGGCCTTGGTGAAAGAAATGACACCAGAGATCCCATGATAGAATTTTGCAAGACCAACAACTGATTTATTGCAAACACTTTTTTTGAACAACATAAAGGGCAATTATACAAGTGAATCTCATCAGATGAAATACACAAGAATCGAATAGACTTTCTTTGTAAAGAGATATTGGATGAACTCAAGATTATCAATCAGAACAAGACCAGGAGCTGACTGTGGAATGAATCATCATTTGCTTATATACAAGTTCAAATTGAAGCTGAAGGAAATTACAAGTCCACAAGAGCCAAAATAGGACTTTGAATATATCCTACCAGAATTTAGAGGCCATCTCAGAAATAGATTTGACACACTGAACACCAATGAGCAGATGAACTGTGGGATGACATCAAGTCCTCATATATGAAGAAAGCAAAAGGTCATAGAAAAGATAAGAAAGGAAGAAAAGACCAAAATGGACGCCAAAGGAGAATCTGAAACTTGCTCTTTAAAAAAAAAAAAATGTGATTTGGATGAAAATTTACAGAGCAAATTCATTTTCCACGCAGCAGTTCATACACATTTTGTTTCATGACATTGACTGCAATCCCCACATGGTAATAACTCTCTTCCCACTTTCTCCCTATAGTTACATTTTCCCTGTGTTCCTCTTTCCTATGCATTCCTTACCCTTGAGCTATCTGCCTGTGCAAATACAG
>NW_006921590.1:13673285-13674033 GCF_000298275.1 Orycteropus afer afer | reverse complement strand
TACATTGTTCTCCCATTCTATCCAGGATTGCTTGTACTGATCCCTTTCCGAGTGGTTGACAATAGTAGCTGGGTACCATCTAGTTCTTTTGGTCTCAAAGTCATATAGGCTGAGGATCACATGGTCTGCTAGTCCCTTGGACTAATTGTTTCTATGCATCTTAGGTTTTCTTCATTCTTCTTTGCTCTGGATGAGGAGAGACCAATTGTTACATCTAAATGGCCACTTGTAAGCTTTCAAGACTCCAGTCACTACTCACTAAAGAGGGATGCAGAACAATGCTTTTGTGTAGTATGTTATGCCAATTGAGTTTGATGTCCCCTGCAACCATGGTCCCAAGCCCATGGGTCCAACAATTTGCTCCATCAGGGTGGGTCATTGTGCCTAAGAAGTTATCATAACTTTGTCTATTTAGTCCTAGATATATGGACATTCTTACAGTATATACAAAAACATATGGAAAAATATTGTCTCCCAACCTTATCATGGGTATATTCCCTTTTGTCTAAACACACCTTGATCATTCAGCCTGACTTCCCATCTACTTACCCATGTTTGTTCTTGCTGGTAACGCAGTATCATACATGTCAAAGTGTTTACCTTTGCTATCTGTGCCTTTTGTGCACCTCTCCATTTCTTCCTCTTCCTTACTGCTATTGTGCTGGTTACTTGCTTTTGGTATATTGCTTTTCCTTTCACCCAAATCAATACTTGTCTCTTACCTGTCTAGCAATTTTCCCTTCCCTCC
>NW_006921590.1:13668829-13670512 GCF_000298275.1 Orycteropus afer afer | reverse complement strand
CTGGCACTCCTATGGCAACCCAACCCAGCCACCCCCAACAACTCATTTCTAACAGACAAACATAAATGGTTATGTGTGCCCAGAAGACTACCAGCTCCATACAATGAATTGTGACTGGAGACCTGCATTATCTGCACCAACAACCACAGCTTTCCTGTGACTAGGGATGAAAGTTTTCCCATCTCTCACCAAGCCTGTGGATAGGGAAGTCCTGCCAGGATCTCCTGGCCATCTCTTCTGCATCTTAGCCACCCTCAACAACCCACTCCTAAGAAACAAACACAGAGGCTGTGTTTTTCTTCCTGCTCCTGTGTCACTGGCTGATCTCTCTCACACTGAACACAAGAGGCCCATACCTACAGTCTTCTTTCCTGGAAGTGCCCCTACATGCCAGGCTCCTTCCACCTCTGTGGGCACATGGCCTGACAAATTAGCATTTTGAGACACAATTGCTTGCTTCCAGGGTTGCCTACTGACCATAACTACAGAAGTCCCTCCTCCTCAGCTTCCTTATTTTCCCCATTTTTCTCCTTTTCTTTTTCACAATTTTTATCCCTTTTATTTGTTCATTTATCCACCTTCCTTCTTGTCTTCTTTCATTTTTATCAATCTTTGTCTCATCTACCCCATGTTCTTTTCCTTTGTTGTCTTTTTTTCCTTCTCCCTCTCTCTCTCTTTAGCTTTTATTTTCTTCTTCTTTTTTTTTTTTTTTTGGTCTTTTTTGTCTTTTATTCTGCTTGCAATGTTTTTGTTTTGTTTTTATCTTTCACTAGTCAGCAATATCTACTGAACTACCACCTCACCCAATGGACAGTGACTACCACCAGCTCCTGCACTACTGGGTCAGTGACTGATGGTGGACAACACCTGCTCATGACAACTGCAGCTTCTCTTCACAATGAACAGAGACCCACAACCATATTCCCACCAGTTATTCAAAACCCAGAGAGAACAAGAGAGGCTCCCAGTGCTGCCATAATAATAACCAAATAAACATGTCTGTCCCAGCCATCCAGACATATTGAAAGAAAGCAAAACAGAAGACTAGGGTGAAACAAACCAACAATGAACCAAAAAATAAAAACAAAAACTTCAAAATGTCTCAGACCAGGAGACAACTTCAATTCAAATAATGAAACAGGATAAGCAAGTGATCAAAATAAAGAACTAGGAAACCTGTCTGAGGAAGAACAGGTTATAATACTCTGATAAGGAATTCAAAAGATAGATATATCCTTTCAAGAGCTCAAGGAAATCATAAACAAAAGCAATGAAAAGACAGTCAATACACTTGAAGCATTCAGGAAAACAATACTAGAATAATATGACAAAATGGAAAGACAATTAGAAATTATTCAAAGATAGCAATTAGAAATTCAGAAAATGAACACTAAAATAATAGAGACAGATAACACACTGGAATGACAAAAGAGTACAATCAAAATGGCTAGAGAATGTATTAAACTTGGAGACAAATCCCTTGACACCAGCTTGTGTCAGGAACATTCAGAAAAAAAGAGTGAAGAAAATATAAGACTTACATAAGATGAATCAAGAGAAATAATGTATGTGTGATTGGAATTCCAGAGCAACAGGAGGCAAAAATAGAAAACAAAACACAGAGAAAATTGTCAAAGACTTGCTAACAGAAAACTTCCTGTTATGAAAGATGAAAAGATATCA
>NW_006921590.1:13665969-13667754 GCF_000298275.1 Orycteropus afer afer | reverse complement strand
ACCTTGGGCTTGCACTGCCTCTTGCTCCCAGCCCACTGAAGCTGAAGGTGTCTCTCAACTCAGACAGCTGTTGGCTGCTGAGGCTGAAAAACCCAACGTGGACAAATAAAATGGTAAAGTCCCAAGATTACCGAACAACATGATAGATCCCTAGTTCAAGTCCAGAGACAGTCTTAAGATCAGTAGGAAATGGCAGGCTGCTGAATGAATATTAAGCTACATGCAGGGTCCAAGCATGACAAAAAGCTGCAGAGACCTTTCTCAAAGTCTCTTTTTATAAACCAGTAGCAGACCACCTCCCTAAGGCAGCTACTCAGCTGTTCCAGTAGATTCCACCATAGATTTGATTACCAATCTCATCATGGATGCAGTGTAGTAAATCACTTAGTGTGGCTTTTCTACCCATGAGTCTTTGTAAACTCCAAGGTGGAGTTTGCCACGAGCAACTGAGGAGCTCCTGATTGCTAAAGTTGTCAACCTGGGGTATTTCTGTTGGGCATGGTACTAAACAATGTTCTGGGAGGTTCCCACTTTCTCTCAGGTGCTTAGAGTTCTGATGCTATGATTGGCTAGTTTGGCCACTCTGCCAGGCTCAAAAGTTTAGGCCTCCTAGAGGCAGAACTCTCTCTGACTGCTGGTTGAGGAAGATGTGCTGCAGAAAGAGACACACGCTCCTGAAAGAGACATGTGCTGCTGGGAAAGAGACTCAAGAGACACGCATTGCTGAGTGAGACACCAAGGAACATGCACTGCTGGGAGAGAGACTGTGAGAGACTGTTGGCTGAGGGATGGAAGAGAGACTGAGTGTTTTTTCTAAACTTGAATTGTAGCCTGGTGCTTCCCTAATAAACCCGTAATCTGTGAGTTCTGTGTGGCCACTGCAGTGAATTATTAAACCCAGGAGAGAGGTGGTGGGTGCTTTGGGAGGAACAGTTGGTGGAAGGGCTGGAGGGAGGCAGCATGTCTGGCCTTGTAGGAATAGGCCTTGAATTACTGCTTGTAATGCTGTTCTTCCTCTTGTAGGGTTAGAGGAGGTTGGAAGATGTGGCCTCCTTGCCCTTTTAGCAATGGAGAATAACTACATCCATTTGCCCAGACACTCAAAACCAGGCCCAGCTAACTTGACACACAGTTTAACTGCCACAACCTCCAAATCAAAAGAAGAAAATCACAAGGAATTCGTAAACCAAAATAAATGACAATGAATACCAGGGAAAGAAAACAATAACAACATGAATTTAGCACCAAAATATATTCAGAACAAATAAATCATCAACTCTACAATAAAAAACACAACAGAATGATGGCAATAAATTCATACTTATCAGTAATTGCATTGAACATGACTAGATTAAATGCACCAGTCAAGAGAAAGAGTGGCAGATTGGATAAGAAAAATAAGGCCCATAAATATGCTACCTATAAGAGACTCACTTTAAACACATAGAGAAAAATAAATAAAATCAAGGGATGGAAAAACATATATACAAAGATAATGGCAACCAAAAAAGAGCAGAAGTGGCAAGATTAATTTCTGATAAAACAGACTTTAAGATGCAAAACAGTAGAAGGGAAAAGGAAGGGCATTATATGATTATTAAAGGGTCTATCTTCTAAGAGGACATAACATAATAAATATCTATGCACCCAATGAAAGAGCTCCAAAATACACAGAACAAACATTAACTGAATTGAAAGAAGAAGTAGACAATACTGTAATAGTAGTAGTAGACTTTAACACATCTTTTTCAATGAAGGACAGAACAACTAGGAAAAAACTCAACA
>NW_006921590.1:13656745-13664769 GCF_000298275.1 Orycteropus afer afer | reverse complement strand
TGGAATGACACAATGGCTGGAAAGATGGGCTCCAGCATGCTAACAACTGGGAGGATGGTGCAGGACTGGGCAGTGTTTTGTTCTGTTGTAGAGTCACTATGAGTTAAAACTGACTCAATGACATCTAACAACAACAACAACTTGTACATTGCTTTGTGATTTGATCTTTACTTTTAACATTCTAGTGCTAAAATTAAATTCTACTGTTAATTTTTTATTTCACACTCAACTAGTTAAACATTATCTACAAAAGCAATTTCAATAATTGCATACTAATCTTTATTAGTTCAAGTAGACAGCACCTAACAATAACAACAACAACATCATTATAACTAATCACTGTAAAGATCTGTACCAATTTATTTATCTAAACCTTTATTACTTGATATTAGGATTATTTTTTAACTGTTTAGGATAATAAACAAAAATATTATGAAGCATATCTTTACTTGGCAATATTTCTGGACTAGAATTACTTGATCTAATAGTAAACTCAGCTTTAAATCTTGGTGGTGTTGTTGTTATGTGCCATCAAGTTGGCTCCGACTCATAACGATCCCTCCTTGGGTTTCTGAGGCAGTACCACTACAGAAGTAAGATTGCCCAACCTTCCTTCCAAGGAGTGGCTGGTGGGTTTGAACCACCAATCTTCTGGTTAGCAGTCAAGTGCCTTAGGCACTATGCTACCCAAGTTCCTGCTTGGTAAACAGTGTCAAATTACTCACTGAAGAAATTATATCAATTCATACTCCCACTAAGGGTCCATATCAGTACTAGCTTCCCTATACTCCCACTGTCATTAGTTGTGATCATGTTCTCAAGTCTTTGCTGATTTAAAAGATGAAATATTACATAATTTATAATTTGCTTTTTTGTTATTGTTGTTAATGAGGTTGAAAGGGAAGAAGACAACAATGAGGGAAACATGCCTCCTAGAACTGAGAGAACACAGATATTTTAGGGAAACAAGAAGTAACTTTAAGGGCTTATCATTTCTCAGAGAGAATGGTGATATTTCTGATAAAGTTGGGGATTTATATCAAGTAGAGAGCATTGAAGTAGTGATCAATTTTATTCTTATCTATCTATCTATCTATCATCTATCTATCTATCTATCTATCTATCTATCTATCTATCTATCTATCTAAAACAACTGTTCTCTAAGAGTGTTGTGTGCATTAATTATGACTTTGGTTGGATATAAACTCTCAGTTTCCTGCTTCACTTCAGAGGGTATTAGAGTTGTACATCTGGAATGGCCACTAGAAAGTTTTATCATGGACTCTTTCTTAGTTTATAAGTGGAAAACAAACAAGCAAAATACATAATCCAGGCTCTTCACTAGAGTCTTATATCTAGATTTATATCTCATAAACAGGGTCTCTTGAATTTATGCTTTTTTTTGATACTCTAATCAGTTGGAATTGACTCAATGCCAGTGAATTTGGTTTGATTTTGAGAATCATTTATTAAGCCAACTATATAATGAACATTAATTAGGAACTTAAAATATATTTTGCAACTGTGGTAGATCCATAGATATAAAATGTTTGCTGTAATACAGGAGCATTATAAGTTGTATGTGAGGTAATCCAGCTATAGCACACAGGCTTTTCATACTGTAAGTTATAGAAGGAGTAGTTTCACAAACTAGAATATTCAAGAATATTGTTTGGTCAGTGGCATTGAGGAAGATGAAGACATAGAGAGGTACATGGGAGGTAGAGACAACAAAGATGAACTCTTGCACATACAGTATTGCATTGTCAGTGAAGGCAAACATGGGTATACAGGTGAATAGACAGGTGAACAGGCTGACCTATTAGGTATGTCTATGCAGGGGGAGCATACTGAAGACCAAATATAGGGTTGGCAGACAGTGGTTCTACAAGTGTATTTGTATGTTCTGTAAGAATTCCAGGTGTATAGTAGAGCTGACAAGGGACAAGTTTGTAGTCACTTCTTGGGCACAGTCAGCTACCCAGAGGGACTGAGTAGCTGAACCTGTGGGCTTGGGACCATAGTCACAGGGGACATCAAGCTCAACTGGCATAACATACTACACAAAACAGTGTTCCACCTCCTACTTTAGTGAGTAGCTACTGGAATCTTAAAAGCTGGCAAGCAGCCATCTAGATGCAGTGATGGGTCTCTCCTCATCCAGAACAAAGAAGAATGAAACAAACCAAAGATTCATGGAAACAATTAGTCCAAGCAACGGGTACACCATGCAATCCTTAGCCTATAGAACCATGAAACCAGAAGAACTAGATGGTGCCTGACTACCACTGTCATCTATTTGGAAGAGGATCTATATAGGAGATCCTTGATAGAGTGGGAGAACAATGTGGAACAAAACTCAAAACCACTTCAAAAAAAAAAAAAAAGGACCAAGTTTGTTGGTCTGATAGAGCCTGATGGAACCACTGAGACTATGGCCCTTAGCTGCCCTTCAGGTCTGGAATTGAACCCACACCTGTGGCTTTCAGTCAAACAAAAGACAGGCATATGAGGTAAACATTTGCACTAGGTAGATACACCCCTTGGAGAGAACAATCATGGGAGAATAGAAGGGCTGTGTATGTACTGGGAGACAGGTCAGGGGACAGGAGTGCATGGGAAGGAAGGACATAGGGAAGAGTGTATGTGAGCTGCTGTGTGGAAATGAATTTGCTCTGTAAATTTTCACCCAAATCTCAATTAAAAAAAAAAAAGAATATTGTTTGGTGCTCAAAATATGTTGACAATGCAATACATGCTCAATCAATATTTAACCAAATTTTAGATAAGGACATATTTAGCAAAGGGATTCTGACAAAGATGAACACTAAAGAATTCTGCATGCTATGTGGTCAATCACCACATGGGGGGATAACGCTGTTTCCTGATTAAGTGTAAAAAGAGAAATGAGAGTCCAATCCAGCAATAGGGGAGGGAAGAGTCTGACTAAGTGGTAGTAATGTTAATGGCTCTTGAAATTTAAAGAAAATATTATTATTATAGCTATTATAAGTATTTTGGTTCTTTGATTTGAGAATGGAGCAAGCTAAAACAGTGACTTTTTCAGTAAAGAATTTATAATTCTAAAATTGTCTTTCTTGCTATTTTAGTAAATTGTAGATGGTTTACACGAATTATGTGAGAAAAGTATTTTTATTCTTCAAATTTCAGAATGTATGTGAAAGGTTTGTTATTTTCATTTTGAAACTGATGTCAATAGTTTAAGTGAACAACCTATCTGAGATTAATACTGAAATAACAACCTAGGGGATGATATGATCTGTGATTTAAAAACAAAAAACTAAGCCTTCATTTCTTCCTACATTTTCCCTTTCTTCCTCTTTATTCCAGTATCATTGTATATCCTACAATATATTCTATTTATCTTTTTTTGGCTGAAGTGTGGGGTGTTTAAGTCATTTTATCTTCTTTTAATTTTTAATCATTTAAGTTCAATTGTCAGCTTGAAATGACTTCTGACAGGGTTATCTTGTGATATTAATCAATGTCTTTATCTTCAGACTTAGCCTTTGTTATTCATTAGCTCCAAGGTTATTTCAAATGCATGCCCTAGATCTCAACATCTAAGAGGAAATATTCAAATGTTTCCTACTCCTATCAAATAAAGGCAGTCTTAATTTAAAATCTCTTCACTTGCTATCAGATGGTTTCATAATGCATTAAACAGTATCAGGAACACAGTCTTCTCTAGTAACATTATTTGAATAGTTGTTCCTCATATCTCTTCTTTGATCATTTCATTGTAAATATTACCAAGGGATTTAGAGAATGCTGAAGAATAATGTCAGCATTCAGTCTTCACTTGTTCATTCATTATTCCAACAAGCATGCATTATAGTGAACCAAGTATAGGGACCAGGAATGGCCCTAGGACTCCAACAATGCAAAGAAATGTTGTCTGACATTGCAGAGGTTGATATCTAGCTGGAGACCCAGACAATTAAAATCATAATGCACTTTTCAGGTGTGAGCCTGGGGCTGAAGTTGGAAATCCAGGAAATGGACTTCTGTCTCCTCCTCTATGTACATGCTATGTAAAATTAAATTAAATTTTCCTCAGTCAGTGGTCAAATATTTGAAATGGGAGTTACAACTGTGCATCACTCATAAGGTTGTTGAGAGGGTTAAATAATTCTTATATAAAGGATTTAACACAAACTGTGGCATATAATAAAAAGATAAAGTGAGAGGTAAATTATAAAACAGAAAACACATAAAGGAAAATCATAATCTTGGGCTAGACAAAGATTTCAAAGATATGACACCAAAAGCACAATATAGTTAAAAAATTAAATAATTTCAAATTCATCAAAATTCAAAACATTTTTGCTTCAAAAAACACCATTAAAAGTATGAAAAGGTCAGCCACAGACTGCAAGAAAACATATATGAATCATATTTGATAAAGTACAAGTATCAGAGTATATACAAGTCCTTTATCAAATGATTTGCATATATTGTTCTCTCCCTTTTATTATTTTACAACGCAATAACATAAAGACAATTAACCCAATTAAAAATGTGCAAAGCAGATGAATATCCAAAAAGACATACAAATGGCAAATTAATCAGCACATAAAAAAATCTCAACATCACTAACAATTAGAGAAATGCATATTAAAACCATAATAAGACATGCTTTCTCAACCACTAGAATGGCTATGAGGAGCCCTGGTGGTGCAACAGTTAAGTGCTCAGCTGCTCAACAAAGGACAGGTTGGTGGTTCAAACCCACCCAATACCTCTGTGGGAGAAAGAGCTGGCAAGTTGTATCTGTAAAGATTATATCCTAGAAAACCTTATGGGGAAGTTCTACTCTGTCACTTGAGTCATTGAGTCAAAATCAATTTGACAGCACCTAACAACAATAGAAAGCCCACAGTACAATAGACAGACAATAGTAAGTGTTGTTGAAGATGTGGGGACACAGGAACCTGAATATAAAGTGATACTGACACTTCAGAAGAGTTTGACAGTTTCTTAAAAAGTTAAACATAAACTTACCAGGTGGCCCAGAAATTCCATCCCTAGATATCTAGCCAAGACAAATGAAAAACATATCCATACAAGGATTTGTATGCAAATGTGCTTTACAGTATTATGCATGATAATCCAAAACTGAAATAATCCAAAAATTCCTTGAACGTGGAATGAATACGTAAATATGGTATAGCTATGCAATTAAAAATGATCCAGCAATAAACAGAAATAAAATACTAATTAATACAAACTACAACATAGATGAATCCTCAAAACATTATACTAATCATAATATGTCACATGCAGAGGCCTATACATTGTATGATTTCATTTATATAAAATATCCAGGAAAGGAATATATGTAGAGACAGAAAACAAACTAGTGGTAACCTTGCACTGGGGTTAAGAGTAGGAATTGACTGTAATGGACATGAAAGATACTTTTTGCAGTGACAGAAATGTTTAAAAACTATATTGTGATAATGTTTACACAGCTCTGTAAATATACTAAACATCATTGGATTGTACACTTATGTGGGTGGATTGCATGGTGTGTAAAGTTGTATCTCAATAAAGCTATTATATTAAAATGTGAGTTGATCAAGACAAATAAAGGAGAAAAAAAGCCCTTGGTGATATAAGAAAATATACTGTAGATGGCATCCCTTCTCAGATGGTGCAAATGGAAAATACACTTGACTGCTAATTGAAAGGTTGGAGGTTCAAGTCCACCCAGAGGTGCCTCAGAAGAAAGGCCTGATGATACACTTCTAAAAAGATGCCATTGAAAACCATATGGAGTGCAATTCTGCTCTGACACATTGGTTGCCCATGACTCAGAACAGACTGGGCAGCAACTAGTGACTGGTACACTAAATACAATATTTAGTTGCCTTTGTTAATTTCCTAAATCCAAGCCGATGAAAAAAATGTCAAAATGTAATTAGTGAAAGTAAGATTTTAATGCCTGATGTAGCACTTTGGTTTTGGCCAACCTCATGAATAGATTTTTGACACTTAAGCAATAGGTAGCATCTCTTTCAGGCTACCTGACGTAAGTATCATCTCTCTCTTCCCAGCTCTTAATTAAATATTGAGTAGCAGTGAGTTTGATGTTATAATCCTTGACAAGTATCTGGAGTGCAGTTAGTCTGTGTGGCTGATTAGGTGTGAAACCATAAGCTTTAGCAGTCAGTTGAGCTGGAGTCAGGATTACTATCTTCTTGAGAAAGTTAAGAAGCTGGAAGCAACACATGCCGGAATAGAAAGCCACGCCTACCTTACTTCTTGAGTATGTGGTTTCTCAAGCAGAATAGGTGAGTCTCTCCTATCAGCCTCTGAAAAATCTGCCTCATCTAGTCTTATCTGCCTTAGAAAATGTGACAGAATATTATCAGTATAATTTTTTTTTTTTTTTTTCCCGGTTTTGTTTTTTCCTTTGTCCATTGTTAGGATTTTATTTTGTTTTATATTCAGTATGGCAATAATAATTACTTACAGATTACCCCGCCTATCTTGAAGCATTTATTGGCAGACAGATCATAGGGCTACAGAAGATGCAGGGCTTTCTGTAAGCCAGACTGTGCAAGATTTCCCTAAAGAGGAATCAAAGGTTTGCACCCAAGGGAGAGAGAGAAACATGCTGAATTTTGCAGCTGTGGGCTACTTCCTGTGTACCATTTCCCTGTATGCTATTGATACTGTTTTGGAACCTACTTTGATTTGGAGACTTACATGCTTAAAGATAATAATAATATGTTTGATTAAATTATTTTTCTCCAACATATATTTTAAGAGCTCTGGTGGCATAGTGTCTAAGGCATTTGACTGCTAACCAGAAGGCTGGTGTTTCAAACCCACCAGCTGCTCCTTGGAAGGAAGGTTGAGCAATCTACTTCCATAGTGATACCACCTTGGAAACGCAAGAAGGGGTCGCTATGAATTGAATCCAACTTGAAGACTGTGAGTTGGGTTTTTGGAAAGTATATTTTAGGTTGCTTTTCCTCTGATACCTGTACACTAAACTTCTATGGATATGTGAAATAAAATATGAAAAAGTTTCATGACAGTTTCTTATGCTTCTCTGTCCCCAAAAAACAATTTCTCTGTCTTTGACTGGATTGAAAACATGTAATTGTAAACTGGCTCTGGTGGCGTAGTGCCTAAGGCATTTCACTGTTAACCAGAAGTCTGGCAGTTTAAACCCATCAGTCACTCCTTGGAAGGAAGGTTGGGCAAGCTACTCCCATAGTGATACTTCTTCAGAAACTCAAGGAGTGGTCACTATGAGTCAAATCTGACTTGATGGCAATGTGTTTGATTTTGGTTTTCATTAAACACATAAAATTTATTTATGTATTTGGAAGTACATAAATCAAATTTATAAATACATGAAATTAATGATGATGATTAAAGAAACAATATAAATAGGCAGAATTTTTACTCTTTTGCATAAATAACAAGGCTTCACAGCTATAACTACCTGGGTATCTTGTGGCCACAACTTCTAGATCTACATGGTCTTAACCCGCTGGTATTGGCAATGGGAAATAGAAATTTAACATTTACTTTTTATTTAGGGTAAGAAAGAGAACCTTTAAAATTTATGTGTATCCTGACAAACACAAATAAACAGAACCTGTCTAAACACAACTCTATCAATAAGCCTTCAGGTAAATTAAGAATTACTTAAAAAGTCAAAATGCTCCCAAGTCAATGCAATGAGGTTACAGACAACAAAATCCAAACAACTTTCATACCTATTGCCAAAACCTGGAGTACAAAGGTTGAAATGTGCACTATGCACTTACATATCATATCCAGATAAGAATTGTTGGATATGAACAGCCAACATTATTCTCAATAGAGAGAGACTGAAACCATTCCTCTTGAGAACAGGAACCAGACAAGGATGCCCGCTGTCACCACTTCTATTCAACATTGTACTAGAAGTCCTAGCCAGGGCCATAAGGTAAGAAAGGGAAATCAAAGGCATCCAAATTGGTAAGGAAGAAGTCAAACTA
>NW_006921590.1:13654143-13655315 GCF_000298275.1 Orycteropus afer afer | reverse complement strand
GACTCTCATACATTGCTGGTGGGACTGTCAAATGGTACAACCATTGTGGAAAGCAGTATGACATTTCCTTCAAAAGTTGGAATTAAAAATACCATTTGGCCCAGCCATTCCATTACTAGGTATATACTCTAAAGAAGTGAGAGCCATGACAAGAACAGATATATGCACACCCTTGTTCATTGTAGCACTATTTACAATAGCCAAAAGATGGAAACAACCTAGGTCTCCATCAAATGAGGAATGGATAACCAAACTAAGGTACATACACACAATGGAATACTATGCAACGCAAAAGAATAATCTGCAAAACACTGCATAACCTGGATGAACTTGGAGGACATTATGCTGAGTGAAATAAGTCAATCACAAAAGGACAAATATTGTATTTGTCCATTATTATAAAAGTCAAGGAAAGGTTTATCTTTGGATGGAAATCTTCTTTGTTGGTTACAAGGGGTGGGAGAGGAGGGGGGAAGGCTGTTAGATAGATAGAGAAACGTATTGATTTGGGTAAAGAGAAGGGCAATGTACCAAATGTGAGTGACTAATATGGTTGCATTGAGGAAGAGAAAGACATAGAGAGGTACATGGGAGGTACAGACAACAAAGATGAACCCTTTTGCACATACAGTACTGTGTTGTCCGTAAAGGCAAACATGGGTATACGGGTGGATAGATGGGTAGACAGGCTTAACTATTAGGTATGTCTATGAAATGGGGAGTGTATCCAAGAACATATATTGGGTTGGCAGACAACAGTCCTACAAGTTTATGTGAATGATCAGAATTCCCAGGTGTATAGTAGAGCTGACAAGGGGCAAGGTTTTAGTCACTGCTTGGTCACAGCCAGCTACCCAGAAGGACCGAGTAGTGGAACCTGTGGGCTTGGGACCATAGTGGCAGGGGACATCAAGCTCAATTGGCATAACATACTATACAAAACATTGTTCCACCTCTTACTTTGGTGAATAGCAACTGGGATCTTAAAAACTAGCAAGCTGCCATCTAGATGCAATGATGTGTCTTTCCTCATCCAGAGCAAAGAAGAATGAAGAAAACCAAAAATTCATGGAAACAATTAGTCCTAGCGACTGGTACACCATATGATCTGCAGTTTTTATGACTATGAGACCAGAACTAGATGGTTCCCAGCTACTACTGTCAACCACTTG
>NW_006921590.1:13651536-13653093 GCF_000298275.1 Orycteropus afer afer | reverse complement strand
TGACCCTTTAATCTACCAACTTTGATGTCCTTTCTAGTGTTTGGACTTTTCTGATGAAGCATCCAAAGTAAGAAATGAAGTCTCGCCATTCTCACTTTCAAGGCACCTTCTGGTTATATTTGTTCTAAGATTGATTTGTTAGTTCTGGCAATTCACAGTATATTGAATATTCTTATTTACTATTACTGTTTGAATGCATTGATTCTTCTTCTCTTTCTCTCTCATAGTCCAGTAGTATATTAATAAATAAGGACTGGTTACAGGTTGATAACAAGGTGTGAGAGAATCCTAGTAATATAATGAGTGATTTCGAATTTTGGGGCCAAATTGATCTAATTATAAGATAATTAAACCATCTCAGCCCCGAGGAAGTATGCTTTGGCTGGCAGCTTGACTGTACTAACAGATGAACTTGTTTTGCAAGCATATCAGTAAATAAATCTGTTAAATTGAATTAATTTGGTTTTTACATTGTTCCTTCACTTTTTATTTAGCAAATAATTCTTATCTCCACTTAAACATAGAGGACTGATTGCATAAATACTTCTTAAAAGATGTGAACAAGAAGTTGAGCAAAAAGAGTTTTATTTCACTGTCCCACAGTACTCAGCACAGTGTTAGCTCTTTGCTGCATGGGACTATTAAGGACAATCCCTAAAATACCACCACAATCAATTTACCTGATTTGCCTAATAAGTTTTATTTATACATGCTTTATCAAGTTAAGTGCACAATTGTCTAGTAATAAATGGTATAGAATGAGAATATATTGAGACTTATTTGTTCTCTGGTCCTGAAAAGAATGCACTGTTGCTATTAGTTATTAACAAGCCAATTTTTAACCCTATGCACGACTTAATATAATCTATTATATATATATAATTGAAACAACGTTTCAATAAAACATCGATCCATTTATCTTTTACAACAAACACTTGCATAGCACTTACTAAGTAACAAGTACTGTTCACAATCCTTTAACTCATTTATTCCCCATAATTACCAAATGAAGCAGATACTTGTATTATCTTCATTTTAATGATGAAGAAACTGGTTCATGGAGAGATTAAGTAACTCACTGAAGTTACAAAGCTAGTAAGTGGGTTTGTACCTAGGAAGTTAAGTCTCATGATGGTGTAATCAACTCTGTTTCCTGAGAATTCATTTCAGAACTATATACTTGAAAATTTTATTGACCAAAAACTATTTCTTATGAGTCTACTTTCTTCAACAGAAGAAAAATTGCCTGTCTTTTTAGAAGAGACTTTTTCTTACCACATAAAATATAGAATATATGGTTAGGCTCAGTTTCCTTAAAACTTAAGTTTGATGAGCATAGATAAAGTGGCTTCAGAACAACTGAAATGAGTCCATGCTTTAATTTGCCACCTTGTTTTCTGTTGGACACACCTAAAGTATTATCTCTTTTATTGTCCCTTTGTTGTTGTTGTTGTTATGTGCCGTCGAGTCAAACCCAACTCATAGCGACCCCTCCTTGGGTTTCTGAGGCAGTATCACTACGGAAGTAGGATTGCCCAACCTTCCTTCCGAGGAGTG
>NW_006921590.1:13649352-13651356 GCF_000298275.1 Orycteropus afer afer | reverse complement strand
AGAATTCAGTTTATTTAAATAGAATCAAATTTTAAGGACTTTAAATGTTGAGTTTGAGGTGTTTTATCTAAATACAAAAGAATAGGGGGCCATTTAAGGTTTTTGAACAGAAAAGTGACAGCACAGGGCCTAAGGCATTTGACTGCTAACCAGAAGAAGGATGGCAGTTCAAATCCACCAGCTACTCCATGGAAGGAAGACTGGACAATCTACTTCCATAAAGATTTACCACCTTGGAAACCCAAGTGAGGGTCACTGTGAGTTGGAATTGACTCAGTGGTAGTGAAGTGTTCTCTTTTTTTTTTGGTTTTAAGGACCTCTAGTGCATGGGAATATACAGAATAAATTGGAGTAAGACAAGAACATGCCCCAAGAGACCAGTTTTTTCATATAACTCGGTGAGGAGACATTACGGAAGATAAGACAGAGATAGGTCTAAGTTGATTTCAGACCTCTAAGCCTGGTAACTTGAAGACCATAGTGTCACTCATATTAACAAGAGGGGATAAATGTTGTTTGGGAGGAGGAGTGGAACAGGGAAGATGGCACAGAGCTAGGAGACTGAAGATGAAAGTGACTTTTGAACAATATATGTAAAGGCTTATTTCAATTATCACTCAGCCTAAGGAGGCTAAAAATGCTCAAGCTTTGTAAAAGTGAAACTTGGGTGAGATGTACAAATTTTTTGTCTACAGCAACAATGGTCAATGTAGACAAGCTCACAATTAATACTATAATTTCCTTATTGTAACTCTTCAGTTTTGCATGATAATCAATCTAAATATCTCCAATATTTTCTCTTGGTGCCCATATATTTTCCAACATAGCATTTATCATAATTTGTAATTACATAGTCATTTATATGTTTACTTGTTCAATGTCTGCTTTCTCTACCAGACTGAATTTCATGAGGACATCAACTTTAATTCATTTGTACAACAATGTATACCCAGTAACTTAGCATACTTTATGACACAAAATGAATGTATAAACAAATCATTTAGGTTTATATCCATGCTAATATTTTTTAAATAAATATTACAGACTCAAAAACTAAGGTACTATCTGGACAATGTTACTAATTTTACATTTGCAAAAAATGAAACCATATTTCTGTAAACTTCCTGCACTTTTATTAGAAATCAAAGGTTAAGGATAATTGCAACTAGGTTAGCAGTGAATTGCCAAGTGTAAACACTCCTCTTTCAAGTAGTTTAAATCTATTAACATTTCAAGTATGAAATATGAAATATTTGTGACTACAAAGGGCTGTGACCTTGTAAAAAGCAGGGAAAGAGTAGCATTACTCTGGATGAGACAGACTTACATTATAACTAATAGAATTTAGTCTCACAGCTGAAATGCTACAAGAAAGAAAAAATACTTCTCGAGATGGAAAAAAAATACATGTTCATAAAGTTCAAATACTTCAATCGAACTATACTATGGCATACACTAATTTTTTTTTCACAGATGAAAGACCTAAATAAAGTAAGCTTTAAAAAAATCAAAGTACAATAAAGGTCTATGATCCAGAACATCTTCAATCACAGGCTCTTATTCTGCTCTGTCATCTAATTTCACCATTCTTCACTCCACTGCCTTTGACCTTCAGAGAACAATAATGCCAATGACTTTTACAGTTCTTTGCCCCATTGTGCCACTGTAATTGAGTTCACCTACAGACCCATTTGACATTGTATTAATAATTGTTTATGCTAGAAGTATTTCAGCCACACTAATAAGTCTTTGTAAAAGCTAATCAAGAAACTTAAAACATGTTTTGTGTGATTGATGATGAAGCATCCTCAACTACACTGAATTTCTCACTATTAGAATTTTACAACTTTTTAACTTTACATTGAGTCTAGAAAGAAAAACAAAAAGAAACTAATATTTTATGACTTTTTTCTTGAAATTAAAGAAAAAAATATCACTGTAGAGTTTTTCCACAACTCAATGTTAATAGCAACCACAACAAATTTTCTGTTATCTGCCATATAT
>NW_006921590.1:13623581-13624203 GCF_000298275.1 Orycteropus afer afer | reverse complement strand
AATAAGAGAAAATTGGTGAAGATTTGCCAGAAAAGAATTTCCCTATTATGATGAAAGATGAGAATATATTCATTCAAAAAGTTCAGCAAATGCCATACCAAATTGACTCCTAAAGAAAATCACCAAGACATATAATAATCAAATTCACCAAAACCAAAGACAAAGAAAGGATACTGAAAGCAACATGGGAATAAAGAAAAGTAACCTACAACCTTCCTTCTGAGGTTAGGCAATCTACTTCCATAGTGATACTGCCTCGGCAACCCAAGGAGGGGTAACTATGAGTCAGGTCTGATGCAATGGCACATAACAACAGCAAACAACAAACCTACAAAGGGTAACCAAGAAGACCAAGCTCTCATTTCTTGAAAGAAACCATGCAGGCTTGGAATGATATATATAAAATCCTGAAAGAAAGAAAAAAAAAAAAAAAAATTCTGACCACGAATTATATACCTAGCAAAATTGTCCCTCAAATATGAGGGTGAAATTAGATTTCCAGATAAGAAGAAATTTGGGAGTTTGTTAAAACCTGACCAACTTTACAAAAGATAGCAAAGGGAGTCCTTTCGACAGAAAACCAACAACAACACACAACACACAGGATGATTAACACACATGA
>NW_006921590.1:13621215-13622567 GCF_000298275.1 Orycteropus afer afer | reverse complement strand
AAAAAATCAAAGTTTGTAAAAAGATATATGAAGCAAATGGCAACCAAAAAAGGGCAGGAGTGGAAATATTAATTTCTGATAAAAGAGACTTTAAGACAAAAATTACCATAAGAGACAAAGAAGGACATTATATAATGATTAAAGGATCAATTGAACAAGGAAACATGACCATAATAAATATCTACGAACTCAATGAAACAAAAAAAAAAGCACAAAAAAAACCAAACTCACTGCCATCGAGTCAATTCCAACACATAGTGACCCCCTTTGGGTTTCTGAGGCAGTAAATCTTTACACAAGTAGATTGCCCAGTCTTCCTTCCATGGAGGGGCTTGGTTAGCAGTCAAATGCTTTAGGCACTATGCCACCAGATCTCCTTGCACTCAATGAAAGAGCCCAACATACACAAATCAGACTGTAACAGAATTGAAAAGACAAATAGATGACTTACAGTAATAGTGGGAGATTTTAATACATCACTTTCAATAAGAGATAGAGCAACTGGAAAAAACTCAATAAATGCAGAAGAACTGGACAATACAATCAACTAACTTGACCTTATGGATATCTACAAGCACTTCACCCCCCAACAGCAAAATATACATTCTTTTCCACCACACAGACACATAGATCAGTGGAACAGAATTGAGAACCCAGAAATAGATCCATCAACCTATGCTCAGATGATCTTTGACAAACGGCCAAAATACATTAAATAGGGAAGAGATAGTATCCTTCACAAATGGTGATGGCAAAACAGGATATCCATTGTAGAAGAATGAAACAAGATCCATACCTCACATCATACACAAAAACTAATCCCAGATAAATCAAAGACTTAAATATGAAACCTAAAACTATAAAGTTCATCAAAGAAAAAATAGAGTCAAACTTAAGGGTCCTAATTTATGGCATAAATAGACAATCAAACATAACCAAAGATTCACAAATAGCAGAAAATAAACTAGATGATTGGGAATAATTATCTAGATAATTTGCTGGAAGTAACAAATTAAATTTTATGTGCTTCAAAAGATTTCTCCAAAAGATTACCTACAGAAGAATAAAAAATATTTGGCAATGAGAAATCTAACAAAGGACTCATCTCTAAAATTTATAGAAAACTCCAACACTTCAACAACAAAAAGACAAACAATCCAATTAAAAAATGGGCAGAAGATATGAACAGACACTTCACCAAAGAAGATATTCAGACAGCCAAGAAACACATAAAGAAATGTTTATGATCATTAGCTATTAAAAAAACAAAACAAAACTCACTGCCGTTGAGTCAGATCTGAATCATAGCAACCCCTCCTTGAGTTTCCCAGGTGGTATCACTACAGAAGTAA
>NW_006921590.1:13619645-13620610 GCF_000298275.1 Orycteropus afer afer | reverse complement strand
CACATTCAAGTTCATCGTAGTACTATTCACAAGAGCAAAAACATGGAAAAAAATTAAGGGTCCCTTATCCAAGGAATGGATAAACTGTGGTACTTACACAAACTGGAATAGTATGCAATCCAAAAGAATAATGTATAATCTGCAAAACAGCACATGATGTGTATGAACCTGGGGGACATTATGCTGAGTGAAATATGTCAATCACAGAAGGACAAACATTGTATTAGTCCACTATTTTCAAAAGTCAATGAAATTTTATATAGAGAAGGAAATCAACAAGGAAATGTTGGTTACCAGGGATGGGAAGGAAGGGAAGAGAAAATTCCTAGATAGGTTGAGAAAAAAAAAACTATATATATATAAGATTATTAGTAGTTACCAGGAGTAGGAGGGAAGGGAAAAGGGGAAGTGTTTATTTGGGGGCAATGATTTTATGCTAATAGTGGTAGAATATTTTGGAAAAGGATAGGAATAATGGTAGCACAACATGAAAAATGTCATTAGTGTTCTTGAGCTGTAAATGTGGAAGTTATGGTGGCAAATGTCTTATTGTGTATTTTTTTTTCACCACAATGAAAGTAAAAACAAACAAACAAACAAATATAAAACCTTATATTTAAAATAAGGACCTTGATAATGGCCATTTTGTAAAGAGTGTGAAGCTTGAATTAAAACTAGTTTGTCCTGACTCTAAAGCTTTTAACCACAGAATTCTAGGAAGAGTTTAGGCCTTGCAAAAACTATATCTGTGCACAGGAACATAATCATTTGCCAAATTACCTGTAGATTATAAATTACTTAATAGCAACAGTCATTCAATCGTGCCTTGTTTAGTGCCTGGTGATCAACAAAAATAAAATTTGGATCAATGGCAAGAGATACAAGAGTTAGAACAAAATATAATAAAATCTTGCAAGAAATATCTGAAAGCAATAGGTGATGTGCTCAACAATTGTGGAGCATGA
>NW_006921590.1:13616612-13618225 GCF_000298275.1 Orycteropus afer afer | reverse complement strand
GAACATGGAATGTACAAAGAATGAGTCTAGAAAAATTGGAAATTGTAAAAAATGAAATGGAACACATAAAGATCAACATCCTATGCATTAGTAAGCTGAAATGGACTGGTTTTGGCCATTTTGAATTGGACAACCATATGATCTACTATGCTGGGAATGACAAATCGCAGAGGAATGGCATGCCATTCATCATAACAAAGAATGTTTCAAGATCTATCTTGAAGTTCAACACTGAGGTAGGTTGCCCCAGGGCCTGGAGGCTGCTTTACATTTGGAGGCAGCTCTATTCTAAGGCTGGGACCCAAGATAGGTGGGCCCGGGGCTTGGAGGCTGCTTTTCGCTTGGATGTGGCTCTTTATTAAGGCTGGGGCCTGAGGCAGACAGGCCTGGGGCTTGAAGGCTGCTTTTTGTATTAATTGCTGAAAGCAAAGAATACCAAAAGGATGCTTACTTATGTTTTACTGATGGTGCAAAAGCATTTGATTGTGTGGATCATAACAAATTATGGATAACATTGAGAAGAATAGGAATTCCAGAACACTTGATTATACTCATGAGGAACCTGTACATAGATCAGAAAGCTGTCATTTGAAAAGAACAAGGGTATACTGCATGGTTCAAAGTTAAGAAGGGAGTGCGTCAAGGTTGCATCATCTCACCATATTTATTCAACTTGTATACTCAGCAAATAATCTGAGAAGGTGGATTATATGAAAAAGAATTGGAAGAAGACTCATTAACAATCTGTGATATGCAGATACGCAGATGACACAACTTTGCTTGCTGAAAGTGAGGATAACTTGAAGCACTTACTGAGGAAGATTGAAGTCTACAGTTTGCAGTATGGATAACACCTCAATACAAAGAAAACAAAAATCTTCACAACTGGTTCAATAAACAGCCTCATGGCACATTAAGAAAAGATTGAAGTTGTCAAGGATTTCATATTACTTGGTTCTACAATCATTACCAATGGAAGCAGCAGTCAAGACATCAGATGACATATTGCATTGGGTAAATCAGCTGCAAAAGACCTCTTTAAAGTACTGAAATGCAAAGATGTCTCCTTGAAGACTAAGGTGCGCCTAACCCAAACCAAGGTCTTTTCAATTGCCTCATATGCATGTGAGAGCTGGAAAATGAACAAGGAAGACTGAAGGAGAGTTGAAGCTTTTGAGCTGTAGTGCTGGCAAAGAAAACTGAAAGTACCGTGGACTGCCAAAAGAAGGAAGAAATCTGTCCTGGGAGAAGTGCAGCCAGAATGTTCCTTGGAAGTGAGAATGGCCAGATTTTTTCTCTTTTAGTTTTGTCATGTTGTCAGAAGGGACCATTCCTTGGAGACAGATATCATGCTTAGTAAAGTGGAGGATCAGTGCAAAAGGGAAGGCCCTCAACGAGATGGACTGACACAGTGGCTGCACTGATAGTCTCAGGTAAGGATTATGAGGCTAGCACAGGACCAGGCAGTGTTTCATTTTGTTGTACATAGGGTCATTATGAGTCTAAGCCCACTAGACAGGACCTAACAACAGCATAGTCAGCTATAGTTAAATGTTTTGAAGAAAAATAAACATGCTGAAGGTAAAGGGTGAGATTAGGGTATGGGCATTTAA
>NW_006921590.1:13613697-13616327 GCF_000298275.1 Orycteropus afer afer | reverse complement strand
CTAGTAAAAGAATATTACGCTATCTTTTTAAACATCTATTTTACATTCTATTAAGAATAAACTATTAAATAATTTGAATTGCACCTATCTCCATGGTATGGTGGTTAAAAGCAGCCTTGGCCAACAACATGTCTGAATTCCTAAACTCTGGCTCTTAGCTGTGTGACCTAGTTTACGTAATCTGTTGGTTAATAATGCTAATTTTTTGAAATTCCATTATCGTGACCAGAGTGGTATATTCTATGGAAAAATGTTATCTCTTTGAAAATACAATAGTAGTATATGTATATACCAATTTGACTTAAATGTCAGGTTTAATGAAAGTTTCCCGCTTAGCTGAAAAGAATGAAGTTCAAATAATGGTCTATCAAATATATGGTTAGGCTGGATGTTTTCTATGGTCTTTTCCTATTACAGTTACATGACTCTTTGATTTCATTTATCTATTCATGGGTCATCTCATTCTATAATTTATTTGAGGCAACTAAATCATTAACCTCTATGACAGGATAGGAAAATAAGAAAAAATTATTACGTTTTTTTTCTTTCTCTTTTGTGACTTAGATTCTTTCAGAAAGTGGTATAACTACAGGCCATCAGATTACATACAATTGTTTTTGTAAGTAGTTGACAAGTTATTGTCAATGTACAGCAACTCCATTTACAGGAGAACTTGGCTATAATCTTTATAGAAGCTGACTGTCAGGTCTTTCTCCTGCTATATCCAATTATCCTCTGTAAATCTGGAATAATTTACTCTATAGAACTTTATCTTAAATAAATAAAATACATACAACAAACACACACATGTGCATGAATACACACACACACAGACTCACCAAAACCAAACTCACTGCCCTCAAGTCAATTCCAACTCATAGTGACCCCTCCTTGTGTTTCCAAGGCAGTATGTCTATGGAAGTATTGCCTAGTCTTCTTTCCAAGGAATGGCTGGTTGGTTTGAACCGCCAGCCTTCTGGTTAGCAGTAAAATGCCTTAGGCACTACGTCACCAGAGCTCCATATATGTTGTTGTCATTGTTGTGTTTGCTATTGAGTTGTATCCGACTCATAGAGACCCCTCCTTGGGTTTCCGAGGCAATATCACTACGGAGGTAGATTGCCCAACCTTCCTTCTGAGGAATGGCTGGTGGGTTTGAACTGCCATCCTTTTGGTTAGCACTCAAATACCTTAGGCACTATGCCACCAGACCACCCCATATATTGACACACAAGAAAAACAACCAAACCAAACTCACTGCTGTCAAGTCGATTTAACTCACAGCGACCCTTACTTGGGTTTCTGAGGTGGTATCTGCATGGAAGTAGACTGCCCAGTTTTCCTTTCAAGGAGTGGCTGGTGGGTTTGAACAGCCAGCCTTCTGGTTAGCAATCAAATGCCTTAGGCACTACACCACCAGACCTCCTATTATATATACACACACGTACACATATAAACTATTGCTAAGAATGTAGCAAAACAATATCACTTGAACTAGTTGTGTTAGTATTATTTTAAGTAACTGATACCCACTAACCCACTGCTATGGAGTAAGATCTGACACACAGTCACCCCTCCTTGGGTTTCTGAGGCAGTATCACCATGGAAGGAAATTGCCCAACCTTCCTTCCAAGGAGTGGCTGGTGGGTTTGAACCACCAGCCTTCTGGTTAGCAGTCAAGTGCCATAGGCACTAAACTACCAGAGCCCTTGAGAGGTTATCAATAATTTTATCAATTTTATGTCATATTTTTAAAATTTATGCAATATTAATGAATTTTATTTGCCTGAGAAGTCATACTCACTTAGTACTTGAGTAGACTGTATTTGAAATGAAAAATGATCACTTTTCTGATTTGTCATAGAAAATAAGCAAATAATAATTGCTTTGAGTTCCTTTCTAAAAGTTGTACATTAGTAAGAGACTGTTTAAGATTATTATCATTCTAATTTCTAGTGAGTCACCCTTCTGTCCTATAAAATATGATACAAACAGAATCCTTGATTTATTACATCTTTGGCAGGCAATGCTCCAAGCTTCCATGCATACGTGGGCAATTGGGGCATCCGTGATGAAGTGCTGTTGACAGCAGTATGGCCTGTGGTAACATGATTGCTATAATAAGGAACAGTAGTAAGTCAGACAGTTGTATCAATGGTTGTTCTCTGCTTTGATATTTCAAAGTATCAATGCACCATCACAAACTGCCAGGGAAAAAATAATGTAAATATGTGGGGGGAAGAAAGAATAGTTCTTTCTGGAGTTCTTTAATCTAGGAATTGTTTCAGATCCTAATCACTGGTATATAATACATGGAGTTCTGCTGCTTCTCTAATAAATGAGGATATCACCAAAAGCTGAATTTCAAATTCATCAAACTTATTTTAAAATCTTTATTTATTTTTCCTGGAGATTTTCTAACTTAAGATTTTAGATGCTTAACTACACTCTGTGATAATACATAAAAACTTCTAACTGCGATATTACTTCATATAAAAAACTGGCATCAGAAATGCAAAAGAATTAGACTGAATGTAGCCATTTTATATCTGAAGACCAAAACAAAGGAAGCATTGAATGTGCTCACCCACTTCACATTTTGTTGTTTCTTTTCCTGTAGTGGAAAAAAA
>NW_006921590.1:13600141-13613092 GCF_000298275.1 Orycteropus afer afer | reverse complement strand
GACAAATTTGTTTGTCCTGAAAGTCCATGGTATATTAAATATTCTTTGCCAACACTAGAATTAAAAGGCATAAATTCTTCTTCAGTTTTCCTTATTCCTTGTCCAGTTTTCACATATATATGAGGTAATAAAAAATACCATGGCTTAGGTCAGGTGCATCTTAGTCCTCAACGTGAAATCTTTGCTTGTTAATACTTTAAACAAGTCTTTTGCAGCTTCTTTATCCAATGTAATATGTCATTGGATTTCTTGACTGCTGCTTCCAGGGGTATTGATTGTGAATCCAGGTAAAATGAAGTCCTTGACAATGTCAATATTTTCAGTGTTTATCATGATGTTGCTTACTGGTACAGTTGTGAGGATTTCTGTTTTCTTTATAAATGCTGATATTAAAGGTTTCAGTCTTTGAACTTCATCAGTTAGTGCTTTAAGTCCTTTTTGTTCTCATCAAGTAATGCTGTGTCTATATATTGCAGGCTTACTGAGTCTTTGATACTACATTATGCTTCATACAGTACAGCCTCACAAATTATTTGCTCAGCATACAGATTGAGTAACTATGGTAAATTATACAATGTTGCACACACCTTTCTTGATTTCCCCAAGTATCCCCTTGTTCTGTTAAAATGACTACCTCTTGGTCGATGTACAGGTTCCACACGAGCACAATTAAGTGATCCAGAATTCTCATTCTTTGCAATTGTATTCATAATCTGTTATGACTCACAAAGTCAGATGCCTTTGCATAGTCAATTATACAAAGGTAAACATCTTTCTCATATTGTTTGCAATCAGCCAAGATCCATCTGACATCAGCAATAATATCCCTCATTCCACATCTTCTTCTGAATCTGTCTTGAATTTGTGGCAGTTTCCTGCCTATTTATAGCTGCAACTATTTTTAAATAATTTTCAGCAATTTCTGTTCTTGCATGTGATATTAATGTATTGTTTGATAATTTCTGCTTTCTGTTGGTTCACCTTTCCTGGGAATGCACACAAATATAGATCTCTTCCAGGTGGACAGAAAGTAGCTACCTCCTTTCTTGGTATAGATGAATGAGCACTTGTAGCATTGTATCTGGTTGTTAAAAAATCTCAACTAGGATTCCATCAGTTCCTGAAGTCTTGTTTTTTCTCCAGTGCCTTCATTTCAGCTTGGATTTCTTCCATCAGTATCATTGGTTCTTGATCAAATCTTACCTCCTGAAATGGTTGAACATCAACCAATTCTTTTTGTACAGTGACTCTAAGTATTCTTTCCATCCTCTTTTGATCCTTCCTGCATTGTTCAATATTTTGCCCATAGAATCCTTCAATATTACAACTTGAGACTTGAAATTTTTCTTGAGTTCTTTCAGCTTGAGAAACAGTATTTTCTTCCTGTTTGGTTTTCTAGCTCCAGGTCTTTGCACATTTCATTATAATACTTTTCTCTTCTGTAGCTGCCCTTTGCAATCTTCTGTTTAGCTCTTTAACATCTTTTTTTCTATGTGCTTTAGCTATTCTATGTTCAAGAGCAAATTTGAGTCTTTTTTGACATCCATTTTGATCTTTTCTTTCTTTTTAATAAACTTTTGATTTCTTGTATAATGCTTTTGATGCTATCCTACAACTCCTCTGGTCTTTGGTTACTAGTGCACAATTCATCAAATCTATTCTTCAGACAGTCACATAATTCAGGTAGTGTATATTCAAAGTTGTATTTTGGCTCATGTGGACTTGTTTAATTTTCTTCCATTTCAATTTGAACTTGCAAAAAAGTAACTGATGATCTGTTCCACAACTGGCTCCTGGCCTTGTTCTGATGGATGATATAGAGATCTGCTGTTGTCTCTTTCCATCAGATATAAACATGTATATTTTTTCTCAACCAGAGGAAGAGATTTTACCAACCATATGCTTTTTCGAGTAGAGAAGGCGATAGTGTGCCATGTGAACTGTAAGTTAGGTCTGGCAGTTTTAATAATGGAACAGTCAAACTAAGAAAATACTGATACATTTCTTTTTGGCATATGGAAATACAAAGAAATCATTAAATATTGTTACATTCCATGACAAGAATTATGATTGTGTTGAAAAATTCAATCAGTTTTCCTTGTCAGTCCAAGAGCAATAATTTTAACACATTCATACCAAGAAACCAGTGAAGCATGGTATTGCATTCAACAAACAGAATGAAGCCAGACCCTAAGTCTTTGATTTAGAAAGCACAAAAAGTATGCACTGTGTGTATTTATACTTTCAGCTGTATTGTACTTAAGAAAAATGACAGTTTTAAAAAATGGAATAAAAATTCACATATATAGCTCTTTGCTTTTTTAGAGTCTCCCACATTAACTTACCCAACAGCATTGCACTTCTGCTAATGAAAAGAGCGCAGGCTGTACAAATCTTCTTAAGTCTCCTGTGGCTAGAAAACTATTACAGAAATGAATAGAAGGAAATCTCTGGAGCTTTTCTCTTGCCTTCTTGTTTTACCAAAGGCTGTTAGAAGCACACTGAGAACTGTCAAAGCTGAATAAACTGCTGGCGATTGGGTTTATACCCTCTGGGCAGTCAGGCTTTCTTAAGGGATGATTCGACTTTGTCCAAGCACCAATATATTAGAAACAATGTGAAAACTCCCAGAGACCTGACCCGTGCTCATAGCTGTGGACAAAGAGACAATTTGCTGCTTATGGTTTGTAAGGGAGGGTTTGTAAGAGAGAGTTAATTCAAGCAGACTTAAATTACATCAACCTCGTGCATATACGAACTGTTAATCGCAGCTTTGCACATTGTATTTTCAAAGGAGTTCAGCTGATTGGTGGGAGAACAACTGGGTTTACAGTATCATTTGGAAATGTTCAATTTCAACACCGATCTTTGAAAAGAAAATGCTCATTAAATTTTTGGGGTAAAGTTCCAAGCCACCTCTACACAATTATTTAAAAGTCAAAGTTAGAAAATTACTTACAAATAGATTCTGAAGATACTGTATTATATTTTTCAGGAAAAAATAAATAAACTTGTTTATAACTAGAATGGTAGAATTATAGATCTAGATAGTACTTGGAAGTTCAAGAGTTTGCTCTTCTTTTTACAGATTAATGTTTTACAGTGAGTTTTGGAAATCTCATAACATAGAAAACACCAAAAACACATCATCAACAGGAATAATTTGAGTGACTATTTGAAATCCTCACCTTCAATTTTTACTTAATAGATTCATTGAAAATATAAATCACATAGCTAATATTTCTTAAATATTGAATGGCAAATACACTCATTCATTAACCCATTATATACGAACATTCAAATATAATATATATGTTCACATTGTTGTTGCTGTTGTATGCTATCAAGTCACACCGACTCATAGTGACCCCTCCTTGGGTTTCTGAGGCAGTATCACTACGGAAGTAGATTGCCCAACCTTCCTTCTGAGAAGTGACTGGTGGGTTTGAACCACCAAACCAGTCAAGTGGTTACCAGTCAAGTGCCTCAGGTACTACGCTACCAGAGCTCTATAATGCTTATGTATGTATGTTCCTATATATACTAATGTACATACAGAAAGAGACAGAGAGAGAATGGGAGAGAAGACAAAAGGGAGAAAGGAAGGAAACAGACAGAGAGGTAGGTTGCTCTATGCCAGGTAGGCATTCGGTGGGAAAGGAAAGTGGAACCAGGCTTAATAAAGTTTATGAATATATTTCTACTTCAAATATTTCCTTATATAACACATGCAAATGCTCATGCATGATAAACTCACGTAGCAAGATTTATGTTTGTTGTGTGTTTTATGCATGGAAGAGCAGAAATTTTACGATGGGTCTTCTACCTCTTAGCTTTATGAACTTGGCATTTCACATAACTCAAAATCAACTTCTATAAGAGAGAAGCAATAATACTTAACTCTGGTGGCATAGTGCCTAAGGCACTTGACTGCTAACCAGAAGGCTGGCGGTTCAAACGCACAGCCACTCCCCTGAAGGAAAGTTGGGCAATTTATTTCCGTAGTGACCTCACCTCGGAAACCCAAAGAGGGGTCACTATGAGCCAGATCCGACTTGATGGCAGTGAGTTTGGTTTTGGTTTAGAGGGTTATGGGAGTTCTTGAGTGATTCAAAGGTTTAATCACTAGATCACTCACTAATCAAAAGACTGGCAATTCAAAGTCAGTCATAGGTACCTCAGAGGAAAGGCTAGTAATCTGCTTCCAAAAAATCACAGTCTTGAAAAATCTATGGAATGCAGATCTACTGTGAAACACTTGAGGTCACCATAAGTTGTAATTAACTAATCAGTAACTAGTGTTCTCTCCCTCTTTCTCTCTCTCCCCTTTTTTTTTTTAAAAAAAAGAGGGCTATGTAGATTAAATTACTTAGCTCATGTGGAAACTAAAATAAAGTGGAAAAATCTTAGGTTTCTTGAATTTAAAATTTTATATTATGGCAAAATAGCTTCAAAAATGTATTTTGTACTTGAAGTATTATGTGTTCACTAAATGATCCCATATGTAATTGATATACCATTTTAATCATACTCTTAACTACAATTCTCATATTAATCTACATAGTCAATTTGCTAAACTTTTTCAGAATATCTTAGAAGAAAAGACATTTAAATATATGCCCTGAAACATCAAGTGAATAACTCAGTATTACTGTGTGTTTACTGCAGAAACATTAGTAACTGCTTCATTTCCTCCTTAAGGAATTCACATGAATAAGGGTAAGTTTCCCATTTTGAATTATGCCACTCTATTTCAGAGCTCTCTAAAAACTAAGAAGAAATCAGTTCACCATAATATGAATTTAAGCTGAACTCAGTAACCATTTCTTAATTTTACTTAATGCAATGGGTATATTCACATGGTGAACTAACTGATTTAGCTGACTCCTGCTCAGTTCATGGATCAGTTCACCAAACATATTTATGTATTTCTCCAAAGTCATACATCAGTGAACCACAAAATTAGGATTTCTTCTTTGGGGAAGCACTGGTTCCTTGATTTTCCAACTTTTGTCTTTTAACTTAACTAGATGTGGTGGTATAGTGCCTAAGGCAGTTGACTGCTAACAAGAAGGCTGGTGGTTGAAACCCACCAGCCATTCCCAGGAAGGAAAGTTGGGCAATCTACTTCTGTAGTGATACTGCCTCAGAAACCCAAGGAGTGGTTGCTATGAGTTGGATTCATAGTGATACTGCCTCAGAAACCCAAGATGAGGATGCTATGAGTTGATCTGACTCGAGGACAATGAGCTTGAGTTTGATCCTATCTTTATTTACAATTAAATACTTAAAGAAAATTAATTATTGTTCATTAGGTCTCTTACACTATTTACAGAGGAGAAGAAACTCAGGCTTACCCAAAGAAGCAGGATGGGAAAACAGGAGAAAGGGGATAAAAGCCAGGAAGCCAGACAGAGGAACAGTCAGCCACAGGGACTGGAAGAGATCCATATATGTGCCCATTCCAAAGAAAGGTGATCCCACAGAATGTGGAAATTATAGAACAATATCATTAATATCACACATAAGTAAGATCTTACTGAAGATAATTCAGAAACGTTTGCAGCAGTATATCGACAGAGAACTTCCAGAGGTTCAAGCCAGATTCAGAAGAGGACGTGGGACAAGGGATATCATAGGTGTTGTCAGATGGATCTTGGCTCAAGGCAAAGAATACCAGAAAGATGTTTACTTGTGTTTTATTGACTATGCAAAGGCATTTGATTGTGTGGATCATGACAAATTATGGATAACATTGAGAAGAATGGGAATTCCCGAGCACTCGATTGTACTCATGAGGAATCTGTACCTTGACAAGGAGGCTGTCGTTCGAACAGAACAAGGGGACACTACATGGTTTAAAGTCAAGAAGGGAGTGTGTCAGGGTTGCATCCTTTCTCCACACTTATTCAATCTATATGCTGAGTAAATAATCCGAGAAGCTGGACTATATGAAGAAAAACGTGGTATCAGGATTGGAGGAAGAATCATTAACAACCTGAGATATGCAGACGATACAACTTTGCTTGCTGAAAGTGAGGATGACTTAAGGCACCTACTGATGAAGGTTGAAGAATACAGTCTGCAGTATGGATTACGTCTCAATATAAAGAAAACAAAAATCTTCACAAGTGGACCAATGAGTAGCATCACAATAAATGGAGAGAAGATTGAGGTTGTCAAAGAATTCACGTTGCTTGGTTCTACAATCGATGCCAACGGAAGCAGCAGTCAGGACATTAGACGACGTGTAGCATTGGGAAAGTCAACTGTGAAGGAACTGTATCAAGTGCTGAGGAGCAAGGATATCTCCTTGAGGACTGAGGTGCGCCTGACACAAGCTATGATATTTCCAATCACCTCGTATGCATGTGAGAGCTGGACAATGAATAAGGAAGACAGAAGAAGAGTTGATGCTTTTGAGTTGTGGTGCTGGTGAAGAATGCTGAAAGTACCATGGACTGCTGAAAGAACTAACAGATCTGTCCTGGAGGAAGTGCAGCCAGAATGCTCCTTGGAAGCAAGAATGGCCAGACTTCGTCTCACCTATTTTGGTCATGTTGTAAGAAGGGACCATTCCCTGGAGAAGGATGTCATGCTTGGTAGGGTGGAGGGTCGAGGAAGGAGGGGGAGGCCTTCAATGAGATGGATTGACATGGTGGCTGTGATGATGGGCTCAAGTATAGCGGGGATTGTGGGGCTGGTGTGGGATCGGGCAGTGTTTCGTTCTGCTGTGCATGGGGTTGCTATCGGAAATGACTCAATGGCACTTAACAACAACAACAACACTATTTACATATAAAAAACATTTTTTTATATCTGTCTTCTCAGTGTTTGAGGAGCTCTGGTCACATAGCGCCTATGGCATTTGACTGTTAACCAGAAGGTTGATGATTCAAACCCACCAGCCACTCCTCAGAAGGAAGGTTGGTCAATCTACTTCCGTAGTGATACTGCCTTAGAAACCCAAGGTGGGGTCGCTATGAGTCAGATCCACCTCAATAGTAGTGCATTTTTTCCCCCTCAGTGTTTGAGGACCCCTGGTGAGCACTGGTTAAAGTGCTCTACTGCTAATAAAAAAGGTTGGCAGTTCAAACCTATTAGCCACTTCACAGGAGAAAGATGGGACAATCTACTTCTGTAAAGATTACAGCCTTGGAAACCCTATGGAACTGTTCTACCATGTCCTATACTGTCACTATGTATCAAAATCAACTTGATAGCAATGGATTTTTTTTTAATATATTAAGTGTTTTGAATTTGTACAAGGAAAATCAATACATAAATCAGTATATATTTACAATCTCCCAAGTTAAACTCTATTACATCCTAAAAATGAATGGTCACTGATTAGCTGATTTGAATTTTACTTTTTTTTTCTATTATTATATATTAAATACATTCAAATGAAATAATCCTATAAGCTGATTTTTTTTAAAAAAATTAACAGTATGTTAAGAATGACTTTCTCAGCCTAAGATTCATGTGGAATACTATCAAGAGGAACAACTTGTGTGTAATTGGTATTCCAAAACAGGAAAAGACAGATAACACCAGAGAGAAAATTGTTGAAGATTTGTTGGAAGAGAATTTCCCTAATGTGATGAAAGACAAGAATATACCCATTCAAGAAGTTCAATGAACCCCAAAAGGATAGACTGCAAAAGAAAATCACCAAGACACATCATCATCAAACTCACCAAAACCAAAGACAAAGAGAGAATCCTGAAAGTAGCATGGTAAATATGAAAAGTTACGTACAAAGGGCAACCGATAAGAATAAACTCTGATTTCTTGGCAGAAACCATGCAGGCCAGAAGGCAATGGGATGATATATATAAACCCAGAAAGAAAAAAAAAAAAAATCCTCAATGTAGAATTATATGCTCAGTAAAAATTTCTATCAAATATGAGGATGAATTAGGAAATTTCCAGATAAGCAGAAATTAAGGGAATTTGACAAAACCAGATCAACTTTACAATAGATGATAAAAGGAGTCCTTTGGACAGAGAACCACCCCCAACAAACAACAATGATTAACACACATGATGACAACCCAGAAATCAACCCATATAGAAGTATCCAAAGTAAAATAAAATTACAAGACTATAAACAAAGAACCAGAGATATCAACTACTGAGTGGGGACAGCCAGAAACCCAAAAGAGGGAAAGTTAGTTACAGAACTTCTAAATGGCGAGGAAGTGAAGACAATTGTGAGACAGATCAGACTATTTTAAATTTGGGAAGAAAAATTCAAATTACAGGGTAACCTCAAAGAAAAATAACAATCCTTCACATGAAAATAAAAGAGAGGACAAGCACAAATATTTAGAAAATACTAAAACTACAGCAATGAAGGAGATGATAACACAATTCAAACAGAATGAGCTCAGTATAGAAAACTATATGAAACAAAATCAGCAACACCACAAAAAAACACATAACCAGATGACAACGACCAATTCATACTTGCCAATAATTACATTGAATGTAAATTGATTAAATGCACCACTCAAGAGACAGAGAGCTACAGACTGGATTAAAATAAATATATAAATAAATAAAATAACCCATCAATATACTGTCTACAAGAGACTCACTACAGACACAAAGACAAAAATAGACTAAAAATCAAATGTTGGAAAGAGATATATCAAACAAATGGCAACCAAAAAAGAAGAAAAGTAACAATATTAATTTCTGATAAAATAGACTTTAAGACAAAAATGTCCTTAAGAGACAAGAAAGGTCATTATATAATGATTAAAGAAACAGTTGAACAAGAGGACATAACCATAATAAATATCTACGTCCCCAATGAACGAGTCCCAAAATACATATATCAGACTTTAACAGAATTGAAAAGGCAAATAGATGACTCCACAGTAATAGGAGGAGACTTTAGTACACCACTTTCAATAAGAGATAGAACAAATAGAAAGAAACTCAACAAAGATGAAGAAGAACTACACAATATGATCAACCAACTTGACCTATAGACATCTACAGAGCACTCCACCCAACAACAAAATATACATTCTTTTCCAGCACATATGGAAAATTCTACAGGGTTGACTATATGTTAGGCCTCAAAGCAAGCCTCAGTAATTTTAAAAAACATTGAAATACTGCAAAGCATCTTCTTATATCACATTCTTAAAAATTAGAAACCAATACTAGGAAGACCAATGGAATAACAGCAAATGCATGAAAACTGAGTAACACCCTACTCAAAAATGACTAGATAATAGAAGAAATAAAAAATGAGCTAAAAATTTTCTTGAATCAAATGAAAATGAGAACACAACATACAAAAATCTTTTGGACACAGCAAAAGTAGTGATCAGAGAACAATTTATGTCAATTGATGCATCAAAAAGAAGAAAGACCCCGCACTAACACCTTAAGCCAACATGTCCAACAATTACAAAAGGAGCAGCAAAAAAAAAAAAAAAAGCATAGTTATCATAAGAAAAGAAATAATAAGGATTCAAGCAGAAATAAATGAAACAGAAAATAAAAAGCAGAAAAAAATTAACAAGATTAGAAGTTGTTTTTTTTTTTTAAAAAAAAAGATTTATAATATCAACAAACCACTGGCAAACTTAACAAAGGAAAAGAAGGAGAAGATGCAAATAACATGAATAAGAAATGAAAGGGATGAAGTCACAAAGAACCAAGAGAGACAAAAAGAATAATATCAGGATACTATGAAGAACTGTACTCCAACAAATTAAAAAACCTAGAAGAAATGGACAGATTTCTAGAAACACAGTACTTACCCAAACTAACATAGACACAGATAGAAAATTTGAATAGACCCATAACAAAAGAAGAAATTGAACAGGTCATAAAAAAATTAGCAACAATAAAATATCCGGGCCCAAAATGTTTCATTGGAGAATTCTACAAATCATTCGGAAAAGAGCTGACACCAATCCTACTCAAACTATTCCAGAACATAGGAAAGGATGGAATCCTCCCTAATTCATTTTATGAAGCAAGCATAACCTTTATACCAACACCAGGAAAGATACTACTAGAAAAGAAAACTACAGATTAATATCCCTCATGAATGTTGTTGTTGTTAGGTGTTGTCGAGTAGTCTCCAACTCATAGTGACCTCATGCACAGCAGAGCAAAACAGTGCCCGGTCCCTCGCCAGCTCCACAATCCTTGCTATACTTGAGCCCATCGCCACAGGCACTGTGTTAATCTTCCTATCTTTCGTCAACCCTCCATTTTGCCAAGCATGACATCCTTCTCCAGGGAATGGTCCCTTATGAATACAGATGCAAAAATCTTGAACAAAATCACAGAAGAAAAATATCATATTAGCCATTACCAAAAACAAAACCAAACTCACTGCTGTTGAGTAGATTCGATTCATAGTGATCCCTTTTTGGATTTCTGAGGAGGTACCTCTCCTGAAGTAGACTGCCCAATTTTCCTTCCGAGGAGTGGCTGGCAGGTTTGAACCACCAGCCTTCTGGTTATCAATCAAATGCCTTAGGCACTACACCACCAGAGCTCAAAACTACCATGATATACCATCTTATCCCAGCACTAACAGCAAAGTTCAACAAGACAGAAAATAACAAATGCTGGTGAGGATATAGAGAGATTTGGACTTTCATACATTGCTGCTGGGACTGTAAAATGATACAACCACTGTGGAAATCAGTCTGATGAGTTCTTAAAAGTTGGAAATAAAAATACCATTTGATCCAGCAATTCTATTACTTGGTATACATCCTAAAGAAGTGAGAAGCAGGACACGAGTAGATATATGCACCCCCATGTTCATCACAGCACTATTCACAATAGCAGAGATGGAAACACCCTAAGTGCTCATCAACCAAGGAACGGATAAACAAACTGTGGTATATCCATATAGTGGAATACAATGCAACCCTAAAGAATAATATAGAATCTGCGAAACACCACAAAACAGTGATGAATTTGGAGGACATTATACTGAGTGAAATAAATCAATCACAGAAGACAAATATTGTATTAGTTCACTATTTTAAAAAGTCAGGCAAAGGTTTATATATGGAAGGAAACTTTCTTTGTTGGTTACAGGGATGGGAGGGGAGGGGAAGCTAAATTCTTAGCCAGGTTGGGGGAAATATATATATATATATAACATATATAGAAAGAATAATAGATTATTAGTAGTTACCAGGGGTAGTAGGAGGGAGGGAGGAAAGGGGAAGCTTTTGTTTGCAGGGCATTGAGTTTATGATAATGGTGGTGGAATATTTTTGAAAAAGAATAGCAATAATGGTTGTATAACATGAAAAATTTCATCAATGTCCCTGAGCTGTGAATATGGAAGTTGTTATGCTGGTGAATGTCTTGTTGTGTATGTTTTCACCACAATAAAAGAAAAGAAAAAAGAAGAATGACTTTCTAACTTGGTAAAATGGCTTTTTGGAAAGCATTATCAAATGGCCTATAGTACTGCTATATGTAGATCTACCATAATTATTTAAATAATTCCATTTTGTACATGTGGATTAAAGCCAAACTGATCGTCCTGACAAAATGTCAGTTTGAGCATTTCTGAAAATTATCTCGTATGGGGCAATCTACTTCCATAGTGCTAACTGCCTCGGAAACCCAAGGAGGGGTTGCTATGGGTTGGGTCCGACTCGACAGCACATAACAACAACAACAACAACAAATCTTTGTGACTCGATCCATAACATAAATTTTCAATATGAATTTGTGGATCATAAAGGATGTGAATATTTAGTTTTGGCCTCATGATACACTTTAAATAGTCATATACCACCTGTCCATAAGAACACCTGAGTATATTACAACCTCCCAACATGCAATGTCAAACTGATATAAAAAATAGTAAATTTTTCATTTATATATAATTTTGAATTACTTGTTTATAATTATTGGATAATTTACATTAGTCACTCTCAACTGCATTTATTACTTTTTATTATTATCAAAGGTCTTTTACAGATATTTCAACTGGAAATTTCCATTAATTCTGTGTGTACATTAAAAAACAAACAAACAAACAAACTCACTGCCATCAAGTCGATTCTAACTTATAGCTACCTCCACTGGATTTCTGAGGTGGTAAATCTTTACAGAAGTAGATTGCCCAGTCTTCCTTCCATGGAGTGGCTGGTGGATTTGAATCGCCAACCTTCTGGTTAGCAGTCAAATGTCTTAGGCACTATGTCACCAGAGCTTCTTACTATATATTTATATTCCTATTGATTCATAGTGTATATCAGGCTTTTCTTTTTTGATTTCAGTGATTCATGTTATAAGTCAGAAATGTCCTTCTAAATCAAGATCATGAATTTTTCAACATTTAATTCTAGTTGTTACATTTGAACTATTAATTCACCCAGATTTCATTTTACCATATCATATGAAGTAGATATCTAAACATATTTTTTTCTTCCAATAACTTTTGGAAGAAGGTGAGCCCATGTGTGCAGAATAGAACCGCTTCATTGGGTTTTCAAGGCTGTGTCCTTTCAGAAGCAGATGGCCAGGCCTGTATTCTGAGGTGTCTCTGGGTATGTTTGAACTGCCAACTTTTTGCCTAGTGATTGAATGCTTAACCATTTGCACCACCCATGAAATTTCACGCTGCAGCACTTCACAAAATGTTCAGTTTCTTCATCTTTGGCATTAGTGTTTGGTGTGTAAATTTGAATAACGATCATATCAACAAGTCTTCCTTATAAGTATAGGGATATCAACCTAGCACTGACAGAGTTGCATTTCAGTATAGATCTTAAAATGTTCTTTTTACAATTAATGTAATGCTATTCCTCTTTACCCAGTTTACCTCCTGAGAGAGACCGGGTCTCCGGGAGCAAGGTAAGCATGGGCGTAGCACAGAGTAGCAGGCCGGAAGAGCAGGAGAAAGGGGTAAAACCCAGTCACTAGTGCTCAGACGGCTCC
>NW_006921590.1:13568295-13596962 GCF_000298275.1 Orycteropus afer afer | reverse complement strand
AGATGGATTGATACGGTGGCTGCAATGATGGGCTCAAGCATAGCAGGGATTGTGGTGCTGGCACAGGATCAGGCAGTGTTTCGTTCTGCTGTGCATGGGGTCGCTATGAGTCGGAAACGACTCGACGGCACTTAACAACAACAACAACAACAACAAATTCCTCTTTAATTTGTCACCCTAAGCATAGTAGAACATACAAATGTCAGAATCAAAATGTCCAATTCCAGTCTATTAATGCTCATTAACATCTAAGATATCAATTTTCAAACATTCCACTTCATTTTTGACTTCAAATTGTACTTAATTCACATTTTGTGCATTCCATGTTTCAATTACTAACAGATATTTGCAGTTGTAATTTTTCATTTTGTCATGCCACATCTGCAAATGAAGTCCCCAGAGGCTTTACTCTAGCCACATTGTTAAGGTTGACTCTGCTTTGAGGATGCAGCACTTCCCCAGTTTCAATTTTAATGCCTTTCAACCTAAGAGGCTTATCTTCTAGCACTATATTGGACAATTTTGTTGTGATCCATAGGGTTTTCATTGGCTAGTTTTTCGAAGCAGATCACTAAGTCTTTTCTTCTTAGTCTGTCCTAGTCTGGAAGTTCCACTGGAACCTGTCCACCATGGGTGACCCTGCTAGTATTTGAAACACAGGTGGCAAAGCTTCAGCTTCCAGTATCACAGCAACACACAAGTCACCAAAGCACAAGAAAATGACAGACAGGTGGTGGAATTTTTAATTAGTGTTTAAAAATTTTGTGTGTGATAGCTCCCATATAGATATTGGTGTATGCGTAAATGTTTAATAGCTATCTTTTGATGTTCTACTTAGAGATGCTTTCCACTTCTGAGTACCTATTTAATCTCTAGGCTGCCCCTCTTTCATCCCATCAGTTGGGATGGCCAGGTTTACTGGTGAGCCTATCAATGTAGTATGACTGTACTTCAATGCTATTAACCCAGAATTAGCACCCTGGTAATAAAAATGATTTGAACTCAATCATAACTGAAAGGTTGGTGGACTGAACCCCAAATAATCAAAGGCTTCTAAACTAAATGACTACCTTCTCCTTCCAAGTCCAGGGCTCACCTTCAATACCCTCTTTCTAGAATTAGGACATGTTAGTAGGCTTTTGCCAGTATTTTTACTACTGGCTTTCCATGCCAATTTCTGTTAAAGATGATAGAAAAAATGAAATGAATACTGGTGGTGGTTGGAAAACAGGATGCAGTGTCAATGAACTGTACCTGTGAAGAGCGCTGATATCACAAATATTTTCTTAAATATATATTGACCACAATTTTTTAAAAAAGTGAGGCTCTGAGTGTACCTATATGGTATTTATTGTCTTATTTTTATAATGTATTTTTTTTTTTTAAAATAACTCTCAAGATTGGAATTTATTTTATATAAATAATGCCTTTTCCAAACCCTTGACTTAAGTAGCTCCTTCCTTTAAGTTTGTATTCTTTTGTGGATCCCATGTTAAAAGAAAGGTTTCTACTTCTATATGAGAGTTCTGGTAGTACAATGGTTACACACCCAGCTGATTACAGAAAAGTTGGCTTTTCAAACCTATCAGCTGTTTCATGTGAGAAAAATGTGGCAGTAAAGGTGTATCTATCAAAAATAAATAAATAAATAAAGCACCATTGGCACACACACAAATTGCACCCTTGTCTAAACATCTGACATCCATCCTTTACATAATTTTACTGCAGTATCAGCACAAAAATACAAATAAAACTCATTAATGTTTTACTTTATCCATTAGGATACTATATGAAAATGACAAATGCACCTTCCTTGTTTTCACTGATGAAAATTGGTCTGTGGATGTGGTCAAAGTCATTTTTCTCAGTTTCTTCTCTTTCAATGCTCAACAGAGCAAGATTAGTGTCTGCCTTGTTCCATGGAGGCCCTCAGATATGAAAGTATTAGTTTTAACTTACTGAATGATGATCTCTCAAAACACGTGATGGAAACAGCAGCAGATAATAGAAACTGCTCAGCAGTGACCCCCTTCCAGTGGCACACCCAAGGTGCCATCCTTGCTATATCTTAGCTACACCTCTGTGTGGCAGTCTGCTTCTGTGAAGCAGCAGCCTTGGAAACACTATGGGGCTGATCTACCTTTTCTTATGAGGTTACTGTGAGTTGAAATTGACTTGAAGGCAATGGGTTTGGTCTTTGTTTTTGTTTTTGGTCTTTGTTCTGTAGAAGTTGCCTAGGAGATAGCAAAATTGATTGCTGTGCTTCCCAACAACTACATTTAACCAGGTATTGAAGAACTATGAATTTTGAAGGATTCATGCCAGACCATCACTGGACTGAAGAGAAACTTTTCCTGAGCAAACTATGACCAGAATTGTGGAACCAACCATGTACCAGTGGTCTCATCCTTCCCATCCAAAATGCTAGTTTTCAATTCTTACGTAGAACCATGATGAAGACCCCCCTCTTCTAGGGATTAATAACTCTGACTCTCACCCTCAACAAATACTCATTGATTTTTTTTTTTAAATTCACTTGTGTTTCCTTGTGTGGCACTGCCCAGCCCCCTACCCCAAGACCTGGTTACCCAACTGAACCGAACATTGCTGTTGAGTCAGTTCCAACTCATAGCGACCCTTCCCTGGGTTTCCGACGTGGTATCTCTACAGAAGTAGATTGCCCAGTCTTCCTTCTGAGGAATGGCTGGTGGTTTAGAATCACCAGATTTCTGGTTAGCAGTCAAATGCTATGGGCACTACACCATCAGAGCACTTGGTAGTCATTCCTTTATTCTGTAACACTCCATTCCTTTGATTCTAAAATGCTATAATGTTTATGACAAATCAAAGATATAACAAAAGGCTGGATTTGGGGAGTATTAGTAAAAAGCAATATATATTATTTACATTAATTTTAAGTCACAGTCTGACTCTGGAACTAGTGAACTGTGGGGGGAAATGAACTCTGTCTCAAAGGTCAAATGGGCTGGGTTCAAATCCAGATTGACTCATTAATTGGATTTTGACTTTGGAATCTCCCTGGACCTGTTTTCTAATCTTTAAAATACAGAAATAATAGAACCTAACTCAGATAGTGGTTGCAAAATTAATAATTCAAATAAAGCTCCAATCTTGGAATTTGGCACAAAACAATCACTTAATAAATATTGATGACTATGACTATAATTCTTGAAGATTAGCATCAAAGTTTTATTATTATGCAATGGTGTAAGAAAATACAACTTGATATATTTTATGATGCTTTCAAAGATGTTCTAAAACCAAACATATCCATTACTGTACATTCTCACAGGTAAAATAAATTTAAAGGAAAGAAATCTAGTGGGTAAAAGTTATATCATTATTTACATGAAAAAACGTGAGCTCATTTCTGTCTTCCAGAGAGGTTTCCCATGATGCCTTAAATGTTTTCACTTCCTCTCCCTTGGTGAGCACATTCACCAAGCACAAAACTAAGAGCACAGGCTGCTGACTTCTCTGTTTTTTAACTTTATATTCTTTTTTGGGTTACCAACTGCTACAATTATCACACCTCAATACTCTACATTTTCTCTCTTCTACCATCCAGATTTCTCTCAAATGACTCTTTACTTCCTGGCTTCTGTCTAATGAAATGCAATAAAACATCTGCAAAGGTCATGGGGGATATGTACATACCAAGAACAAAACTTGCAAACTAGAGGCTGAGAATATATCCTTCTCCCCTCCACCCCAAAGTCACATCAAGCTCAATGGGTAACTAGTTTGTGCATAGCAGTAAAACATTTGGAAAATGTGGAATTGACTGGTTCTTAGAATTCCATTCTGAGTATTCATTATATCTTTATCCTTTGACTGGACTTTCATGGTTATATTCAGTAGGATACACTTGAAATCCTGTGAATAAATCTAACTCCAGTAAGATTAAATATTTTACTCCAAGTAAACTTTTTTTTTTTTTTTTTTTAAAGTTTCACCTAATGGCTAAACATAATATATGGAACCACTTTGGTGATTAGTGACTCTTCAAGTAATATAATATAGCTTCCAGAAAAATGACATTAACTCATATTTTGCCTTGACAGAAAGTCCGTATTTTTTAAACATACAAGGAATACAGATAATTTTTTGTTCTTTCATGTACCTTTAGAAAATAATATTTCTAGTCATTTATTTTTACAATGTTCATTTAACTAAGACTAGAGAGCAATTTATCTGGGCCTGCACAAAGATACAAGTATTTGGAAATTAGAACTGATAACTTCTAATTAGAGTAGTAAAAATTATGTACACACACACACATACTTACTCATACTTAGTCTATATCAAAACACTGCCAGAAGATTGTTTTAAAATGACACCCTTTTCTACCTGCTTTGTTGAGCCATAATTATTATATCATGGACAAATATGAGCTGATCACAAAAGTAGAGCAAGGACAATTATTCCTTCAATTATTCCTGTTATAAATTTAGATCAGAGCTCTGGTAGAGTAGTGCCTAAGGCACTTGACTGCTAACCAGAAGACTTGAGGTTCAAACCCACCAGCCACTCCTCAGAAGGAAGGTTGGACAATCAATTTCTGTAGTGATATTGCCTAGGAAACCCAAGGAGGGGTCGCCATGAGTTGGGTCCGACTCGATGGCACATAACAACAACATAAATTCAGATTAGAGTTCTGCTTTTTGAATTACAGGAAAAGTGCCCCGCCTCCAATCCTACTCCCCATTTAGAAGACACATCATCAAAAATGGGAGGACACCAAATTGTGCACATAAGAGATAGACAACAGATGCTAATACCAACCAATGTGCATTGCCAATTAACACCAAACACCAGGCTACAGATAAACACATGAACACCTGAGATGATCAGGCAGGGGTCAGTGAACAGAAGTATACTCTAGACCAAGGATAGATTCAGCTGAAGCTAATCTTGCACAGACACCAGTGATACAAAATACCTGCAATCCTTACAGAAACAATAGAAGACAGACACAGAGTAATCCCTCACAGACAATCCAATAGATCTACCAGCTCGGACCATAGTACTGGGGTAGACCAGATTCAAATGGCGCAACAAAATACATAAAAGCCTTGCTCCACATCCTACATTGGTGAGTAGCAACTGGGGTCTTAAAAGCTTTCAAGTGGTCATCTAACATGCAGCTAATGGTCTCCCAGGTTGGAAGCAAAGAACTCAAAAGAAAAAAAAAAAAAAAAGAGCTTTTGGAAGCAATCAGCCCTAGGACACGATGGCCCTCGAGACCAGAAGAACTAGATGGTACACAGCTACCAATGCCAACCACTTACGAAAGGATCAAATCTGGAGATCCTGGATAGAGTGGGAGGGAAAACGTGCAACAAAATCCAAAAACTCAATAATGACCAGAATTACTGGTCAGATGAAATCTGGTGAGACCCCCCAATACTATGACCCTGGAATACATTCTGGGCCTGGAATAAAACACACCCCCAGGGGCTGGCTCTCACCCCAATAGTTAACAAGATGTACACATAGACCACTCAACCCAGGATGACATATTCACATACTCTATGGTAATACATCCCTTAGAGCAATAGACCATGGGACACCAGGGGACCAACATTCAAATTGAGGAAATGCAGGACAAACAAGAGTGCATAAATATGAGGGGCACAGGGGGAGGGTTACAGGGTAGGGAGGGGAGGAAACTGGGTTAGGGTTGGACACGACAAATGAGGAATGAAACTAAATGTACACGTAATGTTGAATGTAAAGCAAGATCTTAAAATTAAAGAAAAAACAGCCACTTTGTGAGTCACATCCCTCTCATTTGTTTGCTGTGAAAAGAAACCTTTCTGTGCCTCAGTTTCTTTACTGTTACAAAGACATTATATTGGTAACAACAACTTCAAAGTCTGGATATTTAACTTTCAGGAATTTTTATTGGGTAAAGTCTGACCCAGGGCAATAGGAATTGATCTCTGTCACCTTTTTTTTTTTTTTTTTGCTCTAAATATCCATGTCTAGATCAATTTGCTCATAGTTTTTTATATATGTCTGTGATGGGAATTTTTCATTTATATGATAGATCACAGGGATCTAATGAGACTTAAAAACAATTAGGATAATTCTTTAATCCAGTAGTTTTCAAACTTACCATTTGGGGGCTTTTTTTGGTATATCAGTGATTTTTACAGAACATTCTGAGGTTAAACAAATTATGTGAATTCTGTTTATTAAATTTGTTGTTGTTGTTATGTGCCATTGAGTGGCCCCCGACTCATAGCGATCCCTCCTTGGGTTTCCGAGGTGGTATCACTAGGGAAGTAGATTGCCCAACCTTCCTTCCAAGGAGTGGCTGGTGGGTTTGAACCACCAGCCTTCTGGTTGCAGTCAAGTGCCTTAGGCACTATGCTATCAGAGCTCCCATTTATTAAATAGTTAAATACAAATAACTTAGTAAATATTGATGTCCTAGTAATGAAAAAATAATATATATATAAAATAAAAGAATAAAATCATTTATATTATATTCTTAAATAACCACAATTACTTACTAATGGGATGGGTGAATAACCCCTCAATCTTTGGATTATGATTAGACACATCCAATCTCATTACCTGTTCCATACTGACGTTTTTGCTGTGCTTGTATTTTATCACAGCAACTGCTGAAAACTAAGCTTTACAAAAATATGACATCATCAAAAGGAATGTAGCATAAATCAATGTTGAGACTGTGAACAGCCTCAAGGAAGTACTTCCTGCAACATCTAACAGACCTTACACAGTGCTGTGTTGCCTTTGAAAATTTTAAATATCTAGTGATAGCCCTGTGAATTAACTGCAGTGCTTTGGAACATCTTGGCACATAGTTTGGGAAATATGACCTTAACCAATTGTCTTTTATCATGAATGTCACAGTATTTTACTATTAACCAAAGAGGTTTTTGTGCCCAGCTACCAGTGACAATCAATTGCAGAAAGTTATGACAAGTTCTTTCTTCAAGTAAAAGAAAATAATTAGACAAAATTCTTCCTTCTGCCCCATAATGAACAACATAAAACCATAAATTTGATTAAACAATACTGATGACTGACATCTTATCCTTTTTTGGCATCAGCTCTCAAAATGGTTGACAGGGGGATCAGATAAGAATGAGATGGCAGCTAAGAGTCCTTATATTTTCATGGACTGTGGGAGATGACAAAAAAAGGGAAAGCAAATTTGGTAAGAAAATGTAGGCAACTCCACTTCAAGAAATAGTCAGGGCAAATATGGACTCCCTTAGTCCCAGTGTTTTCCCATACCCAACTCCCCAGATCTGGGCACCGAGTACCACCTAATCTGGTGATTCCTCAGATCTCTAGTGTCCAGAAGTCCTAGATAACCATTTCTATTAACATTTAAGCCAAGGCAAACAAACACCATTAGGCCATGCCAAACCAAATCAGAACTTGGATTTACCAAAATTTTGTGACCTATTCCCCCATTCCCAAGAAACCAGATGTGGAGGCTCATCCTGCTCATTTTATTAACTCTTATGTTATAGCACTGAATGTTTTGAATTCACTCATTGAGTTATGGCAGAATGGTTATTTATTCCTTTGTTAACTAACCACTGCATGTCAATTTTATACTCAAACCAAAAAACAAAAAACAAAAGAAAAACCTCACTGCCAGGGAGTCAATTTTGACTGATAATAACCTCCATTGAGTTTCTGAGGCAGTAAAATCTTTACAGAATAGATCACCCCATATTCCTTCTGCAAAGTAGCTGGTGGGTATGAGCTACCAACCTTCTAGTTAGCACTCAAATGTCTTAGGTACTGCACTACCAGTGCTCCTTATTCCAAGGCAGTATCACTACGGACGTAGATTGCCCAATCACTCCTTCAGGGAGTGGCTGGTGGGTTTGAACTGCCAGCCTGCTGGTTAGCAGTCAAATGCCTTAGCTACTGTCCCACCAGAGCTCCCAGTTCTGTAGTAGCACATACTACATAATACATGAGTAATACAGATTAAATTCATTCTTCCATAATTCAGAAAAGATAGTATCTTTCAGAATGGAGCCTGAATTTATTGATCCAGAGTCCTACCATGAGCAAATAATTTTCCTCATCCCTGATATGGCACCAACGATGAGGATCCAAACTTCTGCCAAAAAGAGACAATAGAAAGCCTGGTGGAATTTTACAGTCATTCCAGAGATGGGTCCTTACTAGGAATAGGAAGTATACTCTGCTTCCCTAAAATACAGCTCAACTTATTTGGGGCTGTTACATGAGAAAATCATTGATTATTCAATACTTACATTATAATCAATCATTTTTCTGAATTTCTATTATTGTTAGTAGTGTTTTGGCTTTCATTTTCAAATCTGTCTTCCTTCTTTTCAATGCTTATACATATTTTATCTTTTTTCTAAATAAGGTGACAAGTTTTAAATCTATGTTAAGTGATATTATTGATGCTGTTATTGTTAAGTGCCATTAAGTCAGCCCCAACTCATAGCGACCCTATGTACAACCATCTTATGCACAAAACACCGCCCAGTCTGGTGCCATCCTCACAGTCTTTGCCATGCTTGAGCCCATCATTGCAGTTTCTTGGTCTATATGCATGCTCCTCAGGAGCACAATTAAGTCTTTCAGAATTCCCATTCTTTGCAATGTTATCCATAATTGGTTATAATCCACAGGATAGATCTTGAAATATTCTTTTTGACAATGAATGTGACATTATTCCTCTTTGTCATTGTTGGCATAATAGACCATATGATTATCTGATTCAAAATGGTCAATAAAGGTACATTTCAGCTCAGCTAATGCCTAGGACATCAGTATTTATGCATTACATTCCTTTTTTCTTTTTTTAATTGTGCTTTGGGTATACATTTACAAAGCAAATTTGATTTACATTCAATAGATCATGCACATATTTTATGGTCCCGATTGCCATCCCTAGCCATAAAATACTCTCCTCCCCACCCCTCCCTGTGACTGCCCCCTCCCTGTGGCCTTCTTAACTATGCTGTCTGTCCAGCTTTCCCTCTGTGTGAATGTTGCCCCTCTGGTGTCTCAAGGCTGATTAATCTAAAGGGTACAACTCTCCAGAGTAGATTGGTGCATTGCCCTTGGATAGGTGTTCTGCATGTAAGTCTTTTTACTGTTGGGCTGAGCGCAAATCCATGGAAGTGAGTCCATTTCTAGGCCTGAAGGGCAGGTAACCCAGGGCCTAGAATCAAAGTCCATACATTCCATGTTCCAATTATTAATGATGCAGCTGTTTCTTCCCACTTTGAGTCATGCTCCATTAGCAAATGAAGGTCCAGAAAGCTTTATTCTGTCCATGGCATTAAGGACAACTCTACTTTGAGGAGGCAATACTTTCTCAGTCATATTTTGAGTGTCTTTCATCCTGAGGGGCTCATCTTCTGGCACTATATTAGACAATGTTTTCCTGCTTATCATAAGGTTTTCCATGGCCATTTTTTTTTTCCCCCAGAAGTGGACCTGACCACATGTGTCTTCCTAGTTTGTGTTAGTCTGGAAGCTCTGCTGAAACCTTTCCACCATGGGGGCCTTGCTGGTATTTGAAACACTGGTGCCATAGCTTCCTGCAAGCCACCACAGTATGACAAATTGCCAGACAAGTGATTGATATTACTGATAGTGAGCAACTTTAGAGGATTTCTGATTTTAGCAGAACTCCTTATAACATTGTACCATTAAACATTTCTGACAATATTATCAATTTTAAAATTGTTTCATAGATATTTATGTATTTCTTTCATTTATTTGCATAGAAATATGCAATTCATCTGCCAACATGACTAGATCTCAAGTTAATTATTAGTTAATTAGTAATTATTAGCTAATTTTCACTAATATACATTTTACTGTATAAAACATAAATAATGTGTAATATCCCAGAAAACAATGTCTATTAATAGTGCTTTGTTATTTTCATGTGGCATTCTTTAAGAACTCTCCATGTGTTAACTGCTTTATTATTATTTTTACCATCTCACAGTTGAATTTATGGACTAATACTAGATAGTTATAATAAAAATCAAACTCAAAGCACTGAAACTTTTCTTTGAATGAGCTTGTTGAAAGAAAAGAAAGAAAAAACTATCATTAATGGTCATTGATAACAAGAGGCAATTATTTTAAGTTTCCTTTTCTCTACTTGTTGAAAATAAGAGGCAAGTTAACAGAAAAATCAGGAAATAAATATCATGGCTTTGATAACCTCCCAGAAGATAGGCAGACTACAGGATAGGGAGGAGACTCAACTCACTTAATTTTGCCACTTGTCATCTGTGTTGACAATACTGGGGCAGTAGAAATTCTAAAAAATTGGAGGGAAGTAGCCTATTTATTTCAATGACATAATCCATTACTAGTACCTATTTATCATAGATAAAAGGAGCCCTGGTGGTGCAATGATTAAGTGCTCAGCTGCTAATTGTAAGGTCTGTAGTTTGAATCTACCAGCAACTCTGCAGGAGAAAGATGCAGTAGTTTGCTTCCACAAAGATTGCAGCTTTGGAAAACCTATGCATTAGGCAGATCTCCTCAGTCCCATAGGATAGCTATGAGTTGAAATTGACTCAACAGCAATGAGTTTTTTTAGTTTATCATTGATAAATTAAAGTGAACAGTGGAAACAGTTCATAGTCATAGTTCCATAGTTTAGCAGATTGCTAGGGCTCAAGAAAAATATTATAGCACTTTTAATAGATAAATGGGTCTGACAGATTTAAGTCTTCTTAAAATTTTTCTGCACATATGAAGTAACAGTTAAGTCCCATGTGGAAGAATTTCAGGCAGAATGTTCCTTAGAAGTGGGAATGGCCAGACTCTGTCTCTCATATTTTGGTCACATTGTCAGAAGAGAAGAATATCATGCTTTGTAAAGTAGAGGGTCAGAGAAAAAGGGGAAGACCCTCAACAAGATGATTGCCACAGTGACTACCACGATGGGCTCAAGTGTAACAAGGATTGTGAGGATGGCGCAGGACCAGTCAGTATCTAGTTCTGTTGTACATATGGTCGATATGAGTCAGAGTCAACTTGATGGCACCTAACAACAAAAACAACATAGAGTTTTCTTGGCTACAATCTTTGCAGAAATAGATCACAAAGTCTTTCTCCTGTGAACCTGTTGGGTGTGTTTGAAGAGCCAATCTTTCAGTTAGAAGCCAACTGAACTGTGGCACAAACAGTGCTCCTCAGGAACGAGGTAGCCATGGAGATGTCTCCTTGTTATAATTGATCTAATTCATTGGAATGTATATGTGTGCAGGCTTATCTCCCTCTTCTATGAAAATGCCTGTTTCCTTAACCCACTGTCACTGAGTTGATGCCAACTCAAAGCGACTGTATAGGACAGAGTAGAAATGCCCGTAGGGTTCCCAAAGCTGTGTAAATCTTTATGAAAGCAGGCTGCTAAATCATTCTTCCATGGAGCAGCTGATGGGTTCAAACCACTGATCTTTTGGTTAGTTGCCAAATACTTAACAACTGCACTGTCACAGTTCCTCCTGTCTTCTTAGTGGTCAACAAAATTATAAACCATCTACTTAAGAATTCAGTTTTACATAAATAATTGAAAGGCTCATTCAGTAAGCTGTCACAACAAGAAAATATATATATATTTAGTTGGATAGTGACAACAGAGGTCAGGAATATGGACAATCATACATATCAGAGCTCAAATTTTATTGCTTTCCAATTACAGAAATTTGGGTAAGTTTCATATCTGAACTCCTCGTTACCTTCTTCTCTAAAACGGGAATAGGAATGCTTACCCAATGGACTGCTGAGAGAGGCAACATTTATACAGAGCCACCTTGAAGAGCACATGATATGTGTTTAATAAATGGGTACTCTTTTTTGTTGCTTTTATTACTACTATATATTATTCATAAGAAGATACATACCTAATAAAAAATAAAACTGTTAACCCAAGTCAATGAAAATGAACATGTTCACCTATAATATGGCCCCAGGTGGAACTACAGTCTGTTATCATATCATATAACAACTGGATTTCCTATTTTTCCAAATTATTGCAGAAAGCTCAACTGAAATAAAAATCCAAATAAATACTAAGCCGAAGAGGGATGGCTTGTGGCTAGCAATCAGAGAATTTGCTAAATATAAACTAGAGATGTTCACAATATTATTATTTTTTTTCTCTTAGTAGAACACTGTGTCAGTCTTAGTTCACTGCAAATCATCTAACAAATGGAAACTACTGAAGGTAAATGAAATATTGTGTTACCTTTTCTCTAAGGGGAAAAAGTACAAACCTTTAATGTTCCTCCTTTAAAACGCTGAGATTTCATAATGTCATATTACAAAATAAAATCTGTAGGGGTCGCAGTGTAATATGTAGACTTCCAGTATTTTTTTTAATGCTATATAATTTTTTTTCTTTTTTCCTAACACTTTATTGTGCTTTCCTTTCCATATGAAGTTGGTACTTAGTTTTTCCATGTCATTAAGGAATGTTGTTGGAATTTGAATCAGGACTGCATTGTATTTGTAGATCACTTGGTGTACTATTGACATTTCCAGAATAAAAATTCTTCCTACCCATGAGCATGGCATATTTTTTTCCATTTATGTGAATCTCTGGTTTCTTATGGTAGTGTTTTGTAGTTTTCTTTATGTAAGACTTTGACATCCCTAGTTAGATTTATACTAAGTGTTCTATCCTCTCAAGGGCTATTGTAAATTATATTGTTGTCTTTATTTTCTTTTCAGAGTTTTATTTGTTGGCGTGGAGCAATCCAACTGATTTTTGTATGTTGATCTTGTACCATGCCACTTGGCCAAAATCTTCTGAGTTTCAGTAGCTTTTTGTAGAGTGTCTGAGATTTTCTATGCATATAGTCATGTCATTTCTGAGCAGTGATAGTTTTATTTCTTCTTTACCCATTTGTATGACCTTTATTTCCCTTTCTTGCTCTTATGCACTTATCACAACATTGAATAAGAATAATGATAAAGGGCATTCTTGTCTTGGTCCCATTGTTAAGGGGAATGCTTTTAGTTTCTCTCCATTGAAAATAATACTGGCTGTTGGTTCTGCATATATTCTCTTAATTATGCTGAGGAATTTCTCTTCTATGCCTATTTTGCTGAGAGTTTTTATCTGGAAGGGGTGTTGGACTTTATAAAATGCCTTTTCTGCATTGACAGAGACTATGATGTTGTTATCGTTTGTTTTATTTATGTGGTGGATTAAGCTGCATGACTTTCTAATGTTGAACCATCTTTGCATACCTGGTATGAAGCTCACTTGGTTGTGGTGTACTGATTTTTCATATGCTGTTGAATTATATTGGCTAGAATTCTGTTGAGAATTTATGGGTCTATATTCATGAGACATACAAGTCATTAATTTTCATTTATAGTGGTATCTTTACCTGGCTTTGGTATCAGTGTTATGATGACATCATAGAACGAATTCAGGAGTATTCCTTCTTTTTCTATTTTCTGTAATAATTTGATTAGTATTGCTGTCATCTCTTCTCTGAATGTTAGGTAAAATTCTCCAGTGAAGCCAACTGGGGCAAAGCTTTTTTATTAATTATTTTTTTAATGACCTTTTCAATTTCTTCTTCTGTTATGTGTCTGCTCAGATTTTCTACCTCAATTAGTGTTAGTTTGGGTAGGTAGTGTGTTTCTAGAAATTTGTTCATTTCTTCTATGTTTTCAAATTTGTTGGAGTATAATTTTTCATACTACTCATCTTTGATCTTTGTTTATTTCCATTGGTTCTGTTGTAATGTCATCCATCTCATTTATAATTTGGGTTATTTTCATCTCTTTTCTTTCATCAGTTTGGTCAATGCCTCATTGATTTTATTGATCTTTTCAAAGAACCAATTTCTAGTTTTATTTATTCTTTCTATTGTTTTCCTGATTCACTTATTTCTGCTCTAATCGTTATTATTATTATTTCTTTTGGTGGCTATGGGCATTTTTTGCTGCCTTTTTTCTATTTGATTGAGTTGTAGATTAAAGGTATTTATGTCGGCCCTTCCATCTTTATCGATGTGTGCATTTCTTGTTATAAATTCACCTCTGAGTAGTGTTTTTCCTGTGTCCCAAAGTTTTTGATATGTTGTGCTTTCATTTTTGTCTGATTCTAGGAATTTTTAAATTCATATAATGCCCAGTGTTTTTTAAGCAAAATGTTTTATTCAGTTTCCATGTATTTGATTTCTTCTCTTGTTCTGCATATTATTGATTTCTAATTGTATAGCATTGTGACCAGAGAAGACTCTCTGTACTATTTAGATAGTTTTGAACTTATTGAGGTTAGCTTTAAGGTCTAAAGTATGTTCCACTCTGGAAAATGATGCATCTGCACTGGAGAAGAATGTGTATTATGTTCCTGTTGAGTGGAGTGTTCTGTATGTCTATGATGTCAAGTTGGTTGATTGTGATGTCTAAATCTTCTGTAGTGTTATTGAGATTCTTTCTATTTGTTCTGTCTTTCATCAAAAGTGGTGTGTTAGAGTCTCCTACTATTATTGTGGAACTATATATTTCTCTTTTCAATGCTGTTTTGTTTTACATAATTTGGAGCTGCCATAAGGAGTGTAAATATTTATTATGGCTAAAATTCTCTTGAAGGATTCACCCTTTAATCATTACATAACATTCTTTTTTGTCTTCTGTGGTAGATTTCACCTTAAAGTCCTTCCTCCCACCCTGAGATTAATATTGGCATTTCAACTCTTTTTTGGTTAGTGTTCGCTTGATATACGTATTTTTTTCAGCCTTTGATTTTTTGCTTGTTTATATCTTTGTGTCTGAGATGTGTCTTTTGTTGATGGACCATGCTTTTTTAATACATTTTGTTACTCTTTATCTTTTGACTGATGCATTCAGCCATTTACATTCAGTGTGATTATAGACAGGTCTGAATTAACTGCTGTCATTTTGTTGTTGTGGTAGTTGTTTTTTGGCATGGACAGTTTCTTTGTTCTGCTCATTTTTCTGTGATAAATTAGTTTTGTTTATGGATTTTCTTTCATTTACTCATTATTGTTGGTTTTATGTTTACTGAGTCTTTAGGTTTTCTTTCTCTGTTTTGGCAAGTGGGAGCTCTGGTAGGATAGTGGCTAAGACACTTTCCTGCTAACCAGACGGCTGGCGGTTCAAACCCACCAGCCACTCCTGGGAAGGAAGGTTGGGCAATCCTACTTCCGTAGTGATACTGCCTCGGAAACCCAAGGAGGGGTCGCTATGAGTCGGGGCCGACTCGACGGCACATAACAACAACAACATTTTGGCAAGTAGGTTTATTAATTTTCTTGCTGTTACCCCAAAGTACCTCTACCTTCCTAATATTAAAACAGTCTCTTATACCTTGGTATCATCTTGACTTCCTCTCCATATAGGAGTTCTATAACTATATCATTTAGTTCCTCTTTTTATTTTACAGTGGTTGTCCTTTACAGCTTAATGTCTTTGATTCCTAATTTTCAATCCTGTAGCTTAGTTTCAGTTTTGAGAATTCTTTATCTTTGTTGTCTTAATCTTAGGTTGTTGTTTGATATTGTTACTCTGTCCAAAGGACTCCCTTTAATATTTCCTGTAAGGTTGGTTTACTTTTTCAAGTTCCCTTCATTTCTGTGTATCTGGAAATGTTACAGTTTCACCACCATCATATTTGAAAGATATTTTTATTGGATATATCATTCTTGGTAATTTTTTCTTTCAGGGTTTATATATATATGTAATTGCCAACATAGTTTCTGCTGAGAAATCAGAGCTTAGTCTCATTGGTACCTCTTTGTAGGTTCCAGTTCATTTTCCCTGAGTTGCTCTCAGTATTCTTTCTTTGTCTTCAGTTTAAGAAAGATTGAATATGATATATCTTGGTGACTCTCTTTTGGGATGTACCCTATACGGGATTTGTTGAGCTACTTCAATAGATATCTTTTTCCTTTCATAATCTTAGGGAAGCTTTTTTGCAGTAACTTCTCAGAATTTTTTTTTTTTTTTCTCTTGTTCTGGGATTCTTACTATGCGTAGGTTATACCTTTTGATAAGGTTTGTCATAACTCTTAGGCTTTCTTCATATTTTTAAAAAATTAATTTTTCTCAATGTCCCTCAAAAATATTAATGTCAAGTGAATTGCCCTCTGTTTTTCTGATTCATTTTCTTTCATTCAAATCTTCTCCGATATGTTTCTATTGAGTTACCTATTTCTGAAGTGTTACTGTTAACCTTCTGGATTTCTAGTTGCTGATTTTGTATGGTTTCTAATTGCCTGTTCATTTTGTCATTTTGCTCTTGTATTTTTTTTCTAGAATTATTTGAAGTTTTGTCTGTATTTTCCTTGATCTCTTAAAGCATCCTGAATATAATTTTCTGAATTCCTTATGTAGTAGTTCCATCATCACTTCTTCTTCAGAAAGGTTTCCTGGACCTTATTTTGGCCATTTGCCTGAGCTATCTTATTTTCCTTCTTGTGAGAATTGATAATATCTGTTGCCTCTGAGACATTAAGGTATTAATGTATTTATTTATTGATTGCCTGCTTGCTTGCTTCACCTTTTTTTTTTTTTTTTTGGTTTCATATATCTAAGTGGGTAGGGCAGGTCTACTACTCTGATCACTAGTTTGACAGCATTGGGCAGCTCACCACCAGTCTCCAGGTGGATCATGTGAGCTGGGCATGTATGCCTATGCCCCAGTTCTCTGGTCATGTGGTGCAGCTGAGAGCGTGCTGTAGTGAGTATTGGTTGCCATCAGGAGTGGATGGTAGCACTCTTCCAGTGTGTGGCACTGCAGGTATAGTGGGTGTGTTTAGCAAGCAGGGGTCTTGGTCACTGCAATTCATTGGGTGGGGGGTTGGAGTGTGGTGAGGGTAGGTGGATGGCAGGCAAGCAAACAAGTGGATGTATGGATTCCGCCACTCACTGTTTGGGGGGTGTAGGTAGTAAGCAAATGCATGTGTGGTCACATAGTTGCCTCCACTCCCAGGTGTGTGGTAGATAATATGTGAGTATGCATATGGTCACTATTACTAACTGGCTCAGAGGTGGGGTTAGTGGCTGATGTGTGTACACATGTAGGGTATGTGCTTTCACCAGGTCAGGGGGAATTGAATAGTGTGCAGTTACTGTCACTCACCAGGTCAAGGGTGAGTGTCAGGTGGGTGTGCATGTGGGTCTGCAGTTGCACCCTCTTGCTAGATTATGGGTGAGAGAGGGTGATTTGGAAGTGGCGTAGTGCCTAAGGCATTTGACTGTTAACCAGAAGGGTGCTGGTTCAAAACTGCCAGCCACTAATCAGAAGGAAGATTGGGCAATTTACTTCCGTAGTGATACCACATCAGAAACCCAAGGAGGGATTGTTATGAGTCAGATTCGGCTCAAGAGCAGTGAGTTTGGTCTGGTTTTAGTTTTGGATGTTAGCACAGTTGTGGAGCTTCTCACCAGGTCAAGAGTGTAGGGTGAGCAGTGGGAGGATGAGTGCATGAGAGTGCACTTACTTTCACTCATCAGGTGGCCTGAATGGTGTGGTAGATGAGGTTAGCTGGTGGTGGGTGCTTGTATTGTGGTCCCCAGTTGGTCTGACTAGCCAGTAATGAGACCCTCTGCTGCTCTGGATTAGGAAGATGGGAAGAGAGGGAGTGTGCTCTTTTGGGTATCATATGTGTGTGCCCTAGCACTTCTCAACCACTGTAGCCAGCAGTTGGGATCTGGGCAAGGAGAGGAGGGCATTCAGAGCCCAGTTGGTTGGAGCATCTTCCTCTAATACTCAGTAGATCTACAATCTTACGTGTGCCACTCATCCCAGAAGTCCAGGACTGCCATTCATGAGTACTTGACTCTGGATCCTGGCTCCCTCCCTATTCTGTGAAGGGTATGATACTTAGAATTTTTGTCTTGCTTTCTGTGTTTTCCTTCCTTAATTCTGGATCATGGTCCACTCACCTTGCTTTTCTCTGGGTGTGTCTGTACAGTTTCTCTGCCTACTATTGTAATGTCATGAAGTTGCTTTCCTGTGCTTCTCACTCAGGATCACAACTGGCTTTGTCTCAGGCTGGCCATGTTGAGCCATGATGGCTATCAGAGCCCCTTCACTCCACCCATGTTACTCCTCATTTGCCATATTTATTCTTTTGTTTTTTTCTTCCAGTTGGTATTCAATTATTCATCCCTCCATTTTGATGTTCAGCATTCCAGGATTTTTGTCTGCATATTTTTTACTTGGCTTTTCAGGTCTTTGTTGAAGAGGGATGATATCATGCACCTAAGCCACCATCTTGACTCCCTTATTCTAGGTAGTTAATAAAGTCAGAATGATTTTACAACCAATAATTCAGTGGCATAAATGTTTTTGCTTTTATAGTATCACAAATAACATAAATTTCAGGTTAGAAGTCTAATTTCTGCCAATGTGAGATTCATGTATTTCCTTCATTCAGAAATCTGTTTGAACTGGATAATCAGAATAAAGCTTAGTGCTGCCAACAAAGAAAACAAATACTTCAAATAACAGGAGGAAATTGATAGTCAAATAAAAACAAACAAATAAGTTGTACACAGTTAAAGAAATGCAATTGTTCCTTCAAGATGTATTTTTTTTCCAATCCAGCAGGTCAAAATGATAAGATAAAATGCTTTATAAAATTGTAAAATATCAGTTATTTTGATGAAAAAGTAAAATATTTAATCCCTCTCTTCTCTTTTCCCTCCAGCTGAGAATATAGGTAATCAACATATTTGTTTAAACGTAATGTTTTCAGAATTCTGGAAACAATTGTCTCCCATATCTACTGAAGTTCTTGCCCTTACCCCAGTCACAGGAGCTGAATAACTCAGAAACCTACACTCAGGTTCCCACAACTACCTGCCTCCTCCACCACACACACACAAAAGAAGGATAGAGACTGACCCCATCCTGGCCACAGAGAAAAAGAACCTTGGACAGAATGTGACTGAAGGACAGATGAGCTGGGAGGTATCCTGAAAAGCAACTCATCTAACTGCTTCCCTCACTACCAAGTGAAAAAGATAAGCATTCCCAGGGAGAAGAATTGACCTGCACATGGTGGGCTGAACTTCACAGTCCAGAAGCCTTCTCTGTCTTATTCAGTTCTCATTTCCCCATCTCCAGAAGAGTGCCTAGCATACAGAGTAAGTGAGTGAATAACTGAGTGAAGGTCTGGATGAAGGAATAGAAGCTTACTTAACAGATAATTTTTTCCTGTCTTCAATTTGGCCAATCCCATGCTGCATTTGTAGACTACTGGGATCATAATAGTGTAAATTCATTTATCTCTCTCTTTGGTTTACAACAGCTATATTTCCAAAACACTTTTTTTTTAATCCAGTTTAATTATAAATAGAAAATAACTGTAGAATTGACTTAATTTCAATGAAATTAATTATGGTTAAACAGGAAATATTAATTTTAAAAAAATAAATAAAATTAGTTTATTGTATATTTTAATTAAAAGGCTTTTCATTGTTATAAAACCAAACCAGATCCATTACTGTTGAGTCTAACTCAAACTCACAGCCACCATATAGGACAGAAAAGAACTACCCCACAATGTTTCCATGGTTGGAAATGTTTATGAAAGCAATATGCCACAACTTTGTCTTGTGGTGCATCAAAACAGTAACCTTTTGGTTAGCAACTGAGCACTTCAACCATTGAATCAATAGGGCTCGTCATTTGTATAGATGTTAACAATTAATAAAGTGTGGCATGCATATTACTTCATTATCTTGCTATATTTAAACTGATTGTTGTTGTTGTTGTTGTTAAGTGCCGTCGAGTTGTTTCCGACTCATAGCGACCCCATGCACAGCAGAACGAAACACTGCCCGATCCCACACCAGCCCCACAATCCATGCTATACTCGAGCCCATCATTGCAGCCACTGTATCAATCCATCTCCCTGAAGGCCTCCCCCTCTTTCGTCGACCCTCCACCCTACCAAGCATGACATCCTTCTCCAGGGAATGGTCCCTTCTTACAACATGACCAAAATAGGTGAGACGAAGTCTGGCCATTCTTGCTTCCAAGGAGCATTCTGGCTGCACTTCCTCCAGGACAGATCTGTTAGTTCTTTTAGCAGTGCACGGTACTTTCAGCATTCTTCGCCAGCACCACAACTCAAAAGCATCAACTCTTCTTCGGTCTTCCCTGTTCATTGCCCAGCTCTCACATGCATACCAGGCGATTGGAAATATCATGGCTTGTGTCAGGCGCACCTTAGTCCTCAAGGAGATATCCTTGCTCCTCAGCACTTGAAACAGTTCCTTCGCAGTTGACTTCCCCAATGCTTTAAACTGATAGGAAAATGATTTCCTAGTATTTGTAATGACTAGATTAGAGCCTCCAAGGAGCTCTGGTGGTGGAGTGGTTAAGGCACTTGCCTACTAACCAAAAAAAAAAAAAAAAAATTATGTGGTTCAAACTCACCAACCACTCCACAGAAGAAAGATGAAGTGGGCTGCTTCCATCAAGATTTACAGCCTTAGAAACTCAATGGGGTTGCTTTGTGTCAGAAATGACACAATGACTGTGAGTTTGGCTTGGTGTTAGAGATTAGAGCCTCCGGTCCATTTATAATGATGAAAAAACAACCAATGAACAAAAAAGCTATTCAGTGTGCTATGGAAAGTCAAAGCATATAATAACAACAGAAGGTAACTTCTCCTACACTAGGATCAAAGCCTGTTAAAAAGGAAAATAGAAGAGAATGTTTTAATTTACTGTCATAAAATCTAGGAAGATTATATTTTTGCAATAAAATTAGATGGAGAGATGAAAAGAGCCTGTGTTTGAAATTATTCATGACTCACAAAAATAACAAATAATTTATCTTTTAGTACAATTATGTTCATATGTTCATAGATTGAGGTCTCATACATATGCTCATTAACTTTTTGATTCATGCATTTTTCTGTCTATTCATATATCCATCCATTCACCATCCAAATTTCTAGTCATTCATTTATCAGTCACTCATTATATGTTGAACACCTACAGCATACCAAGCACTATGCTAAGACTTATGTGCACATGATGAAAAAGTCTCTACACCATCCTTCTTTAAGTTTATAGATATCAATAAACACTCAGTAACTAATTAACCAATTAACTATTAGATTAAAACTGTGATAAGTACTATCATGTAGAAATATAAAGTCTTATGACTGCTGTGGTGGTTATGTTTGTGTGTCAACTTGGCTGGGCCTGGTTGACTGGCTGGGCAGCTGGATATAGTATTCCCCATGATGAGACTGGTAATCAACTCCATGGTAGAATCTACTGTGAGCAACTGAGTAGCTACCTTTGGGTATGTGGTCTGCTTCCTGTATACAAGGAGAAGATTTGAGAATGGTCTCTAGCCTATGGCATGCTAGGACCCTGCATGTAGCCATGTCATTGTTCAGCAGCCTGCTATGTGCTCTGTCAACCTTGGGACTTACAATGGACTTGAGTTAATGGCCTGCCGTGTGGTTTGGTAACATCAGAACGTGCCTTTTTAATTGTCAACCTTGGTGCTTCTCAGCCTCAGCAGCCAACAGCTGTCTAAGTGAAGAAATTCCTCTAGCTCCAGTGGGCTGGGAGTGGGAGGCAGAGCTAGACACCAAGGTTGAGGGGCTTCCACCCAGCCGCTAGAGCCTGGCACTTCGAACTTGGACTTAAATGCTCCAAATTGTTAGAATAAACTCCTGTTTGTTAAGGCCATCCCATTTGTGGTATATTCTTGTCAGAGTGGCACTAGGTAACCAGAACAACTGCTTATGACAGGATCTGAGCATTCAAGGAAGACCCTCTTAGAAACATCACTTATAAAGGATATATACAACCCAATAATTAGTGGGAGAAAGAGTGGCAGACTTGATGCTAAGCAATCCTGAAAAGAAAGGAACATTTGCAGAACGCTGAGATGAAAGGACTTTACCAGTCTCTGTTGAGTCTATTTTGACTCATATGTAGCCCAAAGAACAGAGTAGAACTGTCTCATGGAGCTTCCAAGGCTGTAAACCTTTATGGAGAAGACTGCCACATCTTTCTCTCATGTAAAAGCTTGTGGGTTTGAACCTTTGACTAGCTACGACTGGAGTGCTTAATCACTGTGCCACCAAGACCCTTTGAAGGGACTATAGACCCTATGAAGTTGAAAAAAAGATTAGCACAGCTAAAGGGAAGGGAGTAAGAGACACTGAACAATGTAAACCAGGTGTGAGACATAGTCATATTAGTGTTTTCAAAGAGCCTTCTCACTGAAGTGTACAGAACAGATTTTGAGACTTAAGAGGGAGGGGAAGTAGAAACAGATAGAACATGTTTAAGAGGCTGTTGCTGGGAAGAGATGACAATGTCTTAGATAAGAATCCTAGTGGTGGATTTCAGGATGAATTTCAAGAGTCAGATCAATAGGTGAGGGATTGGATGATGTTTGCTTGTGAGGTGGGCAGGAGGAGAAGGTGTTTCTGAATGCTGCTTTCTGGGCTTACACAGCAGATGGACAGTTGGCCACTCACTGACAGGGCATCACCCCAGGACAGCATTTGTGGGGAAAGATTAGTATAAGTTTAATTTTGGAAATGCTGACCTTGAAGAGTAGGCATCATAGTAGTCAAGTTAAAAATAGGAATGTGATGTTTACAAAGAGGTTTGGATGGGATTTGAAATAATTACTAGAGGAAATGAGGTCCTTCATCTCTTTTTAAAGAACAAACAGCATGGAAATACTGACTTCTTTAAGACTGAATATACAACTTAAGTTTCAGAAGAGAATTTTGGTGCAATGTCTGTGATGGTTGCTGACCAGTGTTATTGGCTGGTGTTATGGTTTGAATTCTGTTCCCCAAAAAATATGTTATAAATCATAACTCCTAAACTCGTACAATAGGATTCTCTTAATTATGTTAATAATGCTGTATCAGAGTATGATGTGTCTCAAGCCTATCATCTTCAGTAGTTAAAACTTGAAATTTAGGCACAGAGATCAGGTATAGATGGGGGAAGACAGATGCCACTTCACATGAAGATCATCAAAGAACTGAGGAACAGATGTTAAAAAAGAGAAAAGGACTGTCCTTCATTGCTAACTTACCCAGAAAAGCTTACCCCAGAACCAACATGCCAAATTTGGACTTCTAGATTCCTAAACTGTGAGAAAATAAATGTTCGTTAAAGCCACCCACTTGTTATATTTTTGGTATTATTAAGATACCTGTTGTGGTATCTGGCCCTTTGTGGAAATATATTAACATTTGTCTGATGATGATTTTCTTTGTCTGCTTTATAAATTCTTTGTCTAACTCATATTCTAATAGCTTCTGTGGTTTTAAAATTCTGTTTCCTGATGACTGAATACTAGGTACATGCTTGAGAAATGCTGCATTAATCAAAGTTAAATTGATTTTAATGTTGTAAAGCATCTTGGAGTCACTATTATTCTATTATGACAGGGGATACAGTAATGGAATATCTCCCTAATTATTCAATCACAGAACATCTTTCCCATGATTATCTCTTACAACTAGTTTTTTAAATGAAATAGTCTTTGGGGAACTCTTTGTTAAAGAGTAAATTCCTGCTTCTACAATATCTTTTTTATATAGTCTCATCTTTAAATAATAAAATGGCCACAGTGATACTTTCCCAATAGACTCAATAGGATTTGTCTGGAAAGATTTAAAAATGTTTACTTGCTGTTCTGGATATCAAAGCTACAGTAAGACAGGGCCTGCCATTTATATCTATGCTTCAATGATCATTTTAAAGAAGTAGTTTATCATCTGTATAGAAGGGCATCGTCATCTTCCATCCTTATGGTGGCATCAGTCCTGTGTGCAGGTGTATTCAGAGGTAGAGTGGAGGCACAAAACAGGAGGAAGACAAGTATTTAACTTAGTATTTCAGACTATAATCAGCTATCCAGGTATAAAGGTTTAGGGAAAGATTGTGAAGGATAGGGAGGGAAAAGAGTTCATATTGCTTCCTCTACCCAATACCTTTCCCCTGTCTTTATCCAGATTAATATCCAAATCCTGCAAGGTGACCACTAATATAAAATGTTCTAGCCTGAATCTACATTCTGAAAATGTACGCCAAGCATAATACTGAACTATACCTCAAAAAAAAAAAATTTGTTTTATGATGTGTCGCTCATTGTGGTTTAACAATTTCCCCTCCACTTGCATTATTAAGTCTTAATAGAGAGAAGTGCAAGTTATAACTTTATATAGCTCTATGTATTTCTTCTCTTTAGCAATTAAAAATGTATATGTGTTTAAGTTTCCAATGATTTGCATTAAAACAATTAAATTAGCGACACATTCTAAATTCCCCTTTTTATTTCTCACTCTCCTTCTTCCTCTGTTGCTCCTGGCTGGTAGAAACCAATTGTGCTTTGGATGGCTGTTTGCAAGCTTTTAAGACCCCAGGCACCTCAGGCATAAAGAACTAGGAGTTAGAACAGAAGCACTAAACACCTTTTCCATAAAACCAGAAGGACTAGATGATTCCTGGCTAACATTACCAACATTTTGATCAAGGATTCTATATAAGAATCTTTATCAAAATGAAGAAAATGCAGAAGAGAATTTCAAATTCTCATGGACTCCAGATATTATGGATCCATAGAAGCTGGATGAACTGAAACTACTACTCAAAGGTAATCTTTACACCTTAAAGAGACAAACAAACAAAAATCCTCTGAAGTTTTCTTAAAACAATTGTTTCGCTTAACTAGTAAAGAATATCTGCCTTGAGCATTATGCAGTTTTAAAATATATATGAGATCAAATTGATAGCAAGTTGAAAGAGTAGACAGGAACCTTAGAGGACAGTGAGATTAAGTTAATGGGGGAGGAACTTAGAAAAGGAGAGTAAAGATGGTTGGACAACTTGAAGAATGTAATCAATGCTACTGAATTGTACATGTAGAAACTGTTGAATTGATGTATGTTTTGTTTTGTGTATTCTCAACAACAACTAAATAAAAAATTTAAAAAGTCAACTAAAATTATGGTGCTGGCAATGGTTATGTTTATGAAAATAAAAGAACATATTTAGGGTAGAACAATTTTAGAATGGCTTTTGTATTAATGCTATCTTATGTTCCATATTATTCTAGGTATAAAATGTCATGAAATTATTAATACAAAAGGGACTAAATACTGTCTGAAATATTTTAAATAAACAAGCCATACTAAATTAGGTGCATGAATACATTCACTGCGGTATCTGGAATATGATAAATAAATGCTAGTTACGACTGCCATCACTACGTAAGTCTTCTAATTCAATTTTTTACAGTAGTCCACTTGGTCCTCAAATAAATTTATACTCCGAGCAAAGTATTACCCAAATGTCATATGATAGTTAAGTTTGTGTGTCAACTTGGCTAGGCCTGATTGAGTGGCTGGGCAGCTGGATGTAGTTAATCCTCATGGTAAGATTAGTAATTAACTGCATGGTGGAATGTATTAGAGCAGCTGAGTAGCTGCTTTAGGGCTGTGGTCTGCTTCCCATATATAAGAAGCAACTTTGGGGCTAGTTTCTAGTTTATGGCACACTTGAACCCTGCATGTAGCCGTGTCGTTGTTCAGCAGTCTGCCATGCTCTGCCAATCCTGGGATTTCCAATGGACTTAAATCAATGACCTGCCATGTTGTTTGGTAACATGGGGATTGTGCTGAAGCCCAAGATCAAGGGGTTTTCACACAGCCCCTAGAGCTTGGCATTTGGAACTCAGACTTCTAGCCCCCCAAACTGTAAGAGAATAAATTCCTATTTGTTCAAGCCATCCCATTTGTGGTATATTCCTGTCAGAGCAGCACTAGGTAACCAGAACATGTCATTAGTTAGAATTAAAAAATTTAAAAAAAAAAAAATCAAGGCTAGTGAGTTTAAACTCAATTATGAAATATAAACTTCTATCTCTTTCTGTATCTCTTTGGTCATGAGAAACCTGGGTCAGCATTACTGTGCAAAGTAAAAACCTCTCAAAAAATGCAAAAAAAAAAAAAAAATCCTGTGGCTTTTCATAACCTTTGAGGCTCCTCATCCACTGCTCTTTTGTTCTTTCAATTAGGAGTTCTTGGCTCCAGACTCTGTTTTCCTTGAGAGCAGTCTATTTCTTAGTTGTGTATCTACATTCCCGAGCCAGGCACCTCTCAAAGATCAGGTACTAAACGTATATTTGTTGTCTGTTATGAACAAGATCAAAACCCACAATTTAAATCAGGGTCCATACTGTCATATATGATATGGCACATATTTTTTTTTGCCTTACTTTATTTTTTTTTCCCTAGAAGTAGAGAGGAAAATACCCAGAAACTGTCCTATCATAGGCAAACACAGATTAGGTTGTGACTCTCTCATGGTGTGATTTAAGTTCTTGTTAAATTTCCCCTGAGATTAGTGGTTTTGTCTGTGATCTGACACATGTATTTATGATTAGTCCTTCCTTCTCTCTCCAGACAATGGTGGATATTAGTAAAAACAGTTCCATGCATCTTCTTCTCCCATTACTCCTTTATGAATACAAGGCAGTCCTATTAATTATATCCTTAGATGGATTCCTGTGAGTTTAACCAAGCAGAGCGTTACAAACTGGAAAATAAATACTTAAAAAATCCTCCTGGGAAATGAGGCTAAATGGCATGTGAGTGCTATCTGAAGTTCTCTGATATCACTACATGTTTCCTGTACAACTGGCCTCAGTTCTGTAAAATTATTTATACACATACACTAATAAAGAAATAAAAGATAAAATTTGCTTTATATTAATACCTAAAATTAGAGCTATAGGTTTTAAAGGGTATTTGCTCTGGATATAGCTTCCAAGAATACAAGTTAACTAATTTCAATAGACTGTCCATTGATCATATAAGATATGATAAGATGGTAATCAGCAGAAAACAGAGACTGTCTAAGTATATGCCAGATTTCTTTTTCAAAGATTACATTGACATGATGAACCAAAATCAAAAAACAAAATTCACCGCCCTTGAGTTGGATCCGACTCATAGCAACCCCTACTTGGGTTTCCAAGGCAGTATCACTACAGAAGTAGATTGCCCAACCTTCCTTCCAAAAAATGATGCACAGTGACTGATTCATTTGCCTGAAGAATTTTCTCGGCTAGGTCAAAACATTAAAAAGGGGGAGGCAAGGAGCTATGAAATATTTTGTCACTGCCCTGTAGGACTGCACCAAACAGAGGGAAAAAATAAATTAACTTTATTCTGTACTTTTAATTCCACTCCTACTCATATTCATTCATATATATAAGACATTTTATTGACTATTATACATTTTACTTACATATATGTATGTATGTGTGTGTATGCATATGTGCATGTGTGTGTGTGTGTGTACTGAATTTACTATTAAATAAAACCTTAGAGGTAACCTCACTGTACAGATAAGGAATATTGAGGTCTAGAGTAGTTGAGCTTATTATTACTAAACAACCTAAAACCATAAATTAGTAACTGTGGTCCAGAACAAGGAACTTTTCTAACAAACTTTTAGGATAGAGCTTTTCAAATGGGATTTTAAGGTTTAAAATAAATGGAGTAGAGATGAAACTGTTGCTCCACTCTAGTAAAATATTTACATTGTAAAATGGAAATTTCATTTTCATGGCTATCTCATCCTGTTGTGGTTGTTGGATGCCCTCAGTTTGGCTCCAACTCATAGTTACACTGTGTACAACAGAACGAAACACTACCCAGTCCTGCACCATACTAATCATCCTTGCTACACTTGAGCCCATTGTTGCAGCCACTGTGTCAATCCATCTAGTTGAGGATCTTCCCATTTTTGCTGACCCTCTACTTTAGAAAGCATGACATCCTTCTCCAGAGAGTGTCTCATCTGACAACAGGACCAAAGTAGGTGAGACTAAGTCTAGTCATTCTTGTTCCTGAGGAGGATTCTGGCTATACTTCTTCCAAGACAGATTTGTTCATTCTTCTGGCAGTCCATGGTATTTTCAGTATTCTTCACCAATAACATAATTCAAAGGCATGAACTCTTCTTCAGTTTTCATTATTCATTGTCAAGCTTTCACATGCATATGAGGTGATAAAAGTACCATGGCCTGGGGTAGGCATACCTTAGTCTTCAAAGTGACATCTTTGTTTCTTAACACTTTAAAGAGGTTGCCTGCAGCAGATTTGCCCTGTATAATACAATGTCTGATTCCCTGACTCCTGCTTCCATGGATGTTGACTGTGAACCCAAGTAAAACAAAATCCCTGATAACTTCATTCTTTTCTCCATTCATCATGATGTTGCTTATTGGTCCAGTTGTGAGGATTTTTGTTTTCTTTAAATTGAGGTTTAATCCATATTGAAGACTTTAATCTTTGATGTTCATCAGTAAATGCTTTAAGTTGTCTTCACTTTCAACAAGGAAGTTTGTGCTATCTGCATATTGCAGCTGTTAAATGAGTCTTCCTCCAATACTGATGCCATGTTATTTTTCATATAGTCCAGCTTCTCAGAATATTTGCTCAGTGTACAGATTGAATAAGTGTGGTGAAAAGATACAACCCTGATGCACAACCTTCCTGATTTTAGACCATGCAGTATCCCCTTGTTTGTTTTGAATTACAGCCTCTTGATCTATGCACAGGTTCCTCAT
>NW_006921590.1:13565398-13567460 GCF_000298275.1 Orycteropus afer afer | reverse complement strand
CAAATTTCTTGGCATAAATGAGTAAGCACTTTCAGTGCTGCATCCATTTGTTGAAACATCTCAATGAGTATTCTGTCAATCTTGGAGCCATTTTTGTTTTGTTTTGTTTTTGCCAATTCCTTCAGGGCAGCTTGGACTTCTTCCTTCAGTACCATTGGTTATTGGTCATATGCTACCTCCTGAAATGGTTGAACATTGACCAGTTCTTCTTAGTATAGTGACTTTGTGTATTCCTTTCATCTTTCTTGATAAATATCCATATGCCTACAAGAAAGACTAGTTAATATTACTATTATTCAAATTTACACACCAACAATGAAAGCTGAAGGTGAATAAATTGAAGATTTTTATCAACTTCTGCAGTCTGAAATTATCAAATATGCAATCAAGATGTCTTGATTGTTACTGGTGACTGGAAATGTAAAAGTTAGAAACAAAAAAGAATCATTGGTATTTGGAAAATACGGCCTTGGTCATAGAAATGATGTTGGAAACTGCATGATAGAATTTTGCAAGATCAGTGACTTAATTCATTTCAAATACCTTTTTTCAGCAACATAAACAGTGGCTATACACATGGAATATGCTAGATGTTAATCAGATTGACTATATCTGTGGAAAGAGGCAATAAGGAAGCTCAATATCTTAATATCTTCAGTCAAGACAAGGCCAAGAGTTAACTACAGAACAGACTATCATATGCCAGTTCAAGATGAAGTTGAAGCAAATTAAAACAAGTTCATGAGAGCCAAAATATCACCTTGATTATACCCTAACTGCATTTGGAAGTCATCTGAAGAATCGATTTAATACACGGAACACCAATGACTTAAAAGCAGACAAGTGGCATGACATCAAGGACATCATCCATGAAGAAAGGAAAAGGTCATTAAAGAGACAAGAAAGGAAGAAAAAAACAAAATGTATGTCAGAAAATACTCTGAAACTTGCTCTTGAATGGAGAGTAGCTAATGAGAATGGAAAAGATTATGAGATGAAAGAGCTGAACAGAAGATTTCAAAGGGCAGCTCAAAAAGACAAAATAAAGTATACTAATGAAATGTGCAGGAGCTCTCTGGTGGCCGACTTGACGGCACATAACAACAACAACAAACAACAACAACAATGAAATGTGCAAAGACCTGGAGTCAGAACACCAAAATGGAAGAATATACTCAGCATTTCTCAAGGTGAAAGAACTGAAGAAAAAAATCCAAGCCTCAAGTTGCAATACTTAAGAATTCTGTGGGCAAAATATTGAACAATGCAGGTCATCTTACAGGCTCTTGAATTACCAATACTAAAACCTACTACTTTTCAGATATTCCCCCTCAGCAGAAATATTGGGGAAAGGAAGAGGAAGAGTGAAGCCTTGCAAGAAGGTTCAAGGACAAAGAGGAGACAAGGAGCAAGATAAAGAGAACAGCAAGGCAGAAAAATGAATTTCAAGTTTTAACACTGTCATGACCTGTTGAACATGTAGTGCCCACCTACATATTCCATCTCTGGGGTATAGTGAGAAACTGCTATCCCACATTTAGAGTGTGGTTCCATCTGATGTCAGTCTGTTTAACAGTGTGAATCTGAAGAAATGGGCCTCATGCCAACAACCCCAACACCAGAGACTCTTGTTGTATCAAAATCCCTGTTACCTCAAAAAATATCTATTTTATTAAAAATGACTGCTTTTACTGAAAACATTTGGTTTCAACAAAAAATTTCAAAGCAAAAAATAATATGACCTTGAAAAGTTTAAGGCAAATGAACCTGGTTTAAACACTATGAGCATTGATCTCATATTCTTACATGAAGAGTAATCACTGCTGCTATGTTGGTTTTAAAATAGATCCACAAATTCTGATACTTTTCTCTTTAAAAGGCAGAATTTTATTCCTTTCTCCTTGATTGTGGGCTAGAGTTGGTGACTCACTTCTAATGAATGGAATATGGTAGAAGTAATAGTATCTGTCCATTCCAAAGAAAGGTGATCCCACAGAATGTGGAAATTATAGAACAATATCATTAATATCGCACGCAAGTAAGATCTTACTGAAGATAATTC
>NW_006921590.1:13558235-13559428 GCF_000298275.1 Orycteropus afer afer | reverse complement strand
AAAAAAAACATAGACTCTTGGACCAGACCAAAACCATACCTATTGCTATTGAGTGGATTCCGACTCACAGCAACCATACAAAATGAGGCAAACTGCCCATAGGATTTCCAAGGCTGCAATCTTTATGAAAAGCAGATTGCCTTATCTTCCCCCTGCAGAGTGGCTGGTAAATTAAAACTGTTGACCTTTCAGTTAGAAGCCTTGCACCACCAGATACACACACACACACACACACACACAGGCACACAGTAGCATATTGATTATTTGTTATTATGTTTGCCTTCACTCCAATCTAATCAGTGCTATAAATATCATCCAATAAATAAAATAATAATTAATTTTACAGAACTAGAAATCCAGTAAAAGTCAAAGATCAGAAAATCACCTTAAAAGGTATTTAAAAGTTGTGAGTGTCCCAAAGCCTTTACAATTTACTCTGCAGGCAAAATATAAGGACACACTCAGGCCATTTTACAAACCAATACATATATACAAGATAAAAGACACTCAAATAACAGCTGACAGCAGCAGGAGGAGATAGAGGAACCATTTCTAAGAGACAGAAGAAAAATAGTAGTTTGACATTTTTCAGTATGGGAATAAAGAGCCTATATAAATCACCAGTACTCAGTGCTACTCCACCACTGCATTGCAGCAAATGATAATAGTCTTAATAATGACCTGTATAAAAAATAGTAAACAATATGACTTTTGCTTTATTTTACAGTCCATTCTAATTATAAGGGAGCTCTGATGGCATAGTGCCTAAGGCATCTGACTGCTAACCAGAAGTCTGGCGGTTTAAACCCACCAGCCACTGCCCAGAAAGAAGACTGGGCAATCTACTTCCATAGTGATGATACCACCTCAGAAACCCAAGGAGAGGTGGCTATGAGTTGGGTCTGACTCGATGGCAGTGAGTGAGTGAGTTCCAACTATAAAAGAAAGCTATGTTCATTATCCGCCACTCGTCTGTCAATTTGTCAAACAGTGGTGGCTTGTTTGCTGCTGTGAGGCTGGAGGCTATGCCACTGGTATTTCAAATACCAGCAGGGTCACCCACGTTGGACAGGTTTCAGCAGAGCTTCCAGATGAAAACAGACTGAGAAGAAGGACAGGGTCATCCATTTCTGGAAAAACTGTCACTGAAAACCTTAAGAACAGCAGTGAAACACTGTCAGATTTTTTACTGG
>NW_006921590.1:13550957-13557535 GCF_000298275.1 Orycteropus afer afer | reverse complement strand
AAGACAGAATTTTGCAAGACCAACGACTAATTAATTGCAAATAATTTTTTCAACAACATAAATGGTGGCTATACATGTGGACTTTGCCAGATGGAATATACAGAAATAAAACTGACTACATCTGTGGAAAGAGGTGATGGAAAAGCTCAGTATCATCAGTCAAACCAAGGCCAGGAAGACCGTCAATTGCTCATGTGCAAATTCAAGCTGAAGCTAAAGAAAATTAAAGTAAGTCCATGAGAGTCAAAATAAGACCTTGATTACATCACAAATGAATTTAGAGACCATCTGAAGACCATCAGATTTGACACACTGAACATCAATGTCCAAGGAACATTGGCCAATCTTGCCAATCTTGTGGGATCAAGAATGGAATCCATCCAATTCTTATATTAACATGCTTTTACTTTATAATGTGATTTTCTACTTCTTTGAAAAGGTAAAGCAATTTACCTTGCCCTACTGAAATTTCAAGTAAATAAAACTGACCATTAGACAGAGGAAAGCTGAAAGGGAAATACACTATGATATGTAAACATAACTGTGTGCCTAGAAATTAATTTAGCATTAAATTTAGAAGTAAAATAGTTAAAATAATGTTTGCTGATCTTAAGAGTCAAGTATAGCCCACAGGATACTGGTATCATTTTGCTATTTTAAATCTTGCATCATTATAGTCAAGAGCAGCACATCATTTTCCCTTTTTTTCTCTTTTACCTGCCCTAGACTGTCTATCACTCTCCTCCTTCCCTACTTCCCTCTCTTCTTTCTCCCTCCCTCCATCCTATACTCTTTCCTTCCCTCTCTCCATTCTATATCGTTTCTACTGAAGGGATAGTTACCTCTAAAGAAAATGCTTGGATTAACAATAATCACAGTTCTAAAAAAATGTTATTCCTTTAAATACTTTTGTTAAGTAACGATCTTTAAATAACATTGTCTTAAACTTTTAAGAAACTGAAATTGAGATTTGTGGTTTGGCAGCAAAACTTATTCCTATTAATGGACAAGGCCAGAATAAGGTTTTGGTTAGTTACTGAGATAGAGAAGGAATGATTTAAAAAAAAAAAAAAACAGAATACACACGAATATGCCAATCCTTCTTACTCTTATACAGAATAGACATCCTTATAACTAAATTAAGATGGTGTTTGATATTTTAGGGGTAGTCTTTTCTTGGCAAAGAAAATTATACCTTCCTAACTAAAAGGCATATTTTTGAATGAGAACTGACTTTTAAAAAGTTATATAGGATTAATTCTGAACAAATGGATGGAAGTGAAAGGCTGTGTTAATATGAGCTGAAAACATCTGTCAGAAATGAATGTGTGTGGTGTTTGCCCACTCATTAAACTAATTGCTTAGACTGAAAATAAGAGATTACTCTCATAACATATGAGTTTCAGCAACTGCAATTCAATGTTCACCCCTCATGCCCTCCCCTACCCCCTTTCCGCTTAAGGAATTGTCCTAGATAAACCCCCTCTGAAAATTAAACATAATGAAGACAATTTTCAGAACATGAAATACGAAATATCAAAGTGCATCTATTTTATTGAACAAATCTATGCCTTTGTTCCAGTAGGTATTTGCAGAAATGGGAATGAGCTTTAGAGAATTTAAAAGCGGAAGCAGATATATGCTAAAAGCCATTATTTTGGATTCTTTATCTCTAAGGACTGCCATTCAAAGATATTTAGAGGTTTAAAAGCATTATGTTTTTACTCTTTAATGTGCCTCTTTGAGCTTTGACTGAAACTGTAAAGGGAAAGAATAGCTGCTTTTGGTATTTAAATACAGCCTCAAAAGATGCATTTTCTGCTTCTGATTCCATATGATGCTCTGTGTTTGGTCATCCTTCCACATTTAGACACATAAGGAACAACAATCGACAAAATGAACACGTTTGGGCTACATTTACTTCCACTTTAACTTTCTGAGATGAAAAGGGAAAGGCTCTCAACTAACCAGTGCATCTGTGATAAAACAAAACATTTTCCTTCTCTATTGCATAAAGTCAAGAGCAAATGGTTTCGGGATTCCTTAGTCAATAGATTGCCTGAGTCTGTGTTTTTGTTTTTCACTTAATAAAATACTTGGAAAGTTAGAAATGTCTGTGATACACTATTTCAAATTTACTCTGAGTGAATAGAAGAGTTTCTGGAGATCACTTTTTAGGTGGAATTTTAGCTCTCTTCAACTATTGTAAAAAATGGAGAATACTGGGAGACATGAAAGCAGGTGAAATTTTCATGTAGTTGAATTTATCATTCTTTTCTCTGTCACATATGAATTTGAGATATGGCTAAGTTTTCTCACATCCAGGCTGTAAAGGAAATAAGTGATCTTTTCTTATAATCATTGTATAGTTTATCTCTTTATATTTGGATCTCTGATGCTTCTGGTATATATTCTGATGTTTATGAGAAGTAGGATGCAAATTTATATTTTTAAAAACTGCAATATAGGTAAGGAGCTCTGCTGGCATAGTGAGTAATGGATTGGGTTGCAGCTGAAACCCACCAGTGACTCCGTGGAAGGAAAATGAATCTTTAAAGATTCACAGCCTTGGAAACCCAGTGGTGGTTGTTATGAGTCAGAATCAACTCAATGGCAGTGGGTTTTACAATAAAGTTGACCCATTGTTTTTTAGTAAAAAGACTACCTTTATCTAGATGGGCATTAGAACTAAGATTCTTCATAAGTTTCAGACTCTTAAAGTATTACAACCCAAAACAAGGACAACAATACACTTGGAAACAAAGGGAGATAACAAGGAAACTTGTTTTAATTGTCCCATGTTTTAAGCAAAATACTTTCTAAAATATAAGGCAAATTTAATAAAGAATCACTTTCCTACAGATCATGTTCTTATTATTTTTAACCATAATACAATCAAGTTGGAAAGTAATTAAAAAAAAAAACACACAACTAAAAATCCTATGTGTATGGAAAATTTTAAGCATGCTTTTAATAGATAATGAGGAATTATTAACAAGAATTAAAATTGGGAAATGCTTAAAACTCAATAATTATGAAAATATTGTAAATGAGCCCACTGCCATCAAGTTAATTCTAACTTATAGCAACGTTGTAGGACATAGCAGTGCTGCCTCATATGATTTCCAAGGCTGTAAATGTTTAGAGATGCAGGAAGTAGTAATTAGCTAAATCAGTATACATGAGAAAAATTGTGAATGCAAATGTTTATGTTAAATAAGAAATCAGAAAATTAATGAAAGACACGTCTAATATAAGAAAATAGAATTAAATTCACATGACAAGTCAAAATAAACGAGAAGGAAGCAAATAAAAAAGGTAAAAATAGGTATTAAGTAATTGAAATGCCATAGTCTTAGAAGTCCTAATGTTGGTGAAAATGTGTAGGAATGGGACTCTACACTGAGAATAAGAGCACAACATCATAAAAAAAATTGGAGGGCAGCTGGTACTATCTAGTTCATTCAAAAGGAACCCTGGTTGTGCAGTGGTTACATACTAGGCTACTAATGGAAAACGTCAGCAGTTCAAAATCACCAGCTGCTCCCTGAAGAAAGATAAGGCAGTGTACTTTCATGAAGATTTACAGCTTTAGAAATCCTCCAGAGCAGTTCTACCCTGTCCTATAGGGTTGCAATAAGTCACAGTCAACTCTGCAGAACACAACAACAGTTCACTTAAAAATACTTAGGGTTTCATTAAAAAACTTTAAACCTAGAAATTCCAAGTAATTCTATTCTTAGATGTAGAGCCCATTGAAATGTCTCTGAAATCCTTGTTTCAGCAATGTTTGGAATAGGGAAAGACTTGGATATATCATCTATATCCATCAAGAGAATGAACACATTAATCATGGTATATCTATACTGTGGAGCATAATACAATATAATGTTTCAAAAATGGAGGGGAAGGATATATCAAATATGACATTTTAATAAATTTTAAAATACACAAATCCAATATTAATGCACAGAATTTATAAAAACCAAAATCTGTATAGTAGTTACTTCCGGGTGAAGAGTCAGGGAACTTTAACATGGTATTCAGGGGCCTCCATCTGCATTTGTAATGTTTTATTCTTAAGCATACTTATGGGTATGTATTTTTTGTTATATTAAAGCTATATTTTTGTGAATAATACAATACTGAATAAAAAATGAAGGAGAGAGGACAAAGATAAACTCAAATATAAAGTCAAATATGTAGAAACAAGTCTAGAAATAGGAACAGTAGAAAGGAGATAAAGACATATAGAAAAAGGAGAAAAACAAGGAAGACATACAGAAAAAAGGAGAAAAATGGATGAACACATTCACTTCTGAACTGTTTTCAAATTTCTACAATCAGTCTAATCATCTACCTGATCAGATTTGCCCTAAGTAGCCCACTGAAGGGGGAGAAAAATATCTAACAGATTCTATGATTGAAAAAGTTCAATTAATAAAAACATGGTGGAAATATATTACTCATTTTAGAAAAACAGAATTTTATATAACAAAATATGATATTCATAGAAGACAAAATAATAATTGGTGGAAAATCAGGAGCCATATTAGCACTGTTGCCATAAATGTCTTATCATGCTATGTTACCAGACTGGAAATATTTAGGAAATTAACTAAGTTTTAGGTATAGCAAAACTCATAAATGTGGACTAACATGAGTCACTGACAGAATCCTTTCTGTCTTGGCAAGAGAAGAAATATTATCCAGGACTAACGCATTACTCCCAGGACTAAAACATTACTACTAGCACTAATGCATTACTCCCAATTTCAGATCATCTCTAACCCAGCCCTTGAGTTACTTGAGGTGGTGGAGGCGTCTAGAGAAATCTTTTGAGTTTGCTTTATTTGGGCAAAGATCTACATCCTAGTCAGTCTAGAGAAACTCTAGAAGGTAGATACAATGTAATTGGGATAACTACATTTCAACCTGAGAAATCCACCACCAATTGATTGGCTTTGGAAAGACACCAGGCTCCCATGGATCTACTACTACAAAAATAGTTTGGAGCCAAAAGGATTTTTACCTTACCTCACAGTCTGAAAATAACCAGGAAAACATTTTCCCAGGTATATCACTATCTCATCATCTAAATTAAAAAATTCTATACTTCTCTATGAATATTTATTTTGACAGATGTTGATTTGGGTTGTTTATATGATGAACAGGGAAAATAATATAAGCAAAGTTATTGCAATAAATCTCATCTATTTCGTTTTTCTTCCATTCTCTCATTCCTCTACCTTCTATCCTAGTCAAATATCATCTATTCAGGAACAAAATTACATGAATAGAATCCTGAATAGAATACATCAATAGATCATAATTGGAAAGGTCTCTATGCTAATATAGCTCATTGAAGACATGATACATGAAATTCTACAAGTTTTGTCAACGCATCATCACTAAATTGTTCCCAGAAGCATAATAATTTTAGTCTTTGATTTATTTTGCATATAACTGTTGCAATTTATGAGTAAATCCCACTGTTTATTGTTTATGAAAAAGAAAATTCCCTGATAAGAGAGCTTTTTAAGGAATTAAATAAAAAGTATGAATAGATGGTTATTTTAAGCATCTATAATATTGAAGTATGGTAGTGGTAATGGTTAAAGACTTCAGCTGTGAACAAAAAGGTTGGTGGTGGATTGAAGCCACCAGCTGCTCCACAGAAGGAAGATGAGGTAGTGTGCTTCTGTAAAGATTTACAACCTTAGAAACCCTATGAGGCAGTCCTACTCTGTCCTATAGTGTTGCTATTATTCAGAATTGATTTGATGGCAGTAGATTTGTTTTCTTTAATATTAAAAAATGGTACACTTACATCCTTCTTAGAAAAAATAAAAGAGCTATGTTTATATTTCATCTGAGCTTTATCTTCTATTTCCAAATGTATCTATTATATAAATAGAAGCAAACTATCTCAACAAGAACCCACCTTACCATAATGTAGTTGTATGTATGTGATGTAGCAGCTTCGTGTACACTTTCAAGAGTTGTCTTCATTTGCACATTCATTCAGCAAGAGACTATAGTGACTTATTCTAGTCTTTGGATACATTCTGAGCCCCTTGGGGTTAAAAACATTCTCCATAAACTGGTTAAACACAGAATTTATAAGAACTGGTAATCAATCAAACAAAAAACTAACACAGTGCTGTCAAGTTGGACCCAACTCATAGCAACCCCTCTGTGGGTGTCTGAGGTGGTATCACTACGGAAATGGATTGCCCAACCTTCTTTCCAAGGAGCGGCTGGTGGGTTTGAACCACCAGCCTTCTGGTTAGCAGTCAAATGCCTTAGGCACTAAACCACTATTACTGGTAATAAGCCTCTAAATATTGGTAGCAGGTTATATTTTGTTGTTGTTATTATATGCTGTCGAGTAATCTCTGACTTATAGCAACCTATATGTACAGCAGAACTAAACACTGCTGGTCCTGTGCCTGCCTCATGAACCCTACTATACATGATCCCATCGCTACAGCCATCGTGTTAATCTACCTTGTTGAGGGCCTTCCACTCTTGCGTTGATCCTCCCTCCTTCTCTCTCTTTCTCTTTCTCTCTCTAA
>NW_006921590.1:13549809-13550492 GCF_000298275.1 Orycteropus afer afer | reverse complement strand
GTAACAAACATTACAGGAATTTAGGGAATATTTAAAGCATATATGCTCAAATGAAGGTAAAACACAAAAGGGATAAGAAATGTGCAGTGTGTAGAGGTTAAAGATAGATACAGTGCTTAAAATCTACAAAAGTTTGAAAATTGAAAAATATAAAAACTGTAAATCTTACAGCCAAACAATAGACAGGCATATGGGGTGAATATTTACATCAGGTGGATATACTCCTTGGAGTAATCAATTGTGGGAGAACAGAAGGGCAGTGTTTGTACAGGGAGACAGCTCAAGGGGTCAGGATTGCATGGGAGGGGAGGGCACAGGGAAGAGGTAACTACAGGGAGGAAGAGGGAAGAGAGTTGTTACCTGGGAAACTGCCATCAATGTCACAAAATAAAGGATCTCTGGTGGTGTAGTGCCTAAGGTATTTGACTGCTAACCAGAAGGCTGGTGGCTCAACCCCACCAGCTGTTCCTCAGAAGGAACATTGGGCAATCCATAGAGATACTATCTCAGAAACCCAAGGAGGGATCCCTATGAGTCAGAGCTGACTCAAGGGCAATGACTGTTTTTTTTTTTGGTTGGTCATGAAATAACTTGATTGTACTCATGAGGAATCTGTACCTTGACCAGGAGGCTGTCGTTCGAACAGAACAAGGGGACACTACATGGTTTAAAATCAAGAAGGG
>NW_006921590.1:13546735-13548487 GCF_000298275.1 Orycteropus afer afer | reverse complement strand
TTACAGTCACTGTGTCACTTCATCTCATAGAGGATCTTCCCTCTTTTCCCTGAACCTCTGCTTTACCAAGTGTGATTTCCTTCTCCAGAGCCTTGCTCCTTCTGGCAATATGAGCAAAAGTATGTGAGATAAATTCTAGCCATTCTCCTTCCAGGACAGATTTGTTTATTCTTCTCACAAACCAAAAACCAAACTCACTGCCATCGAGTCAATTCTGACTCAGAGCAAGACCTACTGGGTTTCTGAGGCAGTAAATCTTTACAAGAGTAGACTGCCGTATCTTCCTTCTATGGAGCAGCTGATGGGTTTGAACCCCCAATCATGAGAGCTCCTTTGTTCTTTTGACACTCAATAGTGTTTTCAGTATTCTCCACCAGCACCACAATTCATATGCATCATTTTTCTTCAGTCTTCCTTATTTGCTATCCAGCTTTCACATGCATATCAGGCTACTGAAAATACCATGGCTTGGGGCAGGTACACCTTTGTCTTCAAAATGACATATTTGCTCTTTAATACTTTAAAGAGGTCTTTTGCAGAAGATTTGCCCAGTGCAATATGACATCTGATTTCTTGACTACTGCTTCCATGGGTATTGATTGTGGATCCAAGCAAAATGAAATCCCTCACATCTTCAATCTGTCCTCTATTTATGGTGATGTTGCTTATTGGTCCAGTTGTGAGGATTTTGTTTTCTTTGTGTTGAGGTATAATCCATACTGGAGGCTGTGCTCTTTGTTCTTCATCAGTAAGCACTTCAAATCATCTTCCCTTTCAGCAAGCAAGGTTGTGTCATCAGCATATCACAGGTTGTTAATGAGTTTTCCTCTAGTCCTGATGCCACAGTCTTCTTCATACAGTGCACCTTCTCCAGTTAGTAGCTTAGCATACAGGTTGAATAAATTGGTGAAAGGATACAACCCTGACACACACTTTTCTTGACTTTAAATCATGCAGTATCACCTTTTTCTGTTTGAACAATTGCCTATTGGTCTATGTACAGGTTCCTCATAAGCACACTTAAGTGTTCTAGAATTCCTATTCTTTGAAATTTATTCATAATTTGTAATGATCCACACAGTCTAATGCCTTTGTGTAGTCAATAAAACACAGGTAAAAATCTTTCTGGTGTTCTTGGCTTTCAGTCAAGGACCATCTGACATCTGCAATAATATCCCTCATTCTGTATCTTCTGAATCTGGCTTGAATTCCAGCTGTTCTCTGGCAACAAACTTCTCCATTTTTGAATTATCATCAGGAATATTTTATGTGCATGATATTAATAAAATTCCTCAATGATTTCCAAATTCTGTTGGATCACTTTTCTGTGGGATGACCACAAATATGGATCTCAAAATAGTGAGCATTTCCAGCACTACATCCATTCATTGAAACACCTCAATGGGTATTCATTCAATTACCAGAGCCTTTTTGCTCACCAATTCCTTCAATGGAGTTTGGACTTCTTCTTTAATTCCATGCTTCTTTAATTAATCACATGCTACCTCCAGAAATGGCTGCATGTCAATCAATTCTTTTTGGTACAGTGATTTTGGGTATTCCTTCCATCTTCTTTTGATGCTTCCTGCATCATTCAATGTTTTGCCTATAGAATCCTTCAATACTGTAACTTGAGTTTTGAATATTTTCCTCAGTTCTTTAAGCTTGAGAAATGCTGAGTGTGGTCTTTACTTTTGGTTGTCTAATTCCAGGTCTTTGCACATTTCATTGTAATACTTAACTTTGTCTTTT
>NW_006921590.1:13544130-13546085 GCF_000298275.1 Orycteropus afer afer | reverse complement strand
GCTGAGTAAAATCAGTCAATCACAGAAGGACAAATATTGTATTAGTCCATTATTGTAAAATGTCAAGGCAAGGTTTATATATGGAAGGAAATTTTCTTTGTTGGTTACTAGGGATGAGAGGAGAGGGGAGGGAAGGGAAGGGAATACTCTTAGATAGGTAGAGACAACTATTGATTTGGATGAAGAGAAGGGCAATGTACCGAACGTGAGTATTCAACACAGTGGCATTGAGGAAGAAGTCAGTGAGAGGTGGATGGAAGGTTAGACAACAAAGATCAACCCTTTTGCACATACAGTACTGCATCGCCAGTGAAGGCAAATATTGACATATGGGTGGATAGATGGGTGGACAAGCTGAACTATTAGGTATGGCTATGCAGGGGGGAGTGTGCCCATGATCACATATAGGGTTGGCAGACAATGTTTCTACAAGTGTGTATGTTCTGTAATAATTCCCAGGTATATAATAGTGCTGACAAAGGACAAGGTTGTAGTCACTTCTTGCCCACAGCCAGCTACCCAGAGGGAGTGTGTAGTTGGACCTATGGGCTCAGGACCATAGTCGCAGGGAACATCAAGCTCAATTGGCATAACACAGTACACAAAAACACTGTTCCACATACTACTTTGGTGAGTAGCAACTGAAATCTTAAACGCTTTCAAGCAGTTATCTAGATGCAATGATGGGTCTCTCCTCATCCAGAGCAAAGAAGAATGAAGAAAACCAAAGATGCATGGAAACAATTAGTCCAAGCGACTGGTACAACATGCAATCCTCAGCCTATACAACTATGAGAACGGAAGAACCAAATGGTGCCCGGCTACCACTAGGAGGGGCATCTATCTAGGACATCCTGAATGGAGTTGGAGAACAATGTGGAACAAAACTCAAAATCATTAAAAAAAAAAAAGACCAGGTTTGCTGGTCTGATAGAGCCTGGTGGAAACACTGAGACTATGGCCCCTAGCTGCCCTTCAGGTTTGGAATTGAACCAACTCCTGTGGTTTCCAGCTACACAAAGGATAGCCATGTGAGCTGAACATTCACATGAGGTAGATATACTCCTTGAAGAGATCAATCATGGGAGAATAGAAGGGCTATTTATGCCCAGGGAGACAGCTCTGGTGGCAGGAGTGCATGGGAGGGAAGGACACAAAGAAGAGGTAACTATGGGGAGAGGAAGTGAGAGGAGAGCCGTTGCACTGTGGAAAATTGTAGTCAAACGTCATAAGACAAGGTGTATATGAGCTGCTGTATGGAAAGTGAATTTGCTCTGTAAGCTTTTAACCAAATCACAATTAAAAAAAAAAAAAAAGAATAACAATAACCTTAATATATTAAGGTTATCTTAAATATTCCCATTGGAACTTCAAGACAGTTCCAATACCTAAGGCAATAAGGTTTGAAACAAAATCAGCCCCCAGCGTTGATAGATAAAAACAAAACCAAACCCACTGCCATCCAGTCTATTCTGACTCATAGCAACCCTGTAAGACAGAGTATAACTGCTCCACAGGATTTATAAGGCCGCAAATATTTAAGGAAGCAGACTACATCGTCTTTCTCTCATGGAGCAGCTTTTAGATTGGAACCATCAAACTTTTGGTTAGCTTTAATGACCACACCACTAGGAGTTGATTAACTGAGATAGTTGATCCAGGCTAAATCACTAAGCATGGATTAGTAAACAACATAAGCAGACATATAGGAGACTCCAAAATTGGCTGAGAGGACTGGAAAATGAAACTGGGTAGGACCTCTGGAAGTCTCTGGATCCCTTGCTGGCAAAGGATACTCATTCTCAGAACAATTTTCCTTGGTCCTGGGGAAAAGCCAATGGGACTGCACAATCAAAGAAGCCTCATCTAAGTACACAGGTCTTCAGGAGTGCTGAGCTTCTGCCCTCCATCAACTTTGATCAATCAACTCCTTTATATACATATATAAACAAACT
>NW_006921590.1:13536761-13543085 GCF_000298275.1 Orycteropus afer afer | reverse complement strand
ATTTCTAAGTAAATATTTATAAAACAGGGATGCATAATACAATGAAAATGAATATTAACAATAAAGTACTAACTAGAAATAAACTAACCATTTAAAAACAAATTTCACACAAAGCGGAATAAAAAACTAGAAGTAAAGATTAGTTAGGAATGAATGTAAAAATTGTTCATAGTTTACAATGGCTCTAGGGGCAATTTGGAGAGAGGACTTGAAAATGGAAAGTTCCCATTATTAATATGAGTCTTTATTGTCTGATTTGTTTATAATGAGAATATATCACTTTTTAAAATTAAAAGTATCTATGGCTCCATGCTGAGTTTCCTGCATTTAGTATTTACCTAAGCAAATCACTTACAGAGTAAGATACTGAAGAATTACTTCCTTGCCAATTGCAAGATTCAATTTAAAGCAAATAGGTCAAGCAATAGACAGGATGTCAGCTGGTGCATTTTATAGAACCACTTTACCGACTTATTACACTATGAATTGCCATATAAATACTGATAATAGTTAAATAGATTGCAAATATACACAATCAAGAGTGATTTTTATTTTCCTATGCCCTGTTATGCATCATACAAAGATACAAACCCTTACCTGTTATTTAGTATCTAAAACAACTTGTAGGAAAATATCTAGGCTTTTCACAAATTCAATCAAATAGCAATGATGTTGAAGAGCTTTATCTTCATCCTTTAAGGGCAGCTGCATAATTCCCTGGCATTTATTTCCAATCATTTGTGTTATCAGTTCAGTGTTCAGTGCTGGTCATCTTTCTTTTGTCCATTCACTTGAGTTTCATAGTTATATCTCTTAGTGCAGAAACATGAGCAGTGGATATTCGTTGATAAGTGAACACAAACCTCAACAATTCTTATTTCTTTCTGGCAACAACTGTTTTATTACAGAACCCATATCGATCCTGATATTTGCTTTGTCTCTATTTTTACTCTGCCATTATGTTCTTCAAATATCACCTCTTATAATTGCATTCTGTCTCCTGGTTTCTCTGTGAAGACTGGGTAAAGACTGGCTCATAGTCACACAGGCCGAGGATCGCATGGTGTACCAGTCACTTGGACTAATTGTTTCCATGCATCTTTGGTTTTCTTCATTTTTCTTTGCTCTGGAAGAAAAGAGACCCATCGTTGCGTCTAGATGGCTGCTTGCAAGCTTTTAAAATCCCAGACAGTACTTGCCAAAGTAGGATGTGGAACAGTGTTTTTGTGTAGTATGTTTTGCCAATTGAGCTGGATGTCCCCTGCGACTATGGTCCCGAGCCCACAGGTACAACATTCTTAACATGTTTTTAATGATTGAACCACAATGCCTAGATTCTAGAGAAACCTCCCAAGGCTGCAGTCTACTGGCTGGCATTTTGATTGATGTCCTCATATTCATGTCAAAAAGGCATGTTGTACCATTGACAGAGGAAATAATAGACATCTTTGGGAACACATGATTTTCACTCTTTATGGCACAAATCAAAAATGTAAAAGTGAGTTTCTCATACTGTTATGAAAAAATTTATGAAAGTCATAGGTGAAGCAGGATAAATTTGGGAATAAACTTATTTATATTTTCATCACTTCCTACCTATTGTTGAATTTAATAGGTCTAAAACTTACTCTATTTAATAGTTTGTACAGTTTGCTTACACAGTTTCTTCTCAATCAAAGGCAATTTCCCCCCAGAGGATACATGGAAATATCTGGGGATACTTTTGGTTGCCACTGTTGGGGAATGTCATTGGCATCTGGTGGGTAGAGGCCAAATTTATTTTCTTATATTTTGGTATACCATTTTTAGTGTTGTTGTTGTTGTTATGTGCCGTCGAGTCAAACCCGACTCATAGCAACCCCTCCTTGGGTTTCCGAGGCAGTATCACTACGGAAGTAGGATTGCCCAACCTTCCTTCCGAGGAGTGGCTGGTGGGTTTGAACCGCCAGCCGTCTGGTTAGCAGGCAAGTGTCTTAGCCATTATGCTATACCTGTCCAAATTAATTATTACTTTTTCAGCATCTGTAATTATTTGGATTCATTAATATATTTACCTGTGTATTTAATCTGCATTATTCCTTATAACAAACCTGTTTGTTATAGATTTGCTGCTGACATATTACTCTGTAGTTTCTTTCAGTGGAGTTCTATGAGTGGTAAATACTCTTAGTCTTGGTTTATCTTAAAATATTTTCATTTCTTACTTGCTACTGAGTGATATTTTAGCTGGGTTTAGAATTCTACAAAGATACATGTTTTCCACTAGCATTCTGAAGGTATTTCATTGACTTGTGGCTTGGTGAAAATTCCACAACCACTCTATGTGTTTTTTTTTTTTTTACTTATAGACCAACTGTCTTTTCTCATGATTGTTTTTAAAATGTTCTTTTAAACATTCATTTTCAGATGGTTTATTTTTTAGATGGTTTATTTTATCTATTATTCTACTTAATTAAGTGCAATTCTTATCTATAAGGGTGTGTGATTTTCTTAAATACATTGGTTATTACATTTTTCTTTATTATCTCTTCTTCAATCTATCTTTTTTATTCTGGATATTCTATTAGCATCTAGATCATGTCTTGTCATACTTATCTCTGTTTCTCTGAACGTCCCTTTTATGTTTATCTCATTTTATATCTTGTAACTTTTAACCAAGTAATTTTCTTATGAGTATATTCTGATACACTAAACCTTCTTCAAAAGTGTCTAATCTACTCTTCAACTGTTGAATTTTAAATATCTCTATTATATTTTTTACAATTATATTTGATTATTTTCTAATTCAATTGTTTTTCATTGTGTTCTCATCTTCTGTAATATGTTTCTTTTCTATCACTTCAATAATTTTTAACATATATTTTTATAGTTTCTTTCAAAGCATTATTTTATAATCAAACTTTCAAGTGTGAATCCTCATGTTTGTTGAATCAGCTTTCTCTTCGTTATGATGACCAAATTACATTTGTTGATCACATGCTTATTCTTAGCTTACAATGCATTTTTCCTAAAGGAGTAATATGCATTCTGGGTGGTGGAAGTATTTCTACAAAGACATTTGGCCCTTGTTTTTGTAGGGTGACCACAGATTTTATAGACATTGTGGAGTGCAAATGTTGATATTTGAGTTGAAATTCATAATAAATAGGCTCTGACTATTTGGACCACAGATTTGAAGCGCAATTTGATATGGAATGCTTGCCCCATTACCCCCCTTCTCTCACCACACACTCAAAGACCTGAAAGATAAATAATTTCCTTGTTAGTTCTTGGTGCTATGGATAGTTGGATAAACTCCCTTTGATGAAATACCTATCCTTATATGGTCCTGGCTTCCTGAAGGAGCCCCTATAGCAGTATCAGAGCTTGTGTAACTCTAAAACTATATCTCCTGTACATTTGTAGGTAATTAACTGAGGCCTTAGAGCATAGGACCTATATCTGATCATAGTTGCTCCAAAGCAAGGCATTCTTTCCTTGTTTCTAAAATGGGACAATTTCTTTAAGCTCATATATGCATATATTATAAGTTGTTGTTATATTTTCATATATTTTATCTTTATAAGTAGAGATGGGAAAGTTCATTAATACATTCAATCAGGCTTCAGGAACTGGGCCACTAGGCATCAGTAATGTTGAAGGCAGTTCTAATATCAAAATATATGTGCAATTCTTTCTTCACATAGTAATAGCTTGTCATATTCATGAGTTCAGAGAAACCACTAAATAAAATTGAGTTTATTAATCACATGCATATGCAAAAGCATGTACATGAGAAACATGACTATTCAGGGTAATTCTAAAGGAAATGTTTTTATTTATGTATGAGTTCCTATATACATTACAACAAACACAAGGTCATGTAGGTGCCTATGGCCTAAATAACTCCCAAGTCTTATCTAAACATTTCAGAGATTCTAAGTCTGTGCTCAGCTGTACAGCATCTATTCAATACCTACTACCTAAACCTGGTGCAGAGCCCAGTGCAAAATGACAAAAGTGTATTAAGAATTTCAAGGTGCTGACAGCAGAGCATTAAATTAAGCACAGGGTCCTTCTGAGCATGGCAAGCTGATTCTGTTTCTCTGTTGTGGCAAACCTAATTAAACGTGTTTTTTATTAATTTTTCATGTCCCATTCTCTGTGTGATAGAAAGTGAACTAAAGAATATATATAGTCATTTGTAATGAATCATTGCACAAATATCATAACTGCTTGGACAATTAAGTTAAAATTAGCAACTTTGTTAATTTTGATAACAAAATTTATAAAATTTCAAAACCACAATAAAAATGTTCAGTTTAAGAAGAATCCTTCCTGAACGGATGCTTAGAAAATGTTGAATTGTATTGTAACCATTCCATGATTTGTCATGCAAGACACGCTAAGGAATTCTTAAAGTGATATGAGGTAATGGAGTTGTGACTTCTGAGTAATGAGAAACAGAATCAGCATGTTTTCTACCACAAGGAGACTCAGGAATCAGAGGCAATGTTAGATACACAGAGTTCTTTTTTAGGTATGTTTGTGGAAGTTTTCTTTTCCTTTTCTCTTTTTTTGAATCACATAGAAAACACAAGACAGAAATAGTTTCTGTTCTCCAGCCATTTCATCAACGAGAACATCTGGAACCTAAATATAGATAAGGCTCTAAACATAGTAGTTAGAGTGATTATGACTTTGAAGATGGGAAGAAGCCAGAGTCATGCTATATGTTGATGTTCCAAACCTCGAAACTTAGAGAGAAGTCAGGGTCAACAAACAGAAATGTCAGAAACCACAACACAAATAGGTTCTCAGATATTATATAGGTACAAACATAGAAAAGTGACCCCAAAAGAGAGGCAATCAATATTAATATAAAAACTTGGGTCTAAGTCATGGGTTCCAAGTGAAGCAGAACTGAGTTCTGAACCTGGATCCATCACTAACTAGCTCTGTCACGTTGAGCTTTAATTATTTTATTAAACATTAAGTAAATAGCTTTAATTCACTCAGCCTCAGCTTTTGTATAGATTTATATAAGGGTTGAATGAGATAAACTAAAGTGCTTATGTAAATGCCAGGTCCATAACAAGTACTCAACACAAGCTGAAGAACATATATTCTCGTGAGAATCCCAAACCCCCTGAGAATGTCTAAAACAGTGGCAACTGGATTAGGAATGAGAGCTTGATTCTATATGAATTTTTCTTTTAACTCAGTGCTGGCAAACTTGTCTGCATATGCATATTGGAATCCTGTGGGGATCTTCAGGAGCTCTGGTGGTGTAGTGCTTAAGGTATTTGACTGCTAACCAGAAGGCTGGCAGTTCAAACCCACCAGTCACTTCTCAGAAGGAAGACTGGGCAATCTACTTTCATAGAGATATCACCTTGGAAACTCAAGGAGGGATCACTATGGATAGAATTGACTTAATGGCAGTGAGGTTTTTTTTTTTGGTGGGGATCTTCAGAAATTCCCTATGATTGTGTTCCACTCTTTGAAATTATGATTTAAATAGTCTAGGGTACTGTCTGGGTTTGGACTATTTCTAAGAATAACGTTGTTGTTGCTGTTATGTGCCTTCGAGTTGGACGCGACTCATAGTGACCCCTCCTTGAGTTTCCAAGGCAGTATCCCTACGGAAGTAGATTGCCCAACCTTCCTTTTGAGGAGTGGCTGATGGGTTTGAACCGCCAGACTCCTGGTTACCAGTCAAGTGCCTTAGGCACTACATTACCAGAGCTCCTTTAAGACTCATAGGTAGTTCTAATATCAGACAAGTTTGGGAACCACTACTCTAACTTGTTCTGTGAATTCGTGAAATTCAAGAAATCTCTCCAAGGTACAGACAACAAAGATGAACCCTTTTGCACACACAGTGCTGCATTGTTTGTGAAGGCAAACATTGATCTATGGATGGACAGATGGGTGGACAGGCTGAACTATTAAGTATGCCTATGCAGGGGGAGTGTTCCCAAAGGCAGACAATGTTTATAGGGTTGGCAGGCAATGATTCTACAAGTGTATTTGTATGTTGTGTAATAATTTCCAGGTATATAGTAGAGTTGACAAGGGACAAAGTTTTAGTCACTTCTTGGTCATTGTCAGCTACCTAGAGGGAGCAAGTAGTTGGACCTGTGCACTAGGGACCAAGTTGCAGGGGACATGAAGCTTAATTGGCATGACATACCACACAAAAGCATTGTTCCACTTCCTACTTTGGCAAGTAGCAACTGGGATCTTAAAAGCTTGCAAGCAGCCATCTAGATGCAACAATGGGTCTCTCCTTATCCAGAGCAAAGAAAAATGAAGAAAACCAAAGATGCATGGAAATTATTT
>NW_006921590.1:13525751-13536556 GCF_000298275.1 Orycteropus afer afer | reverse complement strand
TCTGGAATTGAACCCACCCCTGTGGCTTCCAGTCAAACAAAAGACAGGCATATGAGCTGAACATTTATATTACGTAGAGATCAATCAAGGGAGAATAGAAGGGCTGAGTGTGCACAAGGAGACAGTTCTGGGGGATAGGATTCCTTGGGAGGGAAGGACACAAGGAAGAGGTAAATATGGGGAGGAAGTGAGAAGGGAGCTGTTGCACTGTGGGAAATTGCAGTCAACATCATGAGACAAAGTGTATATGAGCTACTGCATGGAAAGTGAATTTGCTCTGTAAACTTTTACCTAAACCACAGTAAATGTTTTAAAAAGAGAAATCTCTCCAAGGCTCAGTTACCTTTCCTATAGCATATGCTGGAGCAGGAGAAGTATATATAGACAAATACATATACATAAACATATATAATAAGGACTCTGTTGGTTTCATATCACTGAATTTGAAGCCAGAACCAATTGGATTGTGTATAATTTTAGCCACTTACTAACTCTACAATGTTAAGTAACTTAATTTATCCATACTTTAGTTTCCTTATCTATTAATAAGACATATGGAACTATAAACCTCATAGGTTTATTATAAATATTAAATAATCCATATAAAGAACTTAATGTTTGGTGACTAGCACATAATTAAGCTTCGAAAGCTTTGTTAGGTATTATTATTCCCTTTATGATTATTTTTAGCTTATAAACATTTTACATATTAATTATTGAGTTGCTCATTTTGCATTTGCTTATATATATTGATTTCTTAATTTCAACATTGATCTGATCTAAAAGACACCACCTCTCCCCCGGATCAACCCTGATCTTTTCAATCTGAAGTTACTCTATCAACTTTCATAAGCAAAAACATTCCATTATATGATAATAGTATAGCCCTTTGCTTGTACCTGAAACAAATACACCTCAAAGAAAATCGATAAAATATAAATGACACATTATAAATTTCTAAGACTGGGAAAAAGTAGCATGTACACTGTGATAACATACCCTAGATCCTATTAGAAATCTACAGTTCTAAAAAGGGAATAATATTTTTCCGAAGCAAACTCAGCATGTTTTACATTACATAGTAGTTTTATTTTTTTTACAAGAATGGTGAAAGAATAAGAAACAAATTAGGGACAACCAAAAGAAATTTCTAGAAGGACATTTAAAATACTTATACACACAGATTTCAAAAAACCTGAACCCAGTGCCACCAAGTCAATTCTAACTCACAGAGACCCTACAAGACAGAGAATTGCCCCATTGGGTTTCCAAGGCTATAAATCTTTTGAAGTCAACTGCCTCATCTTTCTCTTGTGGAGTGGCTGGTGACCTTTTTGGTTTGCAGATGAGTGCTTTAACCATTGTGACACCAGGGTATGTATTATCTATACACACACACACACACACACACACATGTATATTTAACACAGAGACAGCAAGTCAATTCTGATTCATAGTGATGCCCATAAGATTTCCAAGGCTGTAAATCTTTATGGAAGTAGATTGCCTTCTCTGCCTCTTGTGGACCAGCTGCTGGGTTTGAACTGCCGACCTCCTGGTTAGCTGCAAAATGCTCTACGCACTGAGCCACCAGAGCTCATATATAAAGACAGAGATAGAGACAGAGATAGATAGATATAAGTATATAGCTTTGTTTTGTTTTGTTTTTTTAGCAAATAGTACCAGGAAGAGCAGGTGAACATTTTTCAAAGATGGAAGGTCACTGTGGGTGGGTGGGTGATTGACTTTAAATATGGACCACAGCTATGGTAGGAGAACTAAGAGGCTAAATATCTTAGGTAAAAATAAGGAGTCCGGGGAGGCAAATAAACAGAAGATAAAAGTAATGGTACACATTTCTCTGCACTTATTTATCCATTTTATTATTATTCATTTTAGTTGGCTTTTTATAAGTGCTTCTCCTTCATGGAGGCCTTTTCTTATTTTTACCTAACTACCTAAGCCTTGGGAGCTCTGGTAGCATAGTGCCTAAGGCACTTGACTGCTAACCAGAAGGCTGGCGGTTCAAATCCACCAGCCACTCCTCAGAAGGAAAGTTGGGCAATCTACTTCCATAGTAATACTGCCTCAGAAACCCAAGGAGGGGTCTCTATGAGTCGGGTCCGACTCGATGGAACGTAACACCACCACCACCACCTAAGCCTTGCTGAGGCATAACATTAAGGACAGGGAATTTCAATTAATAAAGGTTGAATTGTATTAATGGTGGCAAAGGAGCAGCAAAAAGATACTGTGAAGAAAAAAACAAATATGAGAAGAAGAAGAAACAATGTTACAATTGAGCCTGAGTTGGAATCACCTTAACCCTCATTTACCCTTGGTGTCAACAATTAGCTCATTCTATTTAGGGACCATATGTTTTCAATTGAAAGACAGGACTGAGTGAACAATACTCATAATGTTATTATCATGCATATATCATTTTATATTAGCTTTTGAAAACCCAGCGGCATAGAACACTAAAAGAATCACACTGAGAAACTGAATCTGGTTTCTTCTTTCAAATTAAAGTTTTATTTCAAAACCCATCTTCTCAGATTCTAAAATGGAGTCATTTTGACAATGTTTCTTCCCAGTGCACATCTAGATAAATTACAAAGCTGATGTGAGTTGAGGGAAAATGGATAGAAGTGGAAGAAAACAAACAAAAAGCCATTCTAAATATGCTTTGGAAGCAATGTAATGCATTTTGTATCAAACTGCTGATTCAGTGAACCTCAACAGAAATTACTGCATTCTATCATGGATTATGATACACTCCAGGTTAAGTTATATGAGTCTCATATTGTCAAAGTACAATTTATTATATACAAAGCCTGAATGTTGGAGCTAGGAAATCTCCTCATGGTGGCACAGTGTGGTAAGATGAACCCTGTGACAGTAATTCATTAAGGAAGACCTATGACCCAAGGGTCAACATGAGTTGTAACTGATTCAATGGCAATTGATTTGGTTTTTCAATTATTTTAAATTATGAACTAGTACAGATAAGGTCTCTGGTAGTGTAGAGCTTATGGCATTTGATGGCTAACCACAGGCTGGCAGTTCAAACCCACCAGCCAGTCCTTGGAAAGTTAGGTGATCTACTTCTGTAGTGATACCGCCTTGGAAACCCAAGGAGGGATCGCTATGAGTCAGGTCTGACTTGACGGCATATAACAACAACACAGGTAAGGTCCTAAGCATTGCTGAAAATTGATACCATGGAGGGATTTCTTCATTCTAGGTGCTCAGATTTTAACAGACGTCTATCAAATTAGCTTACACAAAGACAAACACCAATTAAATAAAAGCAAAGGACAAGGTGAGGGGCATTCAATTAAGTGGTAGCTTATCACAGTGTGTGTTTATATACAAACCTATTGCTTATGGAATGGCTAAGTGTTTTATATGCATTCATTTTAATCATCACAACACTAAGAGGTGGAGATCCTATTTTCGCTCTCCTTAAGCAGATGAGAATGTTAAGGCAAAGGGAAGTGAAGTAACTTACCCAAGGTCCTACAGCTGGTAAACTTTACAGTGAAAGTGTGAGCTGTACCATCCTATTCTAAGCCCATACTCTTAGACACTTTACTGCGCTGCAGAGAAAGAGTAAAGAGATAGAGCTGAGATTCAGATATGAGTTTCTATACAAAACATTCCACTGCATGGTGTGAGAGCCAGAAAAGAAAATGACCAGAATGATAAGTTGAAAGGAGCTCTGGTGGTGCAGAGTGCAAGGCATTTGGCTGCTAACTGAAAGGGTGGCAGTTCAAATCCATCAGCTGCTTCATGGGAGGAAAATGAGGCAATCTACTTCCCTAAAAATTTACAACCTTGTAAATCTAATGCGGGTCCGCTATGAGTTGGAATCAACTCAACGACAGTGGTTTTTTTTTTTTTTTTTTGGTTTGGTAATGAGTTGAAGGTGTAAAGTTAATGGATTTGTGAAATCCTGAGAGGAAAGGGATTACAATGTTTCATAGCTTGCAAGTTTCATTGGAGTCATGAATACACAGCAGAAGGTGTGATTCGTCAGGGATCATAGTGCAACCACACTGACAGGGATGCATTCTGAGAGCAGAACACACACTGAAGTCACCGCCTGGGACAGCTTCATCATGAAAGCCAAATGATTGCACAAGGAAGGATGGCTCCCATATTTCCTTAAACAACTGATGATCACAAAGAAAGCATACAAAACAAATGAAATGAAAAACAATTTTCTAGGGAAAACTGTTATTTGAGCAGTCTGTTTTTTGTTATTAGGTGCCATTGAGTTGGTTTTGACTTATGACAGAATGACCAACTACTTAGGTTATATTACCTTTAATACTCATGGCAGCACCAAGCACCATGATTAAACATACTCTAAATAAAAATTCTCATCATCAGGGTGTTATCTACCCATTCTGGTTTGCCTAGGACCTTCTTTAACACTTAAATCTCACATCCCTGGAAACTCCTCTGTCTCCAGGTAAACAGGACAGTTTGCCGAAGGTTATCTCAGTTTTAAAATAGAAACTCCTTTCAGATAATGTGGGCAAACCAAGACAATCGGTCATCCTATCAGGATAATACATGACATTAACAATTTGTCATTATTATATCCCAAAAAGGGAATGTATAGGTTTAAAAATTACTAAGAGAGTAATTGAGAATGTGGAAGAAAGAAATTGAGTATAGCAGATTATGAAAATATGTGCAACAGTGTTGAAAATTGTGCAACAAAAAGAAATAGGAACTATATATCAGTTTTCTCATTGACATGCTATTTTCAAGAATATTATAATTTCTATAAATGTTTAAATTAAAAATAACTAAAAAAATATTTTTAAAAAAAATAAATGGTATTTGATGTGGTTAAATCAATAATTAGGAAAAAAATATATTTTAAGCTGTCCTTGATATTATATGGGAAAGAAATTTAAATAAAGTGAAAAAAATGTTTCAGCCAAAAGATGTGTTGAATTTATCCTGCAGCATAATACTACTTCTACATTTAGATCTCAAGTCCTTTTAAGCATATGTTCAATAGGAAAAATTTTGAAATGGTCTCATTTAACTTTTTTGCATTGCTTTTAAGTTATCTAGAAGATTTTTACATAGAGGCAACACTGCAGATTTATATACTGCTGTCTGTGCAAGAAAATCACTGAACATTGAAGTCTAATGTTCCCTACATCTGGGTATCAATGAACTGTAAAGTGAACGTAAAATGTTCTGGATGAAGTCTCTTAAATCAGTTATATCATTTAATTTGATCTCCATTAAAAAGCAATTGGTTCAAGACAACTGGTGTAGCAAGAAGAAATACCAGAAGGGTGTGTGTGGGGGGAGTCGGAAACCTCTTCAAACTTATCCTTATAGGTCCAAATAATGTCATTTAAATAAACATGAAAGGCAAAGCCAGAAAGCGTTGTTCCCGATGTTCATATAGAAAACTCCCTTGCTTTAAGATACCTCAAATATGAAGCAAAATGATGCACTAAATCTACGTTTAATACACTTCTCGCTTAGACACAAAAATCCTCTATCATTTAAATGCTGAGCATGACAGAACATAAATACACACAAAGGTAGCTTCTTAAAAGGAACATTTTAAAATTAAATTTAAAATATTTTTGTTTGCTTTGAATACTGTGACTTAGTTCAGAGTGTTTGCAAAAGCAATTGTCTTTGATAAACTGGGCTGACACTAAAAAGTATTAGCAGGAACAGAGGAAACAGGAATGAAGTACCCAAGCAAACCTGAAAGCATTCCCTAAACCCCTATCTATAAAGTAGACTCTTGTAAAACGAACAATGGTTATTTCCAAGAGCAGTTTCTGGAAGGAGCAAGTTGTGATTCATTGAAGACGTGGAATATAGATTTCAAAACTAGAACTGCTTTGCTAAAAAAATAATTAAATAAAATAAGACGATCCCAGCATCTAAAATGCTACACATCCTATTACCACTTCCAGAAGTAGAATTTGCCAGTGCCTTGTTGATAAATGATTTGGGGCACAGGTGGTGTTTTTATCTTTTGGAACACATGGAAAGGACACAGTTGAGAAGAAAAAAAAAAAAAAAACATAAATGAAGATGGAGAGTTGAAGTAAAATATATATATTGGACCATTACACCTGAGATTAAAATGATGTGTTGCTGGCAAGTAGTAAGTTGCATCCCATGAAAACAAGGATACTCTGTCAGGAACTTCACCTACATCCTGAGCATTTAAAACAACATGCATGGAATTCAATGATGTTAGGAATTAGAGAAAAGGATTTAGATAAAACAGGAGGAGCTAAATCAATTGAAGACCACAGGTGTGATAAAGAGAGTGAATTCATGGGGGAGTTCCCAGGAGTAAACAACAGGGACAAGTACAGATAATAATCACTTTTCTCCAGAGGAAAGTAAAGTTAATCAACCAAATGACAACATTTTAAAGCATGCTGGTAACTTGACAGCACAGATATCACCAAGTTCTTATCCAATGAAGGTTCTGACTAGAATTTATCTTCTATACAAGATATGAATCCAGTAGGGAAAAGGGGGGGGGGGCAACATGAATTGACAAGAAGTATTGACCCATAGAGAAATACACAAACTCAGGGAGGGGACAATGAAACAAGAAAAAGAAATTTGAATGAGAAAGGAAGAGGTGAAAGAATATGACAGTATATGGCATATGAGATTGATTTCAACTAGATTTATTGGCTACCAACCAAGGGCAAGGCAAGGGACTATGACGTGTAGAACAAGATAAATAATGGCACATGAAGGAAGATGTTTTCTTGATTGAGATTACAAAACATTCAAGAAAGACAAAATATGGTAGTGATGGACCCTATAAATCACCTAGGGTGACTTTATGAATTAATGGCTAAACACACTGACCCTGGAATCAAATGGCTCATCTTAGACTACTGACTATCTGACCTAACTATATGCATCCCCTTGGACTTATTATCTCAAACCCATCAGCCACTCCTTGGACAGAAGATTGGGCAATCTACTTCCATAGTGATAATACCTCAGAAACCCAAGGAGGGGTCACTGTGAGTCAGGTCCAACTTGACAGCAATGAGTTTTTTTGTTTTGTTTTGTTTTGGTTTGGTTTGGTTTTTTGCTCCCTACATGTGGGGTTGCTTGAGTCTGGCTATTCTCTCCACTAAAGTTTTCATAAGAATTCCCTGTCTACATGGATCTCCCTACTGAGCTCACTGCTCTTTCTTCTCAGTGCTTGAGCATAGAGTGAGATCAGATGCACAGTTACCCTCATGGTTTCCCTACATGCTGCTCGGTTTGTTAATAGTCCCTTTATTAAAATCTTTGTGAAATATCCTAATTTGAGTGTGTCATTTCACCTGTCTCCTGACATTCTAAATGATAGATGCAAATTATTTTCTTTTTTTAACTTTTTATTGTGATTTGGGTGGAAGTTTTCAGAGAAAATTTGTTTTCCATTCAACAATTCATTCACATTTTGTTTTGTGATATTGATTGCAATCTCCACAATGTAATAGTGCTCTCCCCAGTTCTTCCCTATGTTTCTCATTTCTATTAGTCCTTCTTTCCTATCCCTTGCTACTTTCTGAACTTTATCCCTGGGCAACTGTTCTGGTTACCTAGTGTCACTTGACAGGAAAATACCACAAATGGTATGGCCTTAACAAACAGGAGTTTATTCTCTCACAATTTGGAGGCTTTAAGTCCAAGTTCAAAGTGCCAGTCTCTAGGGGCTGGGTGAAAGCCCCTCAACCTTGGACTTCAGCTCTGCCTCATGCTCCCAGCCCACTGAAGCTAGAATCAACTCTTCACTCAGGCAGCTACTGGCTGCTGAGGCTAACAAGCCCAAGGGCGACAAATAAAATGGCACAGTCCCAATGACACCAAACCACACATCAGGCCATTATTTCAAGTCCATTGTAAGTCCCAAGGCTGGCAGAGCATGGCAGGCTGCTGAACAATGACATGGCTACATGCAGGGTCCAAGCATGCCATAAGCTAAAGACTATCCCCAAGGCTTCTCCTTATATACAGGAAGCAGACCACATCCAAAGGCAGCTACTAAGCTGCTTGTGGTAGATCCCACCTTGGAGTTGATTGCCGGTCTCATCATGGGGAATAACTACATCCAGCTGCTCAGCCACTCAATCAGGCCCAGCCAAGTTGACATACAAATTTAACTAGCACCACAACAAATTCTTTATACATGTTTTTGACATTTAATTTTTACTGCTCTGTGAAAAAGGTTTGATTATTATCTACATTTATTTTTGTTGTTGTTGTTACATGCCAGCAAGTCATCTCTGACTCATAGTTAACCTATGTACAACAGAATTAAACTCTACCCAGTCCTGCTCTAGCCTCACAATCCTTGCCACACCTGAGCCCATAGTGTCAGCCACTGTATCAATCCATCTGCTTAAGGGCCTTCCCCTTTTTCACTGATCCTCCAACTTTACCAAGCATGATATCCTTCTCTAGGGAATGGTCCCTTCTGACATTATGACCAAAGTTGGTGAGACCAAGTCCAGCCATTCTTGCTTCCAAAGGCATTTTGGCTGCACTTGTTCCTTGACAGATTTGCTCATTCTTCTAGCAGTCCATGGGACTTTCAGTATTCTTTGGCAACACCACAACTCAAAAGCATCAACTTCAGTCTTCCTTATTCACTGTCCAGTTTCATATGCAGATGAGATGATTGAAAACACCATGGCTTGTGTTAGGTGCACCTTAGTCTTCAAAGAGACATTTTTGCTCTTCAGCACTTTAAAGAGGTCTTTGTAGCAAATATCCCTAGTGAAATATGTATTCTGATTTCTTGACTGCTGTGTCCTTTGATGTTGGTTGTGGAACCAAGTAATACGAAACTTTTGACAACGTCAATCTTTTCTCCATCTATAATGATGTTGCTTATTGGTCAGTTGTGAGAATTTTTGCTTTATGTTGAGGTACAATCCATACTGCTGACTGTAGTCTTTAATCTTCATCAGTATGTGCTTCAAGTCATCTTCACTTCGAGCAAGTAAGGTTGTGACATCTGCATGTCTGAAACACCAGTGGCACAGCCTCTAGCCTAACAGCAACATGCAAGCCACCACAGTATGAAAAACTGACAGATGAGTGGTGGATCCATATTTTATGGATAAGGAGATTGAAACTCATGAGGCTAATTCACTTGTCTAAGATCAAACAAAGTTCTGAATATGGGGGTTGGAACTCTGCAATCTGCCTGCAGAAGTAATGACCGAGATGGGAGATGAGAAACTGTTAACCAGATTTTCTAAAACCGGGGGTTAAAGTGTCAGAAACCACACAGTGATACAAAGAAATAATACTGATCTCAAGTTTTATGATGGATTATTAAACATATCGATTGTATCTCTTAAGATGTATTTTTTGGGAATGATAGAAAATTATGGGGACAAGGTCTTTAGGAGTCTTGCCATTTGATGCCCCAGATTTTTGTCAACAACTTAAAGGAACACAAAGAAGACAGCCTATTAAATGTGCTGATGCAGTAGCCCTGGGATAGAAGGCTAAAAGTTTAAGCATCTCAAAAATGTTGATTAGCTGCTACTAGAGAAAATGAAATGAAATGGAATAATAATAATATTTCATCATATTATGTGTATTAATCAAGTGCCTTGCTTCCTGCAGACAAAAGTCCAACTCAGACAGGCTTAAGCATAGAGGAAACTGGTTGGCTCATGAAACTAAAAATTCTAGATGGGGCATTAAATGCAGAAAAACTAAAGGGACTCAGATATGCCCTGAGGTGACTTCTCTCTCACTGTAACTCTCTGCTCTGCTTTCATTATATTGGATTTTGATAGAGTTCATGTCATCAGGAAGGTTGACATTTTACCTATCAGGTTCAGGTCCACTAAGAAGAGAAAAACTGTCTTCCAAACATCTCTACAAATGACCAGAATTGCATATCATTGACTCTGAAATAGATCAAACAGGCATCACTGGCTGCAGCCAGAGGATTCTAGTGTCCTGATTGGCCAGGCAAGAATCCCATGATCACCCCAGAGAGGAACTGGGCTCCACATAACCAAATGAATTACAAGTTCAAGAAAGGAAGAAGTCCAAAGAAAATCAGAAAGATGTTATTATAAAAGAATGATAGTTGCACAACATGATGATCACAATTAATGTCACTAAATTGCACATGTAAGAAATGTGAAATGGAAAATGCTTGTTATGCAAATATTTACAATAATTAAAAAAGAAAAAGGAAAATGAATGAGAGTTACATTAGGAAAAAGCACAATGAAAACAGATACTGATGACCAAATTCAAAACAGTAATTTCAAAAATATAGAATGAGAAGAAAAAGCTTAACTACATTATTATTAAAATTAAAAGGGTCTTGGAGTTTTTAGATGACAGCAAACTCAATACGAATCAACAGGCTTATTTGGCTATTAAAATAGGCTCAAACTACACATTGTTGTGTACACTGTTCATGATGATAGAGGTAATTTTTATATTTATCTGCACTTATCAGATTACACCTTGAATATTATTTTAGGTGCTAAACTTCACATCTTGAGAGAGATATTGAAAAGTTGGTGTCCACCAAATTGAGACTTATAAATTGGCCCGGGATTCATAACTTTTGAGAAATGCATGAAGAAACAGATAGGAATGTTCAGATGGGAGAAGGAACAATTTGGAGAGGTTATAATATTTGTCGGGAACTCTGGTAGCATAGTGCCTAAAGCACTTGACTACTAACCAGAAGGCTGGCGGTTCAAACCCACCAGCCACTCCTCGGAAGGAAGATGGGGCAATCT
>NW_006921590.1:13524026-13525461 GCF_000298275.1 Orycteropus afer afer | reverse complement strand
TGCCCAACCTTCCTTCCAAGGAGTGGCTGGTGGGTTTGAACTGCCAGTCTTCTGGTTAGCAGTCAAGTGCCTTAGGCACTACACTACCAGAGCTCCTTTACAGAGGTTAGATAAATTTAAATAAAGGATACACATGGAAGTCAGTAGCCCTCCCCTTCATCAATTTTGATGTTAAACAGGATTTAGTTAACAATTTCTTAAATATGTTACCAAAAGGACTGTCAAATTGGGTTAAAACAGTAAACTACAATTTCCACTTGGAGGTTTAGCCACTCAAGATCAAATCCTACTACTTAGAGCCAAGCTTTTCACCCACTGTTTATGAGTTATAGAACTATAGGTAATTATCCTCTATAAACCACATTCCTCCGTTTGTAAAGTGAGGATAATAGTCTTTCCCAGCTGGAGCATTAAATTATTTAATCCCTATTGGCACTTAGTGCATGTCTATAAGTATTCAATATTAGCCACTATTATTATGACAAATTTGATCATGGGTAGTATATACTTTGCTATACAGATGGGGTATAGCAAAGTGATGATAGAGCTTGAAATAAAGTTTCCTTTTGTATTACAAAATAAGGTTAGTTAGAGGTCTTATTGTTCTACACCAACAGAAGCTGAAAGTTGTTGAAGTAATCCTTTCACAACAACTTATTTCCTTGAGGTCTTAGTTACTTAAGACTAATTCTTTACAATATTATTAAGTCCTGGTGATGGACGGCTCTACTGGAAAAGTTCATGAAAGAGTCCTTAGCTTGGCAACCAACATTTCACTCCTCTTGGGGGAAAAAAAAATTTGAACTCTGAATGTTAACATATCAAAAAGACAATAAGCAGAAGTCACTACATATATCTTTAGAAGTTATCGAGAGAGCCTAACATAAACAAGAACACCTAGATCTATATATAGCTTCACAATCAGAACAAATTTGCATGTCTTAGCTTTGACTTGTTTCCTTGTCTTTGGAAAATCACAGACTTGTGTCAAAAGCAGTTGGATCAACTATGTTTTGTCTACTTTCTCTATATTAACAAATAAGGTACATACTTTGTTCCAATTATCAATTCAAGGCATCAACCCCAAATTCTAATTGTCACATTTAAGATATATTGTGTACCCTTAAATTCCCTGCCACCTATTACAGAAAGATGTGGCAGGCTGCTCGTGGAAAGATTTAACAGCCCTTGAAACCCTATGGAGCAGTTCTACTGTGTCCTATAGGGTCACTCTGACTCTGAATCAACTCATCAGCAGTGGGAACTTTCTGTTTGTTTGTTTGTTCTGGGTTTTTGGCAATGTTCCAGAGCTAAACAGGATTCCAAACTGAGAAAACTATCACGGCTAACTTTGTCACATAACAATATTATCAACATCTTTGCCACTCAGAAAACAAAATCCACTGTTATTCTGTCTAGAGGAAAGAAAGTAAAA
>NW_006921590.1:13516765-13523027 GCF_000298275.1 Orycteropus afer afer | reverse complement strand
TCATCTCTCCATTTATTGTGATGCTGCTTATTGGTCCAGTGGTGAGGATTTTTACTTTCTTTATGTTGAGAAGTAATCCATACTGCAGACTGAAGTCTTTAATCTTCATCTGTAAGTGCATCAATCATCCTCAATTTCAGCAAGCAAAGTTGTATCATCTGTATATTGCAGGTTGTTAATGGGTCTTCCTCCAATCCTGATGCCACATTCTTCTTCATATAATCCAGCTTCCTGAATTATTTGCTTAGCATACAAGTTGAATAAGCATGGTGAAAGGATACAACCCCAACACACTTCCTTTCTTATTTTAAACCATGCAGTATCTCCTTGTTCTGTTCGAATGACAGTCTCTATGTGTACAGGTTCCTCATGAGCACAATTAAGTATTCTGGAATTCCCATTCTTCTCAATATTATCCATAATTTGTTATGATCTGTACAATCGAATCCTTTTGCATAGTCAATAAAACATTAATAAACATCTTTTTGATATTCTTTCCTTCCAGCCAAGATCCATCTGATATCAGCAATAATATCCCTCATTCCACATACTCTTCTGAATCCAGCTTGCATTTCTGGAGTTCTCTGTCAATATACTGATGCAACCGTTTTTTAATTATCTTCAGTGAGATTTTACTTGTGTGTGATATTCATGATATTGTTCAATAATTTCCACATTCTGCAGGATTACTTTTCTTTGGAATGGGTACAAATATGAATCTTTTCCAGTCAGTTGGCCAGGTAGCTGTCTTCCCAAATTCTCAGCATAGAAAAGTGAGTGCCTCCAGCATGGCATCTGTTGAAACATCTCAAAGGCATTCTATCAATTCCTGGAGTCTTGTTCTTTGTCAATCACTTCAGTGAAACTTCAACTTTATCTTTTAAAACCATTGGTTCTTAATCATATTCCACTTCCTGAAATGGATGAACACCAACCAATTCTTTTTGGTACGGTGACTCTGTGTATTTTCTATCTTCTTTTGATGTTTCCTGCACCATTCAATAATTTTCCCATGGAATATTTCAATATTGCAACTCGAGGCTTGATTTTTTTCTTCAGTTCATTCAGCTTGAGAAATGTTAAGTATGTTCCTCCCTTTTGGTTTTCTAACTCCAGGTCTTTGAACATTTCATTGTAATAATTGACTTTGTCTTCTTGAGCTGCTCTTTGAAATCTTCTGTTCAGCTCTTTTATCTTGTCATTTTTTCCATTTGTTTTAGCTACTCTCCATTCAGGGCAAGTTTCAGAGTCTCTTCTGACATCCATTTTGGTCTTTCCTTCCTTTCCTTTCTTTTTAATGACTCTTTGCTTCCTTTATGGATGATGTTCTTAATGTCATCCCACAATTTCTCTGGTTTTTGCTCACTGGTGTGCATCAAATCTGTTCTTCACATGGTCTCTAAATTCAGGGAGAATATAAACAAGGTCATATTTTGGCTCTCGTGGACTTGTTTTGATTGTCTTCAGCTTCAACTTGAACCTGCATATGAGTAGTTGATGATCTGTTCCACAGTAAGCTCCTGGCCTTGTTTTGGCTGAAGAGATTGAGCTTCTGAATTACCTCTTGCCACAAATGTAGTCGATCTGATTCCTGTGTACTCCACCTGGTGAAGTCCATGTGTATAGCCATTGTTTGTGTTGAAAAAATGTATTTGCAATGAATAAGTCATTGGTCTTGCAAAATTCTATCATGAGATCTCCAGTGTTATTTCTATCACCAAGGCCATATTTTGCAACCACTCATGATTCTTCTTTGTTTCCAACTTTTGCACTCCAATCACCAGTGATAATCAATGCACCCTGATTTCATATTTGATCAATTTTAGACTGCAGAAGTTGGTAAAAAATCTTCTTCATCTTTGGCTTTGGTGGTTAGTGGATAACTTTGAATGATAGCAGTATCCTTGTAGGCATATGGATATTATCCTATCACTGACAGCATTGTACTTCAGGATAGATCTTGAAACATTTCTTGTGATGATGAATGTCATGCAATCCTCTTCAATTTGTTATTCCAAGCATAGTAGATCATATGGTTCTCTGATTCAAAAAGGCTAAAACCAGTCCATTTCAGCTAACTAATGCCTAGGATACTGATGTTTATGCATTCCAGTTCATTTTTGACAACTTCCAATTTTCCTAGATTCATATTTTGTGCTTTCCATATTCTGATTATTAATGGATGTTTCTTCCCATTTTGAGTCATGCTCCATTAGCAAATGGAGGTCCTGAAAGCTTTATTCTATCCATATCATTAAGGTCAGCTCTACGCTGTGGAAGCAGCTCTTCTCCAGTCATATTTTGAGTGCCTTCTGACCTGAGGAGCTCATCTTCTGGCACTATATTGGACAATATTTCAGGGCTATTCATAAAGATTTCCAGTAATATATCAGACAGTGTTTCATTGCTATTCATAATGTTTTCACCACCAATTCTTTGAGAAGTGGATGACCACTGCCTTCTTCTGAGTCTATCTTAGTCTGGAAGTTCTGCTGAAACCTGTCTTCTACAGGTGATCCTGCTGGTATTTGAAATACCAGTGGCATAGCCTCCAGCCTCAAGCAACACACAAGCCACCACAGTACGACAAACTGACAGATGAGTAGTGGTGACTGTTGGATGGGAGGTGTGAATTCTTCACATGCAATGCATGAAGTATAAACATAGGAAATTTAGAAGTTGTTAAAAATGAAAGGAAACACATAAACATCAATATCCTCTGCATTAGGGGGCTGAAGTGAACTGCTACTAGTCATTTTGAATCAGAGAATCATATGAGCTACTATGCTGGGAAGGACAAATTGAAGAGGAATAGTGTCACATTTCATCCCAAAAAGAGTGTGAGAAGAAAATGTGGAACAAAATTCAAAAACACCAATATGAACAGACTTACTGGTCAGATAGAGACTGGTGGAAGCCCCAAGACTATGGCCCTGGGTTACCCTTTGGTTCTAGAAATGGACTCACTGCCATGGATTGGCTCTCAGCCCAACAGTAGAAAGACCTACATGCAGAACACCTACCCCAGGGTAATGTACCCACCTACTCTAGGGAGATGCACCCATTAGATCAATCAGCCATAAGACACCAGGGGGACAGTGGTCATATATAGGGAAAGCTAGGCAGACAGGAATGCACAGTTAAGAAGGGCAGAGGGATGGGGTAACCATATGGAGGGAAGGGGAGGAGAGTTTTTTATGGTTGGGGATGGTAATCGGGGCAATGAAATAAAATGTGCATGAACTATCAATTGTAAAACAAATTTGCTTTTTAAATTTGCATCCAAAGCACAATTTAAAAAAAAGGAAAAAGACCTATCCTGAAGTACAATGCTATGACAGGATAATATCCAATGCCTAGAAAGAAGACCAGTTAATACTACTATTTTTCAAATTTATGCACCCACCAATAAAGCCAAAGATGAGGAAATTGAGTATTTTTACCAACTTTTTGCAGTCTGAAATTGACTAAACATGCAACCAAGATGTACTGATTATTACTGGTGATTGGGATGTGAAAGTTAGAAACAAAAAAGAATCACTGGTAGTTGGAAAATATGGACTTGGTGATAGAAATGATGCTGGAGATCACATGATAGAATTGCAAGACCAATTACTTATTAATTGCAAATACATTTTTTCAACAACACAATGAGAGCTATACCTCACCAGATAGAATATACAGGAATCAGATTGAGTACTTCCATGGAAAGAGGTGATGGAGAAGGTCACTATTTTCAGGCAAACCAAGGCCAGGAACTGAAAGTGGAACAGACTAACAACTATGCATAGGTAAGTTCAAGTTGAAGCTGAACAAAAGTAAAACAAGTCCATGTGAACCAAAGTATGACCTTGATTTTATCCCAACTGAAATTAGAGACCATCTGAGGAATAGATTTAATGCATTTAACACCAGTGACCAAAGACCAGACAAGTTGTGAGATGACATGAAGAACATCACAGATGAAGAAAGCAGAAGGTCATTAGAAAGATGGGAAAGAAAGAAGAGAGTAAAATAGATGTCACCAGAGACTCTGAAACTTGCTCTTCAATGGAGAGTAGCTAAAGCTAATGGAAGGAATAACAAGATAAAAAAATTGAACAGAAGATTTCAAAGAGCAGTTCAAGAGTCAAAGTCAATTATTACAATGAAATGTGCAAAGACCTGGAGTTAAAAAAAAAAAAAAAATGAATAAGAAGATGTCTGATATTTCTCAAGCTAAAAGAAATGAAGAAAAAATTCAAGCCTCAAGTTGCACTACTGAGAGTTGCTCTGGGCAAAATACTTAATGATGCAGGAGGCATCAAAACAAGATGGAAGGAATACACAGAGTTACTGTACAAAAATGAATTGGTCAAGGTTCAATTATTTCAGGAGGTGGCATATGATGAAGAACCAATGTAAGTAAAGGAGTAAGTTCAAGCTACACTGAAGGAATTGGAGAAAAACAAGGCTATGGGAATTGATGGAATAACCATGGATATATTTCAATGCAGAGAGGCCACACTGGAGGCACTTATTCATCTATGACAAGTAATTTGGAAGACAACTACCTGGCCAAATCACTGGAAGAGATCCATATTTGTACCCATTCCAAAGAAAGGTGATCTAACAGAATGTGGAAATTATTAAACAATATCAATAATATTACATGCATGAAAAATTTTGCTGAAGATAATTCAAAAACGGTTGCAGTAGTATATTGATGGGAAACTTCCAGAAATAAAAGCTGGATTTGGAAGAGGATATAGAACAAGGGATATCATTAGTGATATCAGATGGATCTTGGCTGAAAGCAAAGAATACCAGAATGATGTTTACTTGTGTTTTATTGACTATGGAAAGGCATCTGACTGTGTGGATCATAACACATTATGGATAACATTGAGAACAATGGCAATTCCAGAACAGTTAATTGGGCTCAGGAGGAACCTGTATGTAGAAAAGGAGACTGACATTTGAACAGAACAAGGTGATACTACATGTTTTAAAATCTGGAAGGGTGTGTGTCAGGGTTGTATCTTTTTACTATACTTATTCAATCTGTATACTGAGCAAATAATCTGAGAAGCTGGATTATATGAAGAAGAATGTGGCTTCAGGATTGGAGGAAGACTAATTAATAACCTGGAATATGCAGACGACACAACCTTGCTTGCTGAAAGTGAAGATGACTTGAAGGATTTACTGATGAAGATCAAAGACTACAGTCTGCAGTACGGATTACATCTCAACATAAAGAAAACAAAACCTCACAACTGGACCAATGAGCAGTACCAATAAGCAATAGATTGAGAAAAGACTGAAGTTGTCAAAGAGTTCATATTACTTTGTTCCACAATCAACACCCATGGAAGGAGCAGTCAAGAAATCAGATACTGTATTGCATTGGGCATCTGATGCAAAAGCCCTCTTTAAAGTGTTAAGGACCAATGATATCACTTTGAAGACTAAAGTGCACCTAACCCAAGCCATGGTGTTTTCAATAGACTCACATGCATGTGAAATCTGATTAAGGAAGATGTTTAAGGAAGATGGAAGAAGAGTCGATACTTTTGAGTTGTAGTGTTGGCAAAGAATACTGAAAGTATTATGGACTGGTAGAACAAACAAATCTGTCCTGGAAGAAGTGCACTTGGAATGCTACTTGGAAGCGAGAATGGCCAGACTTTGTTTCACCTAGTTTGGTCATGTTGTCAGAAGGAACCATTCCCTCGAAAAGGGTATCATGCTTGGTAAAGTAGAGGGTCTGAGAAAAAGGGGAAGATCCCCAATGAGATGGGTTGACATGGCTACAAAGATGGCTCAAGTATAGTAAGGCTTGTGAGGATGGCACACAACTGGGCATTGTTTTTTTCTGTGTTCTACAGGGTTGCTGTGAGTCAGAGCCGACTTGACAGTACTGAACAACATGATGCTTCCTAAAATACTGGAAAATATGATGAAAATATTAATCTAAATATATTATGTCTAAGTAAAAAATGGTAACAACCACTAAGAAGTACACATTCAATCTTTTTTTTTTTTATTTTTATTGTGATGAAAACACACACAAGACATTCACCAACATAACTTCCACATTTACAGCTCAGGGACATTGATGAAACTTTTCATATTGTACCACCATTATCGCTATCCTATTCCACCACTATTAGCATAAATTTAATGCCCCACAAACAAAAGCTTCCCTTCTTCCCCTCATTCCAACTCCTAGTAAATGCTATTAATCTTTGCTATCTATCTATCTAAACACATACACACA
>NW_006921590.1:13511172-13516290 GCF_000298275.1 Orycteropus afer afer | reverse complement strand
TTATTCTTTAGGGTTGCATAGTATTCCATTGTGTGTATGTACCACAGTTTGTTTATCCATTCCTCAGTAGATAAGCACTTCTTGTTGTTGTTGTTATGTGCCATCGAGTTGACCCGACTCATAGTGACCCCTCCTTGGGTTTCCAAGGTGATATCGCTATGGAAGTAGATTGCCCAACCTTACTTCCAAGCAGTGGCTGGAGGGTTTGAAGCATTAGCCTTCTGGTTTCCAGTGAAGTGCCTTAGGCACTATGCTACCAGAGCTCCGTGATGAGCACTTAGGCTGTTTTAATCCCTCTGCTATTGTGAACAGTGCTATGATGAACATGAGTGTGCATATATCTATTCATGTCCTGCCTTTCACATCTTTAGGAAGTACACTTAGTCATGGAATTTCTGGATTAAATGGTATTTGTTTTTCCAACTTTTTAAGGAATCACCATACCAATTTTCACAGTGGTTGTATCATTTTACAGTCACACCAACAGTGTATAAGAGTTCCAATCTCTCCACATTCTCACCAGTGTTTGTATTTTCTTTCTTGTTGAACTTTGTTATCAATGCTGAGGTGAGATGGTATCTCACGGTTGTTTTGATTTGCATCTCCCTAATGGAAAATGTGATCTCCCTAATGTGAAAATTTCTTCATGTGTTCAATGGCTGCCTGAATATTTTCTTTGGGAAAGTGTCTGTTCATATCTTCTGTCTGTTTTTAATTGGATTGTTTGTTCTTTTGATGCTGAGATGTTGGAGTTTTCTATATATTTTAGAGATAACTCTTTATTCTATATGTCATTGCTGAAAGTTTTCTCCAATTATGTAAGTTCTCTTTCCACTCTTTTGGAGAAGTCTTTTGATGCACATTTGAATTTAATTTTTAGAAGGGCCCAATCATGTAGTTTATCTCCTGCTGTATGTGTATCTTGGGTTATGCTTCATAGTCTATTTATGCTATAAATTAGGACCTCTAAGTTTGCCTCTTTTTTTGATGAACTTTATAGTTTTAGGTTGCACATTTAAGTCTTTGAGCCATTAGGAGTTCTTTTGTTTTGAATGGACATTATTCAGCTATTATTTGTTGTCTTATGGGAATTTAATCTTTATTTTTGTTTTATTTTAAGGGTTTGTTTTACATTCAACGTTACATGTGCATTTAGTTTCACTTCCCATTTACCATGCCCAACCCTAACCCAGTCTCCTCCCTTCCCTGCCCAGTGACTCTCCCTTTGTGCCCCTCATAGTTATGCACTACTGTTTGTCCTACATTTCCTCCATGTGAATGTTGCTCCTCTTGAGCTCGGTGGCCTGTTGCTCTAAGGGATGCATTTCCATAGAGTTTATGGGTTTTTGTGTATGGTGTGTTTCATTTTTCTGCAAATGGATCTCCAGTTTTGCCAGCACCATTTATTAAACAAACATTCTCTTCCCCATTTAATAGATTTTGGCCCCTTTTCAAAGATCAGCTGACCACAGGTTGATGGATCTATTTTTGAGCTCTCAATTCTGTGCCACTGGTCTGTGTGTCTGTTTTTGTACCAATACTGAGCTATTTTACAACTGTGGCTGTGTAGTAGGTTTTGAGATCTGGGAGTGTGAGACCTCCTACACATTGTTGTTCTTCTTCAGTAGTGCTTTGTTTATCTGAGGACTCTTTACTTTCCATATAGAATTAATGATTGGTTTTTCCATGTCTTTAATGAATGTGGATGGAATTTGGATTGGGATAGTATTGAACGTATAGATTGCTTTGGGTAGTATTTACATTTTCACAATATTCAATCATCCTATCCATGAGCATGGTATGTTCTTCCATTTATGTAGATCTCTAACAGTTTCTTGAGGCAGTGTTTTGTAGTTTTCTTTGTATAGGTCTTTTGTGTTCCTGGTGAGATTTATTCTCAAGTACCTTATCTTTTTGGTAGCTATTGTAAATGATATTGACTTCCTCATATCATTTTCTGAGCCATCATTGCTGGTGTAGAGGAATCCAACTGATTTTTCTATGTTGATTTTTATCCTGCTCCTATGCTAAATCTTTTAATAAGTTCCAGTAGTTTTCTTGTGGAATCTCCTGGGATTTCTATGTATAGGATCACATCACCTGCAAATAGGGAAAGTTTTATTTCTTCCTTACCAATTTGATTTCCTTTTATTGTCTTATTGCCCTGGCTGGGACTTCAAATACAATGTTGAATAGAAGTGGAGATAGAGCGCATCCTTGACTCTTTCCTGTTCTTAAGGGAAATGATTACAATTTCCCTCCATTGAGAATAATGTTGGCTATTGGTTTTCCTTATAAGCCCTTCATCATATTGAAGAATTGTCCTTCTATTCCTTTTTGTTCTGAGTTTTTTTTTTTTTTTTTAATCAGAAACAGGAGTTGGATTTTATCAAATGCCTTTCTATATCCATTGATATGATCATGTGAATCTTTTCCTTTATTTTATTTATGTGATGGATTACATTGATTGATTTTCTAATGTTGAACCAACTTTGCACACCTGTTATGAATACCACTTGGTCATGATGTATTTTTATTATTTGATATGTTGTTGGAGTCTCTTGGCTAGGATTTTGTTGAAAATTTTTGCATCTATATCCATGAGGGATATTGGTCGTAGTTTTCCTTTCTAGTGGTGTCTTTGCCTGGTTTGGTATCAGGGTTATGCTTGCTTCATAAAATGAATTTGGGAGGAAAACATCCTTTTATTGTTCTTAAATAGTTTGAGTAGGATTGGTGTGCGTTCTTCTCTGAATGATTGGTAAAATTGTCCAGTGAAACCAAGTGGGCCAGGACATTTTTGTGCTGGTAATTTTTTTATGACCTGTTCAATTTCTTCCTTTGTTATGGGTCTGTTCAGTTTTCTACTTCACTCTTTGTTACTTTAGGTAAATAATGTGTTTCTAGAAATCTGTCCATTTCTTCCAGGTTTTCAAATGTGTTGGAGTACAGTTCTTCATATTATCCTGACATTATTCTTTCTATTTCTGTTGGTTCTGTTGTGGCATCACCTATTTCTTATCTGTGTTATCTGCATCTTCTTCTTTTCCTTTGTTAAGTTTGCCAGTGGTTTGTCAATTTCAATAATGTTTTCAAAGAAGCAACTTCTAGTCTTCTTGATTTTTTTCTGTTGTCTTTCTATTTTGTTTCATTTATCTCACCTAAAATCTTTATTACTTTTTTTGTTCTCATGATTGTAGGCTTTCTTTGCTGTTCTCTTTTCTAATTGTGGGAGATGTTGGGTTAAGGTGTTGATGTTGGTGCCTTCTTCTTTTTAATATGTGCATCTATTGCTTAAAACTGCTCTCTGATGACCGCTTTTGCTATGTCCCAAAGATTTTTGTGCTGTGTTTCCATTCTCATTAGTTTCATGGAATTTTTTAACTTTGTTTCTTCTATGACCCAGTCATTTTGAGGAGGGTGTAATTCAGTTTCTCTGTGTTTGCTCTTTCTGTTGGTCTTCTTCCTAGTGTTTATTTTTAATTTTATAGCATTGTGATCTGAAAAGATGCTTTGCAGTATTTAAATGTTTTTAAATTTACTGAAACTTACTTTGTGGCCCAACATATGGTCAATCCTGAAGAATGTTTCACCTGTGCTGGAAAAGAACACACATTGTAGTGTTGTTGGGTGAAATGTTCTGTAGATATCTATAAGGTCAGGGTGGTTGATCACATTGTTTAGTTCTTCCACATCCTTGTTGAGTTTCTTTCCAGTTCTATCTTTTATTGAAAGTGTCATATTAAAGTCTTCTACTATTACTATGTCATTTATTTGTCTCTTCAACTCTGTTAAAGTCTGAATCATGTATTTTGGGGCTCTTTGGGTGGGTAGATATTTATTATGGTTATGTCGTCTTGTTCAATTGATCCTTTAATCATTATATAATGTCCTTCCTTGTCTCTTATGGTCTTTACTGTCTTAAAGTCATTTTATCAGAAATTAGTATTGCCACTTCTGCTCTTTTTGGATTGCCTTTTGTTTGAAATATCCTTTTCCAACCTTGGATTTTTAGCTTATTTTTGTCTTTGTGTCTAATTTAAGTCTCTTGTAGAACCCATATTGATGGGTCATATTTTCTTATCCAGCCTGCTACTTTCTGTCTCCTGAGTGGTGCATTTAATCCATTTATATTCAGTGTAATTATCAACAAGTATGAATTTGTTGGTCATTTTGTTATGTGTTTTTCTGTGGTGTTGCTGATTTCTTTGTTCCATATAATTTCCTGTGCTGAGCTCATTTTGTCTAGGAATTGTGTTATCATCTCCTTTGTTGCTATTGTTTTAGTATTTGCTAAATATTTGTACTTTTTCTTTTTAATTTTGATGCAAATGTTATTATTTTTGAGGTTAGTCTGTGATTTATTATTTTTTTTCCCAAGTTTGAAACAGTCTGCTTTATCTTGCAATTGTCCTGACTTCCTCAACATTTAGAAGTTCTGTAACAAGACTATTTATTTCCTCTTTTTGGTTTGTAGTTGTCCTCATATGACTAACTGATGTCTCTGATTTCCTATTTACAGCATTGTAAGCTTATTTTACTTTGGGTACTTCTATAACTGGGTTGGTTTCTGAGTTCTATCATTGTGTGTGTTAACCATCACATGTTGTTTGCTGTTGTTGGTTCTCTGTCTTAAGGATTCCCTTTAGCATCTCTTGTAAGGCTGGTCTGGTTCTGATAAATTCCCTTAACATTTTCTTATCTGGAAATCAGCTCATTTCACCCTTATGTTTGAGGGACAATTTTGCTGGGTATATAATTCTTTGTTGGGGATTTTTTTTTCTTCCAAGGTTTTGTATATATCCTCCCATTGCCTTCTCCCCTGGATGGTTTTTGCCAAGAAATAGAAGCTTAATCATATTTGTTGCCCTTTGTAGATAACTTTTTTTATTTTTCCTGTGCTGCTTTCAGGATTCTTTCTTTGTCTTCAGTTCTGGAGAGTTTGGTGATAATATGTCTTAGTGATTTTCTTTTAGTGTCTACCCTGTTTGAGGTTCTTTGAAATTCTTGTATGGATATATTTTTGTGTTTCATCATGTTATGGAAATTCTCTTTCAACAAATTATTGATGATTTTCTCTGTGGCTTCATTTGTCTCTGTGTTCTGGAATTCTGATTA
>NW_006921590.1:13497694-13510605 GCF_000298275.1 Orycteropus afer afer | reverse complement strand
AAAAAAAATATATATTTATTGAGTACCTACTAAATTCCAGACACCATTTTAAAATTCTAGGGATAGAGAATGACTAAAACAGAGTTACTGAACTCAAAGAGCTTAGATTTTAGTGTACTGAGATAGTCAAGAAAAACATTTTTAATTTTTCATTAATATTTCAGATCATGATAATTGCTATAATGAAAAATTCAGCAGAGTCTGAAGTATAGGGAGTACTATGGTGGGGTGATGTGTGGTGGGGGTGTGGTGAACAAAGATTTTGACAAGGTGACATTTGAGATCTCTGAAGACAGTGAGAGTTTGAACCTTGTGAATCTGGTGGGAAGAACATTCCAGCAAAAGGCAAAACCATGTGCTAAGGGAATGGCATAGGAATATGCCTGGTATTCCAAGATAAGGGATGGCCTAATATTGCTGTAACAAAACAAGCAGAGGGTGGGGAAATGTGTTGTGAGATGAGATCATAGACTTGGAAAGAGATAGGAGGTGATTAAGTGAGCCTTAGAAAACAGCTGTTCTTCTGATTGGGAGAACAAGCTACTAGATTTGAGCAGATGAATGGCATGACCCAATTTACATTTTTAAAACATGCTCCTGGCTAGTTTATGGAGAATTGTTGTGGTTGTTATGTGCCATCAAGTCAGATCCTATTCATAGTGAGCCCTCCTTGGGTTTCTGAGGTGTATCACTACAGAAGTAGATTGCCCAACCTTCCTTCTGAGTAGTGACTGGTGGGTTTGAACTGCTAGCTTTCTGGTTAGCAGTCAAGTCCCTTAGGTGCTATGCTACCAGAGCTTCCTTATGGAGAACAGGAAATTGGAAGTCGAATCAGGAAGACCTGATAGGAGGTGGGAGATGTAGCTTAGCCAGGAGTGGTAGTGATGGAGTACTAATATCTGGTGAAATTCTTTGAAAAATGTGAAAGAAAAATGTGGACATAAGACAACTCTAAGTGGCATGTTGGTGAAGGGCAGCAGCCAGCTCATGTGGGAAAATGGTACATATGCCGTTCTTGAGCTTGTTTTAAATTTTACTAATATAAAGGATGTATAGTATACAATTTATAATTAATAATAAAATACACAACATTTTTAATGTACATGTCAAAAAAGCCATTATTTTCATCATTTAGCAATCTAGCTCTGGTAGCATAGTGCCTAAGGCACTTGACTGCTAACCAGAAGGCTGGCGGTTCAAACCTACCAGCCACTCCTCGGAAGGAAGGTTGGGCAATCCTACTTCCGTAGTGATACTGCCTCGGAAACCCAAGGAGGGGTCGCTATAAGTCGGGGCCAACTCAACGGCAAATAACAACAACAACAACAACAGCAATCTAGCAAATAGTTGCATCTTCTACTGAGAAAATACATCTTTTAATGAGAGATGTAATTTGATGTGGGATTCTCATAGAAAGCTTTTGTTGATTTTTGTCTAACTCTTGTATCTGTAGCCAACATATTGTTACTACTAGCAAACAAGTATAATTTCAACAAAATTGTCTGTATATATTTTATTTTCCACTAATAGTAAGATTAAAGTGAATCAATGAAGATTTTTTTATGAAAGCACACATTTATCAATGATATGAATGACTTATTTGTGTATGGAATAGCTTCTAAACTTTAAGAATATTTTCTCAGTATTTTATACTATTCACAATGTGAGAGTCACAGCCACAACCCACTTTTACCCTAAATTTGCACTATTAGTATTTTTTAATATTAATATATTTTTTCCCATCACTTTTTGAAGCCCAGACAATTGATGGAACAATAATTTAAGGCCTAGTAGCATTTGATTATTTCCATGTTATAATACTCCCACCATGGCCTATTTCAAGTTACCAACATCATGTCAGTGAATACAGAGTTAGGAAGAGATGTATCATAGGACACCATTATACAACATGTTTACAACAGATTCCACAGCCATAATTAACATGAAGAGAATAAATGATACTAAAATACAGTAAAACTTTTAGGATTATTATTTTTGAGAATTTATTACACTTGTTTTTAATATAATTTGTTTATTTTGTCCATGTGGTCTTGTACTATTTTCCTAAAATGTTTTAGAGTTTTGTCTGTGTTTTCCTTAATTTTGTCAGTGTTTTTCTTGATCTGTCTCTCAATCTGTTGAAGGTACATAAACATAACTCTTTTGAATTCCTTGTCAGGGAGTTGCAATCTGCTTCTTCCTCAGGGATGTGTTCTGAGTTTATATCTTTGTGCCTTGTTTCTACTACTATATCTTGTGTCTCTGTGTGGACTGTGATGGCCTGTTGTCTCTGAGACATTGTAATGTTTTATTCATGTTTAATTTGTGGTTGTGTAATGGTGTGATTTGCCCAAGATTTTTTTTCCCTTTATTTGGTTTGATATATATGTGGCCAAGGTACTGTACTCCTCTATTCATTAGTTGTTAGCACTTAGACACTCACCAGTTTTCTCCTGGTGGGTGTGATAGAGAATGAGAGTATGTACACTGATGTTTGTTAGTTGTTTGTAAAGAGCAGGTGAGGATGAGTTGAACTGGTATTGGCTGCTGCCTATTGTTGGCCAGTTGGTGCAAAAGCATGTGGTGGCCCTCACTCAGTGGGTGGATCTGCAGAAAGCGCAGGTATGGTTGGGTTGTGTGTGAATAGTTGCTTTCTCCCACTCATACACATAAAAAATATATAATTAATTAATGAAAAATAATTAAATAACTAAATAAAAAAAAGAGAACAGAACACTTAAACTTGCTTAAACAAAGAGGAACAATCACACACAGAAAAAAAAAATAATAAATGACAAGATAATTTTTCAAAATATATTCAAAAAGGATAAAAGAAAGATAATGAGAAGAAGAAGAAAAAAAAGCTACAATATCTGGGGAGGCAGGAATGAGAGAAAACAGCACAGGTAAAAGAATAGTAAAGAAAAAATAGGAAAACTGCAAAAGGAAAATAAGGGATAGGAAGAAAGAAGGGAACAAGCAAAAGGGAAGAGTAGGAATAAAAGGAGAAAAAAAAATGAAGAAAGGATCTAGATAAAAAAAATAATTTAAAAACAAATAAACAAACAAACAAACAAAAAACTATGGGGGATGTGACACAGCACCAAGACTCTGTTAGGACATAGATTGGGATGGAATTTGTGTTGGTCAAGAAGGGGGAGGTGGGGGATGGTCACACCTCTGTGCACCAAGAGGGTGTGGATTATTAGAGTAACAGGGGGATATCATACCTTTCTAGTCATCAGCCTCCAGTGAGGTTGCCTGTCCTCAGCAAGGACAATGTATGTCTAGAGTTATCTCCCCAGAAATTCCTATATAGAGATTGCTCTAAATCTATGAGCCTATTCTCAAGTCTCTGTTCAGGTAAGAATACACTTTGGCATATTCAAAATGGAAGCACCTGCTACTTGCAAATATTCAAAATGGCTGTACCCTCAGGACAGCCACTGATAGTCCACAGGTCTGTTAGTCTTCTTCTTCACTGTTTTCCTTTCTCATTGCCAAGGACCAATGCAGTCCTTGCCCATGCAGTCCTTGGTGAGCACAGCCAATTCTCAGGTTGCTACCAGGAAACATTCATAAAGGCTGCCTCCTCAGGACAGCTGACAGTCTGCAGCACTGTTTGTCTCCTTACTCGCTGTTTTCATTTAAGTTCTTCTACTAGTTGGTATTAAATCCACTTCTGTATCCTTCCTTTCAAATCTTAGGGTTCCAAGATCATCTTCTGTATTGGTTTCAATTGTTTTCTCATTCCTTTGTTGCAGAGGGTCTGTGTAGCTTGCCTGCCTATTCTACTATCTTGCCACAACTCCAAGAAGAACACATTCTTTAATAAATATGTATTGAGTAACAATTATGTCTTACACATTGTGATAAAGGCAACAGCTGTACAGGGAATTAGATAGCCATGGTCTCTGCCTCCACAGAGCTTATACTCTAGAGGAGGTGAGAGTATGCCAGTTTCAGAAATAATACCTGATGATCCCCACTTCCTGGTGTTCACAGCCTTGTGTAATCTTCTTCTCTTGTGTGTCAACTGAACCTAGTGACTTGCTTCTAGCAAAAAAAATAAATAATTGCAAATGTGTTAGGATATCATTTTGAAGATTAGGTAATAAAAGATTATGACTTTCTTACACTTTTCCTTTTTTGTATTTGCCCTGATGAAGTCAGCTGTCATTTGGCTTCCAGCCAATAGCTAGTAAGGACTTGAGGCCTCAAGGAATTGAATCTTGCAACTACTTATAAATGAACTTGGAATAAGATCCTCATGCAGTTGATCAAGCCTTAGGATGAGACCACAGCCTTGAAGAACATCATGATTACTGCCTGTTAGAATCTCTGAAGCAGAAGATCCAGGAAACTATGATGGATTCCCAATGCACAGAAACTGTGAGATAACGAACACCTGCTATGTATAAGCCACTCAGCATTAGAATAAACTGTTTATTGGCAATAGGTAAGTAATAGACACTAATACTAATAAAATAAACAAAATAATTGAAGAATGCAATAGATTCTATAAAGGAAATAAATAGAAGCTAGAGGAGTTAGGAAGGGAATCTCAAAGTAAAGGCTTCTCTGTGAAAGTGAACTTAGGTTGAAGACCAAGATTCAGAACAATCGCTATATAGGAATTGCTGGGGAAATAATTCCAGACATACAAAGATCTTAAAGGGTAAACTGCCTGGCTATTAGAGGGAAATAAAAGTGGTAATATGGCTGGAACATTGGAAAAAATCAGGGAAAAGGCAAGGAATCTGGTTGAATATCAAGGCAGTAGTCAGAACCTACAGCTAAGAAATGTGCATTTTGCTTAACAAAAAGAAAAGAGAGAGAGAGAGAAATATTTCAAGGTTTTAAGGAAGGCTGAATTAGTAACAAATATTTAAATGTGTAAGTATAAATATATAACACATACACACACACATTAGTTTACAAGAAGTTTCACCTATGAAGGGAGGCACAGAGACTGGGAGCACCAGAAGAAAAATAGTTTAGAAGGAAAGGTGGTTACATACATGTAGTTTTATACATGTTAAGTGGAATGATGTTTATAAGACATCCCAGTACAAGTAAAGATGTCAAAAAGACAGCTGAATATCTCCCAATGGAGGGATGATTGTAGAATTATAATTGCAGCTTAAGAGTCATGTTTCTCAATAGGGGCATCTTATTTCTTAGTATGAAACAACTCTTAGCTGTATGGGACTATGATGACCATTAGAGACAGTAAATTCTGAAGATGTCCACAGGGAGGAAGTGTGAAGAGTGCTATTAAATTGTTGAGATTGTAATCAATGCCATGAAACAAAAGACATATGAACTGTTAAATGGAAAACCACTTTACTCTGTAAACTTTCAACCAAATAACAATGAAATATTAATTAAAAAAACAAAGACATTTATTTTTCAGGCACTTGCCCTTTTAATGCCATTTGTATTCTCTTATCATTGTGTCAACCAACCTGCCCACATATTTCCATATGTAGATTAATTCTAGTTGAGAAATATTAGTAAATGGTACAGAATACCTGACCCAAGCCATGGAATTTTCAATCACCTCATATGCATGTGAAAGATGGACAGTGAATTAGGAAGACTGAAGAAGAGTTGATGCAGTTGAATTATGGTATTAGCAAAGAATGTTGAATATACCATGGACTGCCAGAACAACAAACCAATTCATCTTGGAAGAAGTACAGTCAGAATAATCCTTAGAGAGATTCTTCACCTCTCATATTTTGGTTTTGTTATCAGGAGGGAACAGTCCCTGGACAAGGACATCATGTTTGGTAATGTAGAGGATCAAAGAAATAGAGGAAGACCCTCAATGAGATGGATTGATACAGTGTTTGCACCAATGGGCTCACACATGGCAATGATTGTGAGGATGGCACAGAGCTGGACAAAGTTTTACTCTGTTGTACATAGGGTTGCTGTAACTCAGAATCTACTCTATATCCCTGAAAACAATAACTAGGATGTTGCTCTAGATAGGGATGAAAAACAGTAGAAAAGTGAGCCCTCAAGAATAAAAATGAAAAGGAATGGCTAGGGGTAGAAGGAAAACCAAGAAAGTACCAGAGGCCAAGTCGTGAACATGTTTCAAGTGAGAAGGAATGATTGACTTTGTCAACCCTTAAGAAGTTAAGGACTTTTCACAATGTAAGGACTGAGGATTTGGCATCATTGAATTCATTGGGCAGCTTGATAAGAGCAAGTTTAGTAGCATTGTGATAGTCAAGTTGGAGGGAAGTCATAAAGAACAGAAAATGGTTACAGCAAATACTCACAAATCATCGTCATCATCTTCTTCTTCTTCTCTTTTTTTTGACCATAAGGGAGCAAAGAAAAACAGTGGCAACGTAAAACATGTGGTCTAGGGGGATTTTTTTAAAAAAATTAAATAAAGGTAAGTGATGTTATAATGTACCTCATATTTTAGAGAAGGGAGGAATTGATGTAGAAAAGATGGGAATAAATCCAGGAGTAAACACTTTTAGTAGGAGAGATGAAATAGGATACTTTGCAGGAATCATTTGGTTAACCTGCTCTAAGGGAAAGGAAGGTGGAACATGTGAGTACATATGTAGTCTGGCTGGTGGTGGGAGCCTGAAGAACTATTCACCTGGGAGCCTCAACTTTCTCATAAAATAAAAAGAGAACGATTTCCAGTGAATGTGAGGAATGTTGGTAGAAATAGAAATGAATGTAGAGAGTTCCTTCTAAATATGGTACAGAAAGGGGGGCAGGGACAAAGAAGGACTCCTAAAGTGAGATAATAGAGCTTTTTTATAGGCAGTTGTAAGTCTTCCAGTCAAGAGAAAGAGATGAGTTTCTTGAGAAATGGGGAAGGAAGATGGGATCCAGACATAAGAAGCGTGCTTGATCTTTTGTAGTATCTGGAACTCAACTTCCATTGTATAACTGGGAAGCGTGTCCACTAAGCACATACTCTCTTTCAATTTCCAGTCCACTTCCAGTTGCCACCAAGCAAGGTATTAAGAGATTCAGAGACACGAATTCTTCACATGCTATTTTCATTGTAGCCCTACAATACCCATACCATAATGGGGAAATTTTTCTATGAGTTTCATTCTCATTTCTAATGCTGACGTTCGGTGATATTTTTAAATAATTTTCATATTTATCATTCATGAATCACGTTTGAAAATTATTCAGTATATCTTGATTTTTTTTTTTTAATCCCTTTGCTTCAGTTTTCTGACCTTCTCCTCAAACCAAAGAATACTGGATTATGTGCAGGCTATCTATATGTGGCTCATTGGGATCTCAGTTTTTTTCTGAGCAATGAAACTCAAATAGCTTTGCCATTAATCAGATAGAATTATAACTAAGATCTAAAAAAAATTTTTCTATCTCCAGACTCCAGGTGAAGAACTAGGGACTATTCATATCAATTGCCTCCAGGGAAGGAAAAATAATGAGGGAAGGAATCTGAATGAACATTACTGAGCAAGTATGTGTTAGCATAATTATCAGCCTTGGCAGATTCAACTGGGAGGAAAATTGATGATAGTGGCTCAGCAAAACTGCTCCAACCAAAATGACGGCACAGTGGGCAGCAGGGAATCTGCTAAGTGGAATAAACAAATGGTCACTAAAAGGAAAAAGTTAAAGGAAAATATTTATGTAGGTTTTCAATTCAAACACCAGTAAATGTTTTTGCAGACTAGATAAATTCTTTTTTAAAATGCTCATTTTTTGCTGGCTTTTTGTAACCATATGTTTCCAGGCCTATTTTTCCTTACCATTTCTTTCACTGATCTGAAATACTCAATAGAACTTTTTTTTTTTTCCCTAAACAAGTCAATGTCTTCACAACATTTATATTTCCATGTTTATATGAAAGACATTATAGATTGACTAAAATTCCTTTTAAAATAATTTGTTGACATTTAATTAGAATGTATAATCCACTAGTGATTTTCCCTTATGTTTGTTATGTGGAATGTTTAAAGGACTACCACTTAAGGAAAGCAATGTCCTTCTCTTCTTCCAACGATATTATCAAGTATCATTTCATTCTTCCATCTTCACTCACATAAGCAATTGTTAAGACTTTGAGATTTGCTGAATAAGTTTCTATCAGTGCTATGAAACTCAACATCTGCTCATTAGTCCATTCAAGAAAATGTATAGTCTAGCTGTGCTGAGTAGAGTCTGCTGTCATCTTGACCTCAGTCAGTATTTTACTTGGAGCAAAGATTGTAAATGGGTCAACAGACACTTTCCTAAATAAAATTGTATTGTAATAAGCAACTTATTTCATGGAATAATTTAAAGTCTTTTCCAGTAAGAAAAAGAATAGGAACTAGAGAAACTGTAAAACAGCTTACATTGTACAGCATTATACTAATAACTGGAAAATACCTGCGTATTAGATCATATCTACATTGAATAAACAAAGAACAATCACCAGTTCAAATTAATTTTCAGGTAACCAATATTGAAAAATCTGGAGGATAAATTCTACCAGCAAAAAAACTGTAAAGTAACAGATCACCTGATTTCTCTATTTATGCTAATAGTGAAGGTTTCTGACTTTTGATTAAACTAATACAAGATGTATCCTTTTTCCATGAATATAAGCAGTTTTTAATTGGCTAATTTCTTAAGTCTTATTGATTTCTAAAACACTATGAATCCATTATATAAGTGGGATTTATATTTATATAAAATTATATGTTCTCTTATTATATAAATATAAACTAAATATAAACAAACCAAAAACTGAATATCTCTTCTTGACTTTTACAATCTCTCCAGGCTTATGACCTTAGAAGAAAAAAAAATCAATCTTTGATCCAGATCTCTAGAGAGTAAATCTACTGCAAGAATGAGGTAAAATGAATCAAGTGTAAGCTTAGTGCCTCTTTGTGAGGAGGCAAAGATCATAAGTTGAAGTTCCTTTGAGGATCAGATAGGTGGGAAGATAATGAGTTATAATGACCTAAGTAAAATCAGAGTGAGATTGGGGAACTGTGGGACACTGGAAGGTACATGCCCTCCTGAAGACATTCAAATTAGAAAGGAAAAAATAAATTTTAAAATTGTTCTAATCCAGATCAAGTCTGCAGACCAAATTCTCCTTGTTCGGTATGAGAGTCTTAATTTAAATTCCTTTTCTGCAACATATCATCAGCTATTGCTATAATAATGCTAAGTGACAAACCACACCAAAAGTCAGTGGCTTAAAACAACTGTCATCCATTCTTACACCCACAGATCTGAGGATAGATTGGACTCAGCTGACCTCAGCTGATTTGGCTGGGTTGGCTACATTCTACAGGTTCAATTCAAATCAGCAACTCATGTGGAGCCCAGGCTGAACAGACAAAAGCCACTTAAAAGAAGAAGAAAGCTTCCAAAGCACTTGTCAAGTCTCTGCTCATATAATTTTCAGCAACACTGCATTGGCCAAACCGAGTCACATAGCTAAGTCAAGTAGTTGGGAGGTGTGCTCCATCCACCATGAAACCACAGCAGGGGTGTGAAGTGGAACACACTGAAGCTAAACAATGAGACAAAGAATTCACCCTACTACTTCTATTTGCTGTGTGACCCTGTGCAAAATATCTGTGGTGAAAACTCAGACTCTAATGATATACAGACATGATGTGAATTAGAGCCAAGCTATTCATGTGACTGTAGTCAAGTTAATTAAATTCTCTCAACCTCAGTTTATTCATTTGTAGAATAGAAATACCAATAAAAATCCTTACACCTCACAGGTCCTAAAGATGAAATCAGATAACTAGTTTAAAAAGACTAACACTCTTCTAGGAAATAGTCAACACTCAAAATAAATATTAGTTAATAACATTAAATGCTTTGGAAAAGGTCTTGAAGTAGGAAAACCAGTGTTTCATTTTTACTAAATCAAGTGACGTAACAATACAATCCAATTACTTAAAAGTAGATGCAAATGATTTCAAAGAATTAAAAAATATATATATTGTGGTGAAATACATGTAGCAAAAAATTGCCATCTTAATCATTTAAAATGTATAATTTAGTGACATTAATTACATTAATTAATTCATCATATTTTACAACCATTACCACTATTTCTAAAAGTTTTTCATCATCCCCAAAAAAAACCCAGTACCTCTTAAGCTGTTGTTGTTGTTGTTGTTATGTGCAGTGGAGTTGGAGTTGACTCATAATGACCCCTCCTTGGGTTTCCGAGGTGGTATTACTACAGAACTAGATTGCCCAACCTTCCTTCGGAGGAGCAGCTGGTGGGTTGGAATCGCCAGCCTTCTGGTTAGCAGTCAAGTGCCTTAGGCATTGTGCTACCAGAGCTCCTTAAGCAGTCACTCCTAATTCCCCCTTCTCCCAGCTCCTTGGAGGTACTACTAAACTTCTTGCCTCTAGGTATTTGCCTGTTCTACATATTTCATATCAATACCAAACCAAACTCACTGCCATTGAGTCAGTTCCAACTCACAGCAAACCCTCCCTGGGTTTCTCAGGCAGTATCTCTACAGAAGTAGATTGCCCAATCTTCCTTCCAAGGAGTGGCTGATGGGTTTGAACCACCAGCCTTCTGGTTAGCAGTCAGTCAAATGCTTTTTTTTTTTTTTTTAATTTCATGTAAGTGGGATCATATAAGGAACTCTGATGGTACAATGGTTAAGTGCTTGACTTGTAATCAAAAGGTTGACAATTTGGAACCCACCAGCTGCTCTGTAGGAGAAAGATGTGGCAGTCAGCGTACATAAAGGTTTATCGCTTTGGAAACCATATTGTGCAGTTCTACTCTGTCCTATAGTGTTGATATGAATTAGAATTTATTTGACAGCAATGGGCTTAGTATTTTGGTTTGGGGATAATACCATATTTGTCCTTTTGTGTCTGACATTGCACTTTCCATAATGTTTCCAGATTCATCTATAGTAAGGCATGTGCCAGAATTTTATTTCTCTTATGGCTGAATAATATTCCATTATATCAGTACACCACTGTGGTGGTTAAGTTTGTGTGTCAACTTGGCTGGGCCTGGTTTAATGGCTGGGCAGCTGGATATAGTATTCCCCATGATGAGACTGGTAATCAACTTCATGGTGGAATCTATATATAATCTATATATAAGCAGCCACTTTGGGAATGGTCTCTAGCTTATGGCATGCTTGAACCCTGCATGTAGCTGTGTCGTTGTTCTGCAGCCTGCCATGCTATGCCGACCTTGGGACTTTCGATGGACTTGAATTAATGTCCTGCTGTGTGGTTTGGTAACATCAGAACTGTGCCTTTTTACTGTCAACCTTGGGCTTGTCAGCCTAAGCAACCAGCAGCTGTCTGAGTGAAGAAAAGCCTCTAGCTCCAGTGGGCCGGGAGCAGAAGGCAGACCTGAAGCCCAACATTGAGGGGCCTTCACCCAGCCCCTAAGACTTGAAGCCTCCAAACTGTAAGAGAATATACTCCAGTTTTTCAAGCATGCCATTTGTGGTATTTTTTTCTGTCAGAGCAGTACTAGGTAATTAAAACAACCACATTCTTTTTACCTAATCATCTTTTGTTGGACATGGGTTGCTACCATCTATTAGCTATTGTGCATTATGTAGCAATGGAGCATTAATGCACAATCATCTGTTTGGACCCCTACTTTCAAGTTTTTTGGGTATAGATCTGTCTGTACAATTACCGAGGCATATGAAAATTCTATGTTTGAGTGTATGTGGAACTGCCAAACTATTTTTTACAATGGCTGCACCATATTAAATTTTCACTAGTGTCAATGAAGGTTCTAATTTTTCCACATCCTTGTCAACACTAATTTTTGTTCATTTTTCTGAAAATAGTCATCCTAGTAGATGTGAAATGATATCTCATTGAGGTTTTGATATGCATTTTACCAATGACTAATGACATGGAACATCTTTTCTTGTGCTTTTCAGCCATTTATATATTTTCCTTGGAAAAAATGTCTATTTAACAAATCCTTTGCCCATTTTTTTCAAATTAGATTCTTTTGTCTTTTTGTTGTTGAGTTGTTAAGAATTCTTAACATATTCTGAATATTAAATCTTTATCAGACATAAATGGTTACCATTTATTTTCTCTCATTCTATAGGTTGATAAAATCTATGGAGGTATAAAAGTTTTTAATTTTGATGAAGTCTAATATTTTTCTTTTGTTGGTCATGATTTTGGTGTCATATCTAAGAATCCATTGTCAAAAACAAGGACCTGATGTGTTACCCCTAATTTTTTACTAAGAGTTTTATGGTTTTAGTTCAGATGTTGAGGTAACATTTGTACATGGTGTGATGTTTGGGTTCAGCCTCATTCTACCACGTGTGTAGATTTAGTTGTCCCAGAACAGTTTGTTAAAGAGATAATTCTTTCCCCAGTGAATGGACTTGATATCCTTATCAAAAATCAACTGGCCATAAATGTGAGAAACTATTTTTACACTTTCAATTTTATTTAATCAGTCTTTACCTCTATCATTATACTAGAACCAGACTGTTTTTATTCCTCTAGTTTTATAGTATGTTTTACAACTGGAAGTGTCAGTCTTCCTCCTTTGTTTTTCTTTTTCAAAACTGTTTTGGCTTCCAAAGCATTTTTAAACCCAATTTACTTTTTCTAACTCCATACCCTGGAAACTCCAGATTGGCAGATAATAAGATCACTTGTAGTAAACACTGTTGGAGAAAATCATCAAAATTCCTAGTTTCACTCTGCCAGGGCTAGCATTTAGGCTATACAGTGGTTTATCCTAATCAAGAAGTAGGAAGAAAGACCAAATAAAAATAACTGTAGTCAATCGCGCAGGTCTCTTTGTTGTTGTTGTTGTTGTGTGCCGTCGAGTCGGCCCCGACTCATAGCGACCCCTCCTTGGGTTTCCGAGGCAGTATCACTACGGAAGTAGGAAT
>NW_006921590.1:13493767-13497339 GCF_000298275.1 Orycteropus afer afer | reverse complement strand
ACTTTCGTAGTGATACTGCCTCAGAAACCCAAGGAGGGGTCACTATGAGTCCAATCTGACTCCATGGCAATGAGGTTTTTGTTTGTTTGTTTGTGTAAACAAAATGCTATTAGTCAAAGCACTTTTAGATTCAAATGAGAGACACAATTCAATGTAGCTTGATCAAAGGATAAAAAAAAATGGGAAGGCAATTTGATACACACTTACTTCCCCACCAAGTGGTAGACTGAAAAATGCCCCACCAACGATGTTTGCATCCTAATCCCCTGTACCTGAGCAATATGGAAAAAGGGACTCTAAAGATGTGATTAAGTTAAGAATCTTGAGATAGAAGAATTGTCCTGGGTTATCTGAGCACAATGTAATCACAAGGATCTTTATAAGAAGACAGGAGGATCAGAGTCAAAGAAGAAGATGTAAGTATAGAAGCAGAAGCCACAGAGGAGAGGAGAAAGAAGATATCATGGCTTTATGGCTTTGAAGATGAACAAAAGGCTATACGTCAAGAAATTTAGGTGACCTTCTGACTCTGCAAAAGTCTAGGGAATAGATTCTTCCTTAGAGCCTCCAGAAGGAACAAGTCTTGCTGACACCTTGATTTTAGACCAGTGAAATGGATTTAAGACTTCCAACCTCCAAACTTTATGATAATAAATTTGTGTTGTTTTAAAGCCATTAAGTTTGTGTTACTTAATTAAGGCAGCAACAGGAAACTAATACATTCCATTGAGAACATCTGCTCTTGACTCAGGCCTCCAGGATTCAAGCTATTGATAAAAATACTTTTTAACTCCACTCTTTGAAAGGGGACTTGACAAAACAGCTTTGCCCATTCTAGTATCCCCTCCTTTCAAGGAGCTTGGGCTTCTACACAGAACTATATAATTGGCAAATCATAGAGTGAAGCCACAGTTCCAACACTTAATTAATCTGGGGACATGAAAGGCAGGAGACTTGTAGGTCAAGTAGTTTGCTGGGAATGTCAGGACTACGAATTAACTTGAGGGTTTTGATATTTAAATAATTTAGTAGGACCTAAAAGAAAACTTCTGGATTGACACAAGGGCTCAATGATAGGCTCAAGCATAGCAAGGATTGTGAGGCTGGCACAGGACCAGGCAGTGTTTCATTCTGTTGTACGTAGGGTCACTACAAGTAGGATCTGACTCAATGGTGCTTAACAACAACAAAAGAATATGTGAAGTTATTGTGTGTTTAAATGTCTAAATATGTTTTATTGAAATCAAAGCAGTTGCAAATGTATGATGTATTAAGGAAGTTTTTTGAAGTCAGCGTGAAAATTTTCCCTTATTTTATGTTTCCTCTGTATGTTTGGTTAAGGCTCTGCAGGTTGCCAGTAATAGAAATGACTGGTGTTTAAGGTGGACCACTGCCCAGCTCTGTAGCAAGACATTTTGGTATTTCCCCTTGGCCAAGTCTTGTTCTCTCAGCACCATGTTCTAGAATACTTATTCTAGAATCATAACAAATAACATAGAGCATTGCAAATAACTGGTTCCAGAGCATTTAATTGGGCTCATGAAGAAACTGTATATAAACCAAGAGGCAGCCCAGAACAAGGGGATAGATACTACATGGTTTAAAATCAGGACAGGTGTGCATCAGGGTTGCATATTTTATCATATTTATTCAATCTGTATGCTGAGCAAATCATCTGTGAAGCTGGACTATATGAAGAAGTATGCAGCATCAGGTTTAGAGGAAGACCTATTAACAACCTGCGATATGCAGATGACATAACCTTGCTTGCTGAAGATGAAGAAGACTTGAAACACTTACTGATGAAGATTTCAGTTGAGACTACACCTCAACATAAAGAAAACAAATGCCCTCACAATGATTCTAATAAGTAACATAATGATAAATGGAGAAAAGAATGAAGTTGTCTAGTATTTCATTTTACTTGGATCCACATTCAACGCCCAATGGAAGCTGCAGTTTAGAAATCAGACATACTGCATGGGGAAAATGCTGTAAAAGATCTCATTAAAGTGTGAAAAAGCAAACATATCACTTTGAGGACCAAGGTGTACTTGACCCAAGACATGGTATTTTCACTCTCATACACATATGGAAACCAGACAATGAAAAAGGAAGACTGAAGATAACTTAATGCATTTGAATTATGGTATTGGTAAAAAAAATACTGATTATATTTATGATCTGCTAAAAGAAAAATCAAATCTGTCTTGGAAGAAGTACGGCCAGACTGCTCCTTTGAAGCGAGAATTGCAAGACTTCATTTCACGTACTTTGGACATGTTATCAGGATGGACCATTCCCTAAAGAAGGACATTATGCTTTGTAAAGTAGTGGGTCAGCAAAAATAAGACAACTGTCAATGAGGTGAACTGACACATTGTCTGCAACACTAGGCTCAAACAGCGGTGATCGTGAAGATGGTGCAGGGCTGGACAGCATTTCATCCTGTTGTACACAGGGCCACTTTGATTTGTAACTGACTTACAGCACCTAACAGCAGCCACAATGAATGAAAACTATTCATGATCTCTGAGACATGTTTCTGGGTACATCAATGGCTATGTGGACCTCCTTTTGAAAAACACATTTATGTTCTTAAAGGGGAAGCATTTAGTCAGTTTTTTTCACTACTATATATCACCACAGCCGAGAGCACCCACAATAGGTATTCAAAAAATGACTAATTCAAGTTGAATTTATATCAACCATAAATATGTACTCTATTATCCATATTAACTGAACAGAATAATATTAAGGAAGATTCAGGCATGAGCATAAGGTAACCATGCCTTTTTTTAAAGGGAGAAATTAAAATGTTATTTGGTCAATAAGATTTTAACTTTGTGTATTTTATTCCTTTCTTGAAAATTGGAAATATTCTAAATGCTCTAGAAAACTTTGAGTAATTGTCCTATTGAGCAATGTTCACATTTCCAAAACTTATTCAGACAATAAATCCATTTTAGTTATTTAAAGCATAACACCAGTGGAATCTTGTGATCTTAGAACATGAGAAAATAAAGTTTGGATTATTAAAATTAAAGGCAGATTCATATATTAGATTATTATTGGGTTAGCATGCTCAATTAGAACATGAAAAAAAATCTAATAGGAAAAGCCATCCATGTAAAAGTTTTTACATAAACAGTGACTATTAATTGAAAAAGAGATTTTTTTGAGCTTGAGTTTTAATTGCTTCATTATTCAAATACCAAACAGTGAATATTTTAGCTCGTACACTGAAGTAGAAAAAATGTTATCAAGGGAAACTATAAATTGATATTAAAGTTAATTTCACATCAAATTAAAATTAAGTAATATTTTTAGCTAAATAACTATTGTATAAATATTTAGTGAATTGATAATCATAGATATTGTAAAGCTTTATTGATTTCCTCATTCTCTGAAGGTAATATTAATATGGCTACAGCTTAGTTATTAGGGAGAATGTTAATCATTTGATAGTTGTTTATTTTCTGAAATTTCCTTTGGGGGAAAAACAAAGTATGAAAGTATTTTAGCAAAGAGCATAAAATATAAAGAAAAGCTATTAGCTACCATAAAATCAG
>NW_006921590.1:13487602-13489602 GCF_000298275.1 Orycteropus afer afer | reverse complement strand
CTGTACGCCCAGAAATGTCGATGATTTCTGGCATGTACTAGAAGCTGAAAAAGGCAAGGAAAAACTTTTCCCTAGAGCCATTCCATGAAATGGAACTTCTAGCCTCCTGAATTGTGAAAAATAAAAAATAAAAAATTACGTTCCTTCAAGGCACCTACTGTGTTATTTATTATAGCAGCACTAAGTAAATGAGCCAATTACTTCTTGTTAGTGTTAGTTGCCCTCAAGTTGGCTCCAACTCAAGACAACCTTATGTTTAACAGAATGAAATATTGTCCTGCCCTGTGCGATCTTCATGATCATTAGTATATTTTAGTCCATTACTGTGGTTACTGTGTCAATCCATCTCATTGAGCATTTCCATTGTTTTACCTGACCCCTCTACCAACATCATGTGAGCTTGTCTCACCAACCTCAAGCCTAAGGAGTATTCTGATTGTATTTCTTCAACGAATGATTTACATATACTTCCAAAAAAGATTCAGCCTATCTCCATGCCCCATAAGTTTGGGCTAGCCTTGGTGACTTGTTTCTCAGGAATAGAATGTGGCAGGGATGACAGTATGTGACTCTGAGACTAGATCATAAAAGATACTGCAGCTTCCTCATTGCTCTCTCAGATCACTTGCTATAAGGAAAACTAGCTGCTCTGTTATGAGGACACCAAGTAGCCATTTGGAAAGGTCCATGAGGCAAATAACTGAGGCCTCCTGTCAACAACAGTCATGTGAATGAGTCATCGTGGAGGTATATCCTTCAGTCCCAGTCAAGCCCGGAAATGATGCAACATGGGCTGAAATCTTAACTACAACTTAATGAGAAACCCTGCACCAAAACCACCCAACTAAGCTACTCTCAGACTCATGATCCACAGGAATTGCAGGAGGTAATAATTTCTTACTGTTATTTAGGCCACTAATTTTGGAGTAAATTTTTATGCAACACTCTGAAACTAATATAGACATATAATGTGCCTTTTCACTAAAAGAAGGAATTCTTGAATTTGACTCTTACTATGTAATTTGACTAATTTCTTTAAAACTCACTGAACCTCAATTTCTTCATCTGAACAATGAGAGTGATATTATTTGTTTCACTGGTTTACTGTGAGAATTGATTTATTTATTATATTTGCATGACATGTAAAACAAAACCTAACTGAATTTGCTTACAGGCAGTCCCACGGTTATGAACATGATCCATTCCTAAATGTATCTTTAAGTCACATTTAGGTTAGCTGAAACAGGTGCATATGGCTCTTATGTAGCCTTACAGTAGTACAAGAAAAGGCTCAAAACCTTTTCAACTACCTAAAACTGCACATGCAACAAGGGAAGGTAATCAAGATGAGAAATTTGTTGCTAGTAGGTTGATTCAATCATTTCAAAGTGAGGGCAAATTTATATAACATTAAAGGGCCAGTAGGAGCTATTCATATGTCAGATGTTTATTACCTGGGGAGTACCTGTCATTATGGAGCTCTGGTGGTGTAGTGGATAAGGCATTTGGCTGCTAACAAGAAGGTCAGTAGTTCAAACCCATGAGCCACTCTGCAGAAAGAAGATGGGGAGATCTACTTCTGACAAGACATACAGCCTGGGGGTCACTATGAGTCAAAATCAGTTTGATAGCAGTGAGTTTGGTTACCTGTACTTACTTTTTCATTGATGAGAAGGCATAAAACATATTATATTGCTTTGTTTACTCTTGTCTTAAATGATTGATAAAAATGGAGTGCAGTCATACTAACTAAACTAACTAAAGGGATCTACTTCATAGAGACATTGAAATGGATAAAAATTGGAATGCAGTCATGTTGTTGTTGTTGTTGTTATATGCCGTCGAGTCGGCCCTGACTCATAGCGACCCCTCCTTGAGTTTCCGAGGCAGTATCACTACGGAAGTAGGATTTCCCAACCTTCCTTCTGAGGAGTGGCTGGTGGGTTTGAAATGCCAGGAATTCAGTCATAGACAACTTAATTCCTGAATGCATCATAATA
>NW_006921590.1:13485114-13486652 GCF_000298275.1 Orycteropus afer afer | reverse complement strand
AACAACATAGTTTAGAGTATTGTTAAAATAGTGTGGCAGGCTTTTGACTTCATTAACTTCACAATGGGAGAGAATCACCATCAGTAGCATAAGTTCTAGGCTAATTGCTGTGAGGCAAAGGTGGGACATACCTCCACTTTCTAACTTTTTTGGATCTCTGGTGGTGTACTACCTAAGGCATTTGACTACTACAGTAGCTGTCCCCTCCCACAGCACTATCTATTTCTCTGCTGGGTTTAATTCATTACAATAGCCACAAAGAATTCATAGCACATACTCATGATTATGGGGTTGGTTAGGGAAGCACCTGGTTACAATTCAGATCAGAAACAACTTTGAACACAGCTCTTCAGTTATTACAGCTTCTTGGCTGTGCCCCTCAGCCTCTCAGCCTCTTTGGTCTCTCTGACGGGCCTGACCTCTGCCCTACTCAGTCAAGTGTTACAAAGCTCTTTAGCTCCACTAGTAATTGTCCAGTGGCACCCCATTACACCAGTAAGCCTCCTGCATTAAGGTCCTAAGCTTTCTCACTCTGTGAGCCAGGAAGCCCACCACACTGTTCCTTGCTGGTTACCTGGTTCTCCCGCCACTGTTTCTCTGCCACTGCTTCTTGTCATTTTGTACCATCTCTGGTCTTACAGTTCTCTCTCCCTCTCTTACTCTCTCTCTCTGCTGGGGGAGGGATGGTGAATGTTCTCAGCTCAGGGACAATGAGTCCAAAGGATGCACTCCACTCCCATCTCTTCTTCTTGGTGGCATGGAAGTCTCCTTTTTCTGCCTCTAGGATGGCTTACTTTAAGCCTACTAGGATGGCAAAACTGATCGATCCCCTCACTAGGGTTCCATACATCTTATTTGCATGACCCCACCACACATGTGTGTCATGTAGCTTATTTGCATTATTAGCAAGCTAGCCAATCAAAGCACCTGATTTGCATAGTCCCACTCAATCAGTGGTTGAGAGTTTAAAAAAACATGGCTAGAAAGGCCATTTAAAAGTGATCCATCACACCACAATAATGTTGTGCTCAAATCCCCATTTTAGACAAAAGGATTTGTATCCCAGCATAGGACATGCTGCCTGCTGAGCCCTCAGTCCTCTTCAGGAATTTTACTCAGCTGAAGACAGCTGCCTTACCCAAAGTCACCTCCTATGCCTAGGAAGCCTGCATCCAATAATTGGTTTATGTGGGGTTGCAAATGTCCGGCTATCTTGCTTCCACTCAAGACAACTCTGAAGGGCCACTTTAGCTCCAGAACAACCCATGGGACCAGCTGAGGCCTTTGTTTTGAATACGGCACAGTTAACGTTCTTCCTTTGCCCAACTCTGCTTCCTTCCCTGTAACTCACAGGTATTAATTCCAAAAGAATGCCCCAATACATTTCCCGTGTGCATATGTACATCTCAGAATCTGCTTCCTATGGAACCCAAATTGTGATAATAGTAAAAGAGAAAAATATCCTGGTCAGGTAAGATATTGTACTTTAACCTATTTGCATTATTTAAGGAATAACCCAAACCATTCCCTTTGTTTTC
>NW_006921590.1:13482178-13483234 GCF_000298275.1 Orycteropus afer afer | reverse complement strand
AAAACCATACCATATAACCCAATGCCCAAAGAGAGTTCTTGGGAAAACTTGTCTCTCTACTTGACCATAATTATTAATGTCTGCTTTTACAGAAATTTCTGAGGGTGGGAGGCAGCTGGAACGCTCAAGTAAAGTTAGGGGCAGAGGTTGAGAGACTATGTGGTCTGCATTCCTACTGTTGATGTGGAGGAGATAAATAAGTATCCGTTATACCAGGTGAGTGTGCATCGGCATCCAGATATGAGCTACCCAGACAGGTCCCAGCCCTAAAGAATTGTTTGCTAGGGCATGGTGAAAAAAAATCAATTTCTTGAGGAAAGGAATGGATGTTGGAATATGCTGAGTTGGTAAGCCAAAAGGTGCAAATCCACAAGGTCAGAAATCTGAGGAAATATATGTGCAGAGAGAGGAGGCGGTGCTCAAACACCATGAAAACACACTGTCTGAGAGAACCATTGCTTAAATCTCTATCGTGACTGAAAAGCATCATAGCCACAAATTGTACCAGTTATAAAGACACTTTGTCCTTTTTCCTCTAATCTCTCCTCTCCCTACCTTGATTCTCAAAAAGTACATCAGAGAAATAGGCATAGAGAGGAAGAGAGAATGAAAACACCAATCACAGAGTTATATAAATTGATCAGAAATAGGTAGAGTGGGAGGCATAAGACTACAGGCTGAAGTCTGAAATCAAATTGCCTAAGAATTGTTTATATTGAAAAGGAGAATTATCCAGAAATAAAGAGGCAGTTTTCATAACTGAAAGTGACAAGAAAGCTATGGTATCTTCCAGACACATCATTAGTGAGCAGGGAAGGGAGAGCTCACACAGAGGTGTTGAACGGAGTAATAGGAGAAAACTTAAGCATTTTTCTGTGTCATATTATTTTCAGCACATTCAGTAAACTGGGTGAGAGGAAAAAGCATGTCCAGGCAGAAGAGAAAAATTATCTTCTTTTGATACAATAAACATAGCTCTAAAAGATTAAAAAAATGAAGTAAAAAGACAAGCCAATATATTCTCCCTTGTTGCTAGAGGAGGAAAAAAAAAAAAAA
>NW_006921590.1:13477977-13479933 GCF_000298275.1 Orycteropus afer afer | reverse complement strand
CAAGCATTAATTACATTACTGGATGTACCCTGGAATGAGCTCTGGTGCTGCAATGCTTAAGCAACTTGGCTGCTAACAGTTAGTTCTTGGTTAGAACTCACCAGCTGCTCTGCAGATGAAAGCTGTAGTACAGCTTTCTTCTCTGAAGAGCCTTGTAACCTTAGGGTTGGGCTCTGTCCTATAAGGTCACTAAGAATCTGAATTCACTCAACGACAATGGATTTTGTTGTTCTGTGCATGTGTGTGTGTATGGGGGGGGTGATGTCTTCTGATGTTGTTGTTGTTATGTGCCATCGAGTAGGCCCCGATTCATAGTGACCCCTCCTTGGGTTGCCAAGGCAGTATCACTATGGAACTAGATTGCCCAACCTTCCTTCTGAGGAATGGCTGGTAGGTTTGAACCACCAGCCTTTTGGTTAACAGTCAAGTGCCTTAGGCAGTATGCTACCAGAGCTCCCATGTCTTCTGATACACTGTTCATAATGTAAACTGTGCCTGTTCTAGGAAAAGAGTAAGCCATATGAAAAAAAGAAATTGAAAAGGTATTTCTTTAGAAAGATAATCCAGGTTGCTAAATAAGTTTCACCTACATTGAATGCCTCATCAAAATCAATGATGCCTATAATCAGAAGTGCCCCATTCCTGTTTAGTTTCTCTCCTTTCTAACATCCATCAATTCAGCAATGGATTATGAAAGTCTAGATCACGCTTAGGCACGACACCTAATGTGACTATAAAGAAGCATTCTTTTCCTCAGTGGAATTACTCTTTTAATGCTCTTGCTTTCCAATTCTAACATCAGTTAGAAGCTGTTAAAGTAATGGCACAGGCATTAGAAAAATAAAGGGAATATGGAAAGGCAGATTGTTCTTGCCTGTGTTTTATTCATCATACTGCCTGTTGAGTTTATATCACTGGTTTCAGATTTATCTAGTTTCTTTTCTTTTATGACTGGAGACATTAAGGGCAACCTGTCAGCACTGTAAAATAACATTTGTAGTACTCTGAATCTTCTCAGTGTAATCTTTAATAACTGTCTTATGTTCAAGTTGACAGCAAGCAAGTAATAAAATGCCTAATACCACTTTATAGGTCACATAATACAACAGTTTATTTTAGCTCAGCAGAGCAATATCAGGTAACAGATAATGAAGTCACTATAGATTTGTATAACATAGTTTCTGAGTTGGCAACAGCTTCATAAAAGCTCCAGAAATCTTGTTTTGAGCTATGACAAAACAAAGGAGCATTTCTTATTTTCTCCCTTTCTAATGATTCATAGCAATGAAGTTAATCTCAGAGATGATGCACAATTTCTGCAACCTGATGTATGTTATGTAAACAAATCAGCTCATGAATGGGGGAGGATTCTTTTTCACAGAACTTAAATTACACAGGTGAAAGAAGCAAAGAAAAAATCATTCTGCAACAGTTTAGAAATAAAAAAATATGAGCTAAGCCATCTCTGTCTAAAGTAGTCAATGACCACATGTCTGTTTAAATTTAAATTGAAAATAAATAAAATTTTAAAATTCAGTTCATCAGACGTGACCATTTCAAGTGTTCATGCTACTACTGTATTACATATTGCCATCAAAACAGGAGGTTCTTTTGGACAGAATCTTTTTAGAATAACTTTTGTGCACTATTCTCTTATTATTTTTGAGGAAATGTCCAATTTAGAGAATTTTCCTTAATCCTTTAAATAATATTTTCACATTTTTGTAATTTAACAATGCTACAAAACTGATCAATACAAGGCAAAATGGTAAGTGACATTTTTGATAAGACAATTAGTTGTTGTTGTTGTTAGGTGCCCTCGAGTTGTTTCTGACTCATAGTGACCCCATGCACAGCAGAATAAAACACTGCCTGATCCCGTGCCAGCTCCATGATCCCTGCTATACTTGAGCCCATCATTGCAGCCACCGTGTCAATCCATCTCGTTGAAGGCCT
>NW_006921590.1:13474275-13475369 GCF_000298275.1 Orycteropus afer afer | reverse complement strand
TCCTTCTTCCTAGTCTGTCTCAGTCTGTAAACTGGGCTGATACCTGTGCACCATGTGCATCCCACTGGGTTTGAAACACCAGTGGTTCAGCCTCAAAACTCACATCAACACGTCACCATGGTAGGACAAAATGACAGACAAGTTTGTCTACCTGTTGGAAACCTCTCCTACCACACTTACCTGGGTCTCTGCAGCTGACTCTTCCTCTGTCCATATTCCTAGGCCTTTTAATCTCCTTTCTCCTGCTCTCTCACCCTGCTGCTTTGGGTGTGCCTGAGTTCCTCTCCTCACCTGGATCCCTGCAGCTGACTGCTCCTCTGTCCGGGTTCTTGGCTTTTTTATCCCCTTTCTCTGGCTCTCCTGCCCTGCTGCTTTGGGTGTGCCACCTTAGTTCCTCTCCTCACCTGGATCCCTGCAGCTGACTTAACATATTGTTTAGAATGATTATAAAAGTGAATTTAGGAAAATACCTAGCACACAAGGCAATAAGAATTGCCTTGGAGCTAGCACTAAAGATTCTCTACTTAGGTGTGCTCTTCAACTGGGGAGTAATTATAATTATTCCAAGTTTAAGAAGAAAGAAGAGATGAAGATGACCATCTACACAGAAGAGGAAATAACCAACAGTAAGTTCTTAAGAACTGAAACAACAGAAATTCAAAGTAAGGTTAAAACAAAAAGTGAAAAATTGAGGGTCTAAAAAATTTGGTCTCAATGATAAAAAATCAATGATATGTTTTCTACTAAAGCATATATATATTGATTTATATTTTATACCATATATCACTATTATTTATGCAAATCTATAAGTTTATAATTTCTTTTTGTTTGTTTGTTTGTCCTTCTATGTACAAACAATATGCATGCCCTACAAAATAATCTGGAATCACATTTGAGACCATTACATAAAACAGGGACAAAGAAATGGGTAAAGCAAACAATGCTAATATTTCTAAAAGAAGTGTCAGAATGGATTAAACTCAATTTTTAAAGTGGAGAAAACTTCATAAAATGAAGAAATGAAGATCAATGATTTTAATCAGACTCTTTTGTGTAAAATTACCACTAAATCTAAATGACTATGAGTTTGGATA
>NW_006921590.1:13472852-13473545 GCF_000298275.1 Orycteropus afer afer | reverse complement strand
TTTTTTGCATCTCTAAATTCTACTTTCTAGTTGTCATCCCACATTGATATTTCAGTTTGGAAATTAGCATTTTAATGTATTTAAACTACTATTTAACACTTCTATTGAGTTCTAGGAGCTCTGGTGGTATAGTGCCTAAAGTATGTGACTGCTAACCAGAAGGCTGGTGGTTCAAACTCACAAGCCACTCCATAGAAGGAACACTGGGCAATCTACCTCCATAAAGATTTACTGCCTCAGAAACCCAAAGGGGGTTACTATGAGTGGGAATCAACTCAATGGCAGTGAATTTGTTTGTTTTTTTCTCCCCTAGTTGACCTCTTCATACCTCTCACTGATCAGCACTAGCTCAAAATTACCTCCTAGTAAGTCTCAAAAAATGAGACAATGAGTGACACAAGTTAATCATGACTAATCTCTTGGAAATGGCAGAGGGGTCTATACATACTCATAAGAAGAGATCACCCACCATTCGCTAAATCAATCAAGGTCTGATAGTAAAAATGGACTATATAAGGGCAAATAAGTGTGCCTGTTAGGTAGTTAATCAGCAATGTCAGTCTCATGGTGGGGAACAGAAAATATTCAGGATATAGCAAGTGTTCCCAGGGGATAGTACATGGGTGATTCAGAGGTAAATTGAACAAGAAAAATGGAATGCTAAAAATGTTGACTTGACTTTTTTTTTTTTTT
>NW_006921590.1:13470814-13471862 GCF_000298275.1 Orycteropus afer afer | reverse complement strand
GGCAGTTAAGGCAAATGGGTTAAGGCCCTTGTTGCTATACTATTCTTATTCCTTTATTTTTAGTGTCACAAATTGGCTAAGCTCTTTATTATGTCCTCACAAAGATAATGGTGCTTTTCCAGAACTGAAACCACATTAATTTCCTTTGTGATTTAACAATTTTCCACAAATGTACCACTTAGACATTTAAAAATAAGCAAGGTTATTTTTATAAACATTACCTACTCACACTTTGTTTTTTTTCCTTTAAAGCAGTGGCTTCATTCCTTTAGAGAAAAATTTAGGTAGTAGATAAAGAAACAAGACCATTTATTTTTAAATCCTACCTTGGAATTAACAACACCCAGTTAGTCAAGGATTTTCACCTGAAATTAGTAAAAGACAAGACAATACATTATATAGAGAAATGGATTTTTGTGAAATAACTGCTTTGCAGATACTGTCCCAAAATTTGAAACTATAAATTTAATGTCATTGGATAGCACACATATTGCTTATTGTTTCTGTAATAATTTATAAAAGGCAGTTGTATATTCTGTTTATTATCTCAAATCCAAATTGAGAAAATATGAAGTTGGTTTTCTATGACTTCCTCCCATCCCTGAACACATGATGATAAGGGAATAAAAATGGAAGAGACTATTTTCAAATAAACAAGTTTCCCTTTTAGTCATAAGAAGCCCATAGTCACTCAAGGGTAAAGGACATGAGAAAATCCTGAATAGAGATGTCGAAAAAATAAATAGAATTTCATGTATAATCAGAATATTTGTAATACTAGAACTTCTTTAATAGTCAGAAGAATGTATACAAATATTATTGCCAAGTGAAGGAGCTCTAGCGCTGCAATGATTAAAAAGCATTCGGGGATGTTATGGCAAGATGGCGGACTAGGCAGAAGGATTGCACAGACTCTCTTCAACAAAGAAAAGGGAAACCAATTAACACAGACACAGAAGATAATCGTGGACCCCTGAGCCTTGAAGGAAAGGATGCAGAATTGGACTAAACCCCAACTAGCAGAAGAATTTGTGTGAAAATACCAAAA
>NW_006921590.1:13451129-13469066 GCF_000298275.1 Orycteropus afer afer | reverse complement strand
GGAGAGTTGCAGATTGGATAAGAAAACACAACCCATCCATATGCTGCCTATAAGAGACACACCTTAGAGATAATGGCAAAAACAAAAAAAAATGAAAAAAAAAAAAAAGCATTCGGCTGCAAACTAAAAGGTTGGCAGTTTGAATCCACCAGCTGACTCTGGTAGAAAGATGAGGCAATCTCCTGCTGTAAATATTTACAGCCTTGGAAACCCTATGGGGCAGTTCTACTCTGCCAGACAGGGTCACTTTGAGTCAGAATTGACTTGACAGCTATGGGTTTATTGCCAAAGTAAACCTGTGGAAGGGCAATGGGTTTAACTGCCAAAATAAACTTGTGCAACATCTTAGTTTCCCAGATAAGTCAATAAACTACAGGAAACATAACAATTAGTGAGCAAAGCCATTTACAATGGTACTATTTGTACCAGCTGTACAAATAAACAGCTTACAATTTCAACTAGATTCAACACAATCACTTTTTTTAAATTATCTTTTCATGTCTCCTCAGAGAGTGTTTACTCCATTGAAACATTTAAGAAATATATTAATTAACAGTATTAGCATTAACCTATATTAAGAAAAAAAATTGATTCCAGTACTGTTCACAGTCTGCCAGAATATAAAACTCTCTACCTACCCATTTGCCAAATGGATGAGTAGGACAAACCAACCAATTTGAAACAAAGGTAACATTCAGAGGTAGCTCAGCTCCGGATATGCAATGGTTCTCATGTCTAGCTTAGCATAGTTAAAGGATGTGACTTCTGCCTTATAACACACCTTCTTCTCTTACCTTCTTTAAGAATGAAAATCTTAATATTTGACATAAATATTATTCCAAAGTTCCCACCTTTTTATTCAGTATATCCAGATCAACCAAACCCAGCTCTTAAACATGAGAATCTCAGGATTATTCATGGCAGATAGTTAACTATCTAAAGAGTGAGCAGCTTCATATTTTTCTCAAAGTAAGGTAGGAGTTCAGGGACAAACCTGAGAAAGAAAATATTATATAGCTTCGTACCAGAGGTCATAGGGTAGCTAAAGAGACATTGTTAACATTTTCTTTCTAATCATAATCTTTATTATGAAACATAAAAGAAAACTGACCTTCCTTAGCCCTTTCTCCACTTACTAGACCCAAATTTTTCTGAAGTTAACTTTACTCATTCCTCTACATGTTTCTCATTTTCCCTTTCTACTAATCTAGGTAAAACTGCAGACAATGACATGAGATGATATTCTGCTGAATATTTCAATATATTTTGAAAGTAGTCCTGATTATTTTTTTTAGCAAACTCCCATTATTTTGCATTACCAGATTAGTAAACTGAAACACAACATACCTTATTCAAGGACACTAAAAAGGTCAATAAAAGCTCTATATCTAGCTGCTGTCTTTCTGGATGTGTAGTCAAATGCCTTCTGCACACACTCATGCTGTTTTCACCATGCCATCTGTAGGTTGTACATTGGATCACAGACTCCCTTAAAGGATATCAAAGATCATTAATGCACGGACCCTGCAATGTCTTCCTTTAATAATTAATTCTGCTTATCAGAGAATCTGTGGGAACCCATCACATTAAAAAATATATATTACTCACAATTATTTTCTTGAAAAGACAGTAATTTATACTTGTAATACATCCATGGGAGTTCTGGTGGTGTAGTGCCTAAGGCATTTAACTGCAACCAGCAGGCTGGCAGTTCAAACCTAGCAGCCACTCCTCGGAAGGAAGGTTAGGCAATTTATTTCTGTAGTGATACCACCTCAGAAACCCAAGGAGGGGTCGCTATGAATTGGATCTGACTCAATGGCAGTGAGTTTCTTTTTTTAGTTTTTTAATACATCAATAGTAGTCCCTGGGTGAAGAAAGGGTTAAGCACTTGACTAGTTTTGAGTTCTAAGTTTTTACTAGCCTAAAGGTTGGTGGCTCAAATCCACCCAGAAGTGCCTTAGAAGACAGCCTAGAGATCTGCCTTCAAAAGTCACAGCATAGAAAACTCTATGGAGCAGTTCTACTTTGTGCACATTGGGTTGCCATGAGTCAGAACTGACTCAACATGCTGTAATATTATTACCTTTCTCCTAAACGACCATGCAAAAATTTCCACTGTGGAAATCAAGTCATGAGGTTGTGAATTAGATCACTTTATTCTAATTTAGTGTCATAGAAAGTGAGTAAATCACCCTGTGCTAAGAAGAGACTAAGAAAGAGTAGGGTTTTTTAACTATACATAGGGAATTCCTTAACTAGACATAGACAAAAGACATGTGCAAAAGTCTACTGTGCTCATATGGTTGATATTATATACTCCCTGGAAGTTACTTGTGGACTGTAAAAAAAGAGTGTGACCATCTTATTAAACTACTCAAGATTTCAGCCTTAGAAGAGGCTCTTTTTCTTCAAGCTGAATCAAGCATTCTTGAAAGAAGCCCATTAAGGATTTCTAGAACTCGAGAATAATGACTACTTGCTGAAGAGCTGGTACAAGAAGTATTATACTTAAGTTTCTTCTATAGATGTCAGTAACAGAATTACAGTTTCTTAAAAGCAAAATGATTTTCCAATCTAAGATATAGTGCAGTATGAACTAAGGAGAATTCAGTAAAAAAATCAAGGAAGAGAAATAAGGAAGGAATGAAGGAAGGAAAGGAGGGATGGAGGGAGGGAGGGAAGCAAGGAGGAACACAAGAGAAGTTATGCAACAAGAAGAAAATAAAGAGAACAATGAAATGATGGAGGATGGGGGAAAAAGACAAGGGCAAAGGAGGGAGAAAAGGAAACTACAAACAAAGGGAAAGGTCTAGATTTGATTCCTGGTGCCCTGCAATATATATTCTACCCTGAGGCTCTGCTGTTTGACTGATTCTAAATTGAGGTTCTTAGAAGACCAGGAGGCCAAGTTAAAAGCACCTGCTTTGAGCACACAGATGGGCCATGAGTGGCTTGCCTCTCACATGGTTTGCAGGCACTTCCATCCTCTTCAGAAGTTTAGATTTCTAGCTCCAAGCACCTCAATTGAACTAGCAAGCTCTTCAGTAGGAAAAACACAGCTTCCTTCAGGGCAGAGAAAAGCAGACATGGAAAGGTTGAAGGCACCCTTGAAGCATACCTGCTTTAAATAAATCTAGAGTCTACTTAAAATCTAGACCTTTAATTATCTTAAGTCTCAAATTATTAATTCAAATCATAATTTGGAAGCAAACCCAATAACATTTCCTTTTAAGGTCCCTGAATTTAACTTCTGAAATTAAGTTAAAATTAGTTTTATATAAAGAAGGGATTGACATTGAAAAAAAGGAAAATTAGTATAATGTCCTCTGGGGGAGAGTCAGCTGAGAGTGTAACAGGCCATCATGTCTCTGTTGCCATTGCTTTGTTCCCCAGGGTAAAAACAGTTTAAATTTCAAGAAACTTAGTCTTGACTGAAATTTAATAATTGATTTAAAAAAATTAGTTTAGTGTAAAAAGCCATATTCAATGGTCTTTCTGAGGGAGAAAAAAAAAAAACATTGGAAAGGAATCAAAGAGCATGCATTCTAGCTCCAGTTCTGCTACCCATTGACAGACTATGCAAGTATTTCAGGCTCTTTCTTTTTCCGCTGTACCTATAAACAAAACCCATTGCCATGAAGTTGATTCTAATTCATAGTGACATTACTACAGGGTAGAACTGCCCCATAAGTTTTCCAAAGCTGAAATCTTTACTGAAGCAGACTGCCCCATCCTTCTACTGTGTAGCAGCTGGCAGGTTTGAATCACCGACATTTTGGTTAGCAACCAAGAGCTTAACTAAGGCATCACCAGGGCTCCTTCTTCACCTATAGAATGAGTGTAATATTAACTGCCCTACCATACAAGTTTGTAAGGGGAATTAAAGAAATGGGGAACTTGGACAATAGGGATGAAGAAGTGTTTGCTGATTTGAAGGATGCATTTGGAAGCTCTCTGAATAGGAAAATACATTATTTTTAGTATTATAATAAAAGGCAGAAAGAGGTTAACAGCCAATGCCATATACTTCTCCAAGGCAATATACTCATTTATATATAAAAAGAAGTATATTTTTCCCCCTAAAACAACCTTTTACAAGCAAGATTGTTTTATGTCATTCATGAATACTTTTGCATCTTTTAAAAGGGCAGTTTATCCTCCTGTATTAAAAGAAACATCATTTTGAAAAACAAACAATTCAAACAAATTACTTTTAGTTTTTTCTGCTTGTACTAAAGGGCATTAAAACTTCACATTTCCAGGGCACTTAAGATTTGGCTTCGAAGTATTCTGGAGTCCTTAATATTTTCCTAGGATAATATTCTCTGTTGCTATGTACCTATAACATGAAGGTGTCTCAAGCTGAAGTTCCCAAAGAGTTTTACTGAAACAAATGTCAACAGTTGTGTGATTTGTTTGTCTGTGCCAGCTCATTTGCTCTGAAGAGAAAAGGCAAAGACAAGTTGATCCTTCAATGATCAGCTGGATGCAAGGCATTGATTACATCAATGCAAAAATAATTAGATACATGGTTACCATAAACAGCCTCTGAAATACTTCAATAACTGTAATTCAGTCCATTGCTATCATTCAGCTGCTGCCACAAAAGCAAGCCCACTCTCAATTTTTCTACAAAGGGATCTAAACAAACACTAAACAAACCTAAATAAAAACTAACAGCTAGAAGTTCACTTTGAATTGTGCCCCCAAAAAATATATGTTGAAATGCTAACACATGTAGCTGTGAATGGGACCCTGTTTGGAAATAGGATTTTTCTTTTATTATGTTAATGAGATCATTCCAGAGTGGGGGAGTCTTAAACCTAATCCTTTTTGAGTGTGACTTATCAACACACAGGGGAGAAATAGACACCATGTGAAGAACCTCTGAAAGATAAGGAATGTCCAGGGCTATGAACAAGGAAGGACCCTTCCCTAGAGCCAATGCCATGATTTGGACCTTTGACCTTTAAAATGTGAGACAATAAAGACCTGTTGTTTCAAGTCACTCACTTATGGTATTTTTTGTTATACTACCCTAGGTAACTAAGACATTAATAAAATACAGTTGACCATGAATCCCATACATTGGTTACTTCTGAATATTATAACATAAAATTATACAAGTTGACTGTTTTCCCTCTTTAAATTGTTTCTTCAAATATAAATAGGTAATACTATAATATTTTTCATAATTTGATTAATATTCACAATCAAAAACAAAAACCTTTTTATTTCCTCAAACTTTTACATTCCTTTCTCTGCTCAACTATCATTTTATTACCTCAATCAATTTCACTGTGATAGTATCGCCCTTGTTTTCCTAACACAGATCAATTATTGTTATAATTTCTATCATCACTTTCTTTCTCATGTGACCATGCAGGAATTGAGCCTGTATCCATCAAAAGCACTTCCTTCTACTAGTACTCTGGACCCATTTTCTTTCACATGTTGATATGACCTTCATTCATTATACTAGTTCAATCATTCTCAAAAGGGATCCTCAGACTACCTGAATATCAGTATCAACTCTAAGCCTAAATCAGAAACTCCAGGAGTGATTCTGATGTGTTCTTAAGTTTGAGAAACCATTGAATTAGTCCAATGGTCCTCAACACTACAAAGGTGAGGAATTTTAATTACCAGTTCTAGGGATCTACTCCCAGAGACTCTGATCAATTCATCTGGGATTGACCCAAGCATTGATAGTTAAAAGCCTCTCAGGTAATTCTAATGTGAAGCCAGGGTTGAGACCACTGATGTTGTAGTCCTTCTCTCTTCTGTGTCACCGGATCTCATTTCTATTACTGGTATATTGCTATCAATATATATGGACATCTTAATCTTTTTTTTTTTAATTCTCCCTTCACTCATACACAATCACCTCCCCTTTTTCACTCACTCTTCAATGCACTCTAATCTAAATTATTTTCTTAGTATTCCAATGAAGTGCTCTTGCAAAATTCACCAATGAACTCCATAATGTCAAATTCAAGAGTCTTCTCTGACTAATCATCTTCAATAACTCAAGAACAATAGGCATTATTCATCTTTCTCTTCTGAACAAGCCTTCTCTCCTAGATTTCATGACCCTTCATGCACTTTGGTTCCGTCCTTTCACAGCGACAACTCTTTTCTAGTTATCTTTTGTGAGTTTGTTCTTGGTACAACTGCTAAAGGTAGGAGATCCTCGGGACTTACTCGGCAAGGTTTGATTCATTCCCTTGACTCTAAATATTACTAAGTAAAAACTCAAATCTATCCCAGATTTTTCTCTGCATTTCAGACTTAAACACCTAACTAGCTATTTTCCATGTTCTCTTGCAAGTCTCACAGACATCTCAATCTATAAATGTGCAAAGATTGATTATTACCTATAACTCTCTTGGTCTTCCCAATACAGTAAATACCATCACTTCCTAAAGTTAGATGTCAACATCTGAATTTTGTGAGAACTTTGTTCTCTTTACTTTCCCATGCCCACAAGAACAGAAAATTCTAGAGTTAAACTGCAAAATAGATCTAAAATTTCTATGCTTTTTATGTGCACCATTACCACAGAAGTCCAAAGCACTATGCTTTCTTACCTAGACCACTGCTTCTTAATCTCATTCCCACTTTCAGTTTTGACCTTTTCCATTCTACCCTCCACAAAGCTGCCAGAATAATTTGAAAACCTAAATAAAAACTTGTAAATCTTCTGCTTAAAACTCTTTGTTAGCTTCTTATATTTTATTCACAATAAATGCACCTCTTTTTCTTCATTGACCTCATCACCCAGCCCCCAACATTGCTCACTTTGGTCCTGTCTCAGTGGTTTTCTTTCAGTTATACATAATCTGCATTTTTCCTCCTCTTAACTATTCTAATGGCTGGCTCATTTTTATCATTCAGGTCTCAGCTGAAGACTCATCTGCCCTAAAGAAGGCTGTCTCTCTACTTAAAGCTGGCTATCCAATACTCTTTTGTATCAGAGCTTCTTCAACTGCACACTTGCGAATTGTAATACTTTACTTGTTTATTGTCTTTTTACCCCATTTGACTACAAGCACAAGGACATGTCTCTTTTGTTCACAGTTTTATCCTTTGTTGCTGTTATTAGTGGCCATTGAGTCAATTTCAAATTATAGTGACCCCACTTGTGCAGAGTAGTACTGTTCAATAGGGTTTCAAGACTGTGACCTTTAGTTAGCAGATTGCTACACTTTACTCTCAAGAAATGGAGCTCTGGTGGCATAGTGCCTAAGGCATTTGACTGCTAACCAGAAGGTTGGCGGTTCAAACCCACCAGCCACTCCCCAAAAGGAAGGTTGGGCAATCTACTTCTGTAGTGGTACTACCTCAGAAACCCAAGGGGGGGGGGTCGCTATGAGTCAGATCTGACTCCACGGCGATGGTTGCATTTTTGCGTACTCCCTAGGAATCTCTGTGTGAGTTTGAATTGCCAACCTTTTGGGTAGTCCAGCTCTTGATCATTTGTGAAATACAGGGACTCCAGTTTTATCCCTGTTGTCTCCCAATGAAGCTGACACAGAGTACATTATCATTACATTTTTGAATGGAAGAATTTGACATTATATTTGGGTTAGCACTTTGCACCAATTATGATTTCCTCTTTAATAACAAATTTCAAAGCATAGTGACTTATTGTAGAAAAGTATTTTCAATACTCAGGATCATATTGGGCAATCTACTTCCCTAGGGATACCACCTCAGAACCCCAAGAAAGGGTCGTTATGAGTTGGAAATGATTCGACTGCAGTGAGTTTGTTTGTTTTCTTTTTTTTTAAGGATCATATTCTCCATATATTTGTATAGGAAATTTTCACTCTTTAAATTCCCTACAATTAAAAGAAAATTTAAAAATACTAACATAATTATAACAATAAATACATTGGAAGAAACCACTTTCATCTACCTCTGCATAACATCTTATTAATTACATGAAAGCAATCTTCCAAGTTCTAAGGAAGCACTGATTGGAGTTCCTAGTTTAGAAACACATGTGCGTCTTCTTTGAGACTACCATCAGTTCTCACAGTGCATAATATTTATATTTGATAGAAAAAGGAAAAGTAGAAGAAAGAAGAATCAACAGTATTCATAGATGTTATGTAGCATAGTGAGTTAGTTTGGTACAGTGGATTCTGTATGACTCTATGTGACAAGGCGGAACTGCCCATAGGGTTTCCTTGCCAGGTCTTCTCTCCCACAAAGCCATTGGTGGGTTCAGACTGCTGACCTTTCAGCAAGCAGTAGAGCACTTTAACTATAGCATTTACTTTTTGTTAGCATGCCCCCCCCCTGCCCCATTATTGTATGCTATACTGATGGTAAGTAAATATAACTGAAGTAGCTTCCATTTCCATAAAGAATTTTGTTTAAATTATGGCCACTCCTGTTTATACTACCCCAAAACGTTTGAAATTGAGCAGTATTGGTAATCAACTAAACATGCTATCCATGCTGTATATGATTGCTCCAGGTGAGCCATGGCTGAAAAATAAAAGGTTCCTTATCTATAGATTAATCATTCCAGAAGTTAGTTGTGTTTTGTCTCAGCAAAGATCCACTGAATGCTATCTCATTTTTATGAGGTCTCACACTTATTCATAAATCTGACTTATTTAACACTTTGCTTTATGCAAAGACTCTCAGATATGTTATGCTTTCTGGCCCACATTTGCTATTGTTTTGGTTACTGTTTAATGATACAATTCTTCTCTGCATATATTTCCAAGTGCAGCCCTAGAAACCCTAAGTAATTTCTGCCATAGGAGCTGTGTCTAGCCACAACAAAATGGGCAGACAGAATGCCTTTCCAAAAAACACTGTCTTAATTAACAGATGCCTGAGTGACAGGATGGTATTTTATTCATTATCCAAGGGAGATACCACCTCTTTCACAGAAAATATTCCTTAATTCCCTCTCTGGCACCTGACTTTTGGCCAAGGGCAGGGAGTATCTGCACGGGGATGTTGACAACCAGAAAAACCCATGAAAGACGACAACAGTGGGAACGACAAAAGTGGGTTTGGCCAGAAGAAGAGCATGTATTTTCATTAAATTTCAAACTGAAGATGCTGTATCTTAAATGTTCCAAAATTTATGATTTATGACACCATTTTAGACTATTTTCTGGATTTCTTTTCTTAAATGCTGACATCATGAGAGAATTTTCTTGTCTCATTATCTGAAATATCCAGTTTCCTATGCAATGATCATATATCTATATATCTATATATCTATATATAATATTATACCCATAGTCTTTTTTCAGAAGATATAACTGGAATGGTTCTTACAGGGAAGGTTTCAGTTGCCTAGTGTCAATGTTTTCAGAAATATAGAAAAAAAAAAGCTGATTTGTGTATAGCTGTATCACCACATTGTGACTCAGAATAGTCATCATCTTGGTGAACATAATGATTCTGATTAGGCTTGCCAAAAGAAAACAACCCAATTCTACCATCAAATGCATGTATCCTTCTCATTTATTTACTATTTTCATTCCTGTCAAAAGCTGAGTGGATAAGGATACAGCATTGAGATGTTTCTGTCTCCAAATTCACAGATGAGAGGATTTTGCAAAAAGAAAATCACAGAAGGCACAGTGTTTAGCAAAGCAAGAAAGTTCAGCAACAAAAGCAATAATTCTTGGTCACCTTGTTGACATTATCTTCAAAACAAAGATTTCTACTAGTGACAGGTGAAGGCAATTGGTATGTTTTCTAGCTACTTTGTCCTCAGGCATGGCTGTCAGAAACCGGTTTTACAAATAGTGGCAGGTTGGGAAACTAAATATCATACATTTGAAGAAGGATTTAGAAAGTACCTTTCCTATATAGGAAATAGTTTCAAAATAATGTGAGTATATAGATAAGTTACAGAAAGCTGGACATATAGACTTAGATACACACAGATTTTAATGGAATAATAATTCTCTAAATATGTGTATATATTAAAATATACTGCCCTTATTTCTAGCACATTTTTTAAAACCATTTATGCTTATATGAATTTTTAAAGTGCTAACGCTCCTGTCTTTGTGTTATAAAACTAATAGAAAATAACTGAAAGGTGTGAGAGACAGAGGTGGAATCAATTAGCCAAGAAATGGGAGCAAAACTCTGGATAAATATAAATAAGTAGAATGACCAGTCTTCTCAGAGGTTACTGGTAACATATTCTAGGCAACCCTAACCTTGAGCGCCACATTGCATATATTCATTTCCTCTACCATGAAAATCCAACTAGCTACTATAAGAAACATATTCGCAGCAAACAAGAAAATTAATCATATGGATAAAATGGTATACACAAACCTCGAGAGTAAAAAGGTTCTGGCTATTTAAAAGGTTATGTAACAATTTAATAAATAGATTATGTGGTTAAAAAATGTTTAATGTGAAACATTTACCAAGTACAAATTGAGTAATAATGATATTTAACGAGGAAGAAACCTTTTTTTTTTTTTAACATATATTACATAAATTTGATTGTGATGGTTGAATGAAGGCTGTCCTTGGAAACCAGAATGGAGAGAGATTTCTGAAATGAATTAATGGTAATCACTGGTTAATAGATAAGCAGGAAAAAGAACCAATGTTCCCCTACTGTCATACATTGCAGGAGATTTTTCATTATTTGAGATTGCTACTATGCTAAGGCACCTGACTGCTAACCAGAAGGCTGGCGGTTCAAATCCACCAGCCACTCCTCGGAAGGAAGATGGGGCAATCTACTTCCACAGTGATACCGCCTCGGAAACCCAAGGAGGGGTCGCTATGAGTTGGGTCCGACTCGACGGCACATAACAACAACAATAGTATCCTACTATTACTACCAATTGCTATCAAGTCCATTCTGACCCATGGTGACCCCATGTGTGTCAAAGTAGACCAGTGCTCCATAATGTTTTCAATGGCTGATTTTTCAGAAGTAAATCACCAGCTTTTCATCAGAGACACCTCTGGGTGGACTTGAACCTCTAACCTTTTTTCAGCAGCCAAACAAGTTAACCATTTGCTTCACCCAGGGACTACAGTATTGTACTCTAAGGAAGAGAATTCCAGTTATTTACAGCATAAGACATCCAGAATCAGATTACCATATGCCTTATTTGTATCATCATCTCTTTGGAGGATGATTTTGGCTTTTGATTTTAAAAATTACATCAAATAGTCCTTCACTGAGAAATTAAGAGCTAGGAATTATAAACTTTGTTGTTGTTGTTGTTATGTGCTGTCGCATAGCAACCCCTCCTTGGGTTTCCGAGGCAGTATCACTATGAAAATAGATTGCCCCATCTTCCTTCCGAGGAGTGGCTGGTGAGTTTGAACCACCAGCCTTCTGGTTAGCAGTCAAGTGCTTTAGGCCAAAACCAAATAAACCCACAGCCACTGAGTCAATTCCAACTCACAGTGACCCAACAGGACAGATAGGGTTTTCAAAGCTATAAATCTTTAAGGAAGCAAACTGCCTCATCTTTTCTGCTGCAGTGCAGCTGGTAAGTTTGAAACTGATGACCTTTTGGTTAGCAGCTTAATGTTTTAATAGCTGCACTGCCAAAACATAAGCGTAACAAAATGCACAGTGGTAAATAATGCATATGTTTAAATGTAGGAACCTTAGAATTCATATATATGGCATAAAAAATCATCATAGTAATCATTTAAATAATATGCTCCCAGAGGAATATCAAAGCTGATGTACTTACCTGGCACACTGCCTATCCAAACCTATGTTAATGAAGACACCCAATGTTAAGGAACAATATAATAAGACATTTTTGCTATTACAGTTTGTCATGTAATTACTAGGAAGTTATAAAATGGGCCTTGTTTATCTCTTTACAGATACTGAGCTGTAAAGAACCATTCTGTTTTATCACTTAAATTATTCATACTGTTAGCTGCCCACCGCTCATGGAGACCCTGTGAACATTGGGATTGAACTATTGTGAGTCCTAGAGTTTTCATTGACTGATTTTGTTAAATAGCCAGAAATTCTTCCTAGTCTAAGTCTACACTTGAGCTGCATTGGTTGGAAACTGAACCCTGGTCTCCTGCATGGAAGGTGACAACTCGATCAGTGAACCACCATGCCTTCCAATGACACAGGAGGTGCTGGTAACTGCAAAGTTGTAATGATCTTATGTGAGTGACCATGGGAGAGGTTTAGGATTGCTATAAGCAGGAATGCAAAAAGATCAGTGTTAACAATCAGCTGCTGGCATCCAAATTAGGATTCTGTAGATAGTTTTGAAGGCAGTGGATTTTGTATACAACAAAGGATTTTTTAAAATGTATTTCATTGACTAAATCAGAAGTAGGCATGGAAGTGAAGACAGAGATAATAGTCTGTCTCCCATGCATCAAAGAAACACTCTTCTCATGATGACTAGGTCCTGACATATGTTAAGAAGTGCACAATGTAAATAATTTGTAGAAGGTGAAAAATCCAGAATCCATCACTACTGTCTCTGCCCCTGTAGTCACAATCCCTCTTCCTCTTCCCATCCAAGGAATTGTGAGAGGAACAAGGAAGAAAGAAATATGGGATAAGATATGAAGTGCTTTGATCAACCTCCTCCTAATCTTGGTTTCTAGACAGACAGTTTTAGGGAGATTCAGATAAATATAAAGGGGCCTGCTAACACTGAGTCTAGTGAGCCATTCCCTTGGTTGTGACATAGAGCAATTTTCAGGCTTGTCTGTAGCTTCACACTGTTGAACAAGGCATGAGAGAAAAGACACATGTGGATAAGTGTGAGGCCAGACCCCTGGTTTTCTGTGGTCTGAACTTGCAGTGCAGGAGATTAAAAACTGCTCTTGAGTCTCTAATTGTGGACGATGGTGATGAGAGGTCTGGTAGCGTGGTGCAGGTGAAAGGCAGAGCAGAGACCTGAATGTGCCTTGTATGTATGTGTGTGTGTATATATATATATATAATTTATTGTGGTTTGGGTGAAACTTCACAAAGCAATTTAGTTTTCTATTCAACACTTTATACACATTTTGTTTCATGAAATCAGTTGCAAATCCCTCGATGTAACAGCATTCTTCACATTTCCTTCCTGGGTTTCCCTTATTCATTCATCCTTCTTTCCGGCTCTTTCTTTCCTGTTGAGTTTTGGTTTATGATAAATGCTGCCCTTTCAGTGTCATCTAGTTAACTGTTGTGAGGAGTACATTCTTCATGAGTGTTACAGTTCATGTTATAGGCCTGTCTATTGTTAGGCTTTAAGGTGATCCCTAGAGCTGGGTTCTGTTCCAGGTTTGAAGCGTGTCTAGGACCAAGGTTTCAGGAGTTCCACTAGTTTCTTTCAGATCAGTAAGTCTGATCTTTTTTATGATTTTGAATTTTTTTTCTACATTTTTCTCCCATTCTGTCCAGAATCTTCTATGGTCTTAATCACAGAGGTCAGCAGCAGTAGCCAGGCTAAATATAGTTCTTCTGGTTTCCAAGAGGTAGTAGACATTATGGCTCATATAGACCATTAGCCTTTGAACTAATTTTTTTCCTCAAGTGTTTGATTTTCTTCACTTTTCTTTACTCTAGATAAGGAGAGACCAGTAGTTGCATGTTAGATGTATACTCACTAGGTTTTAAGAATCCAGTTGCTTCTTAGTACAATAAGATATAGAGCACTGACTCTGTGGACTGTGTTATACCAATTGACCTAGATGTTCCCTGAGGTTATGGTCATCAGCCCCCAAGTCCAGTTACTTATTCCCTCAAGGTGTTTGGTTATGACTAAGAAGTTTTCATAACTTTTTCCCGTTTGCTCTACTATATACATGGATTTATTTATAGCACATACAAATATGTATGTAGAAGTATCCTTTGCCAGATCTTTATATGCTTGTGGGCTCTCATTCACCTTCCCATACCTGTTCAGGAAGCATATATAAGTATACACTCTAATTATTGTTTGTTGTGACTTTTATTGCAAAATTGTTACGTAATGGTATTTACCTTTGTTGTCTGTAACACCTGGGCACCTCTCAAGGCCTCCCTTTGCTTTGTTCATATTGTGCTGAGGCCCCTCCCCCTTATATAGTACATTTTCCTACCCTAAAGTTAAATTTAAAAAAAAAAAACTAACCCATTGCCATTGAGTTGCTTCTAACTCATAGAGATCCCCATTAGGTTTCCAAAGCAATAAATCTTTATGGAAATAGATTTCTCCATCTTCCTGCCACAGAGTGGATGGTAGGTGTAAACCTCCAACCTTCTGGTTAGTAGTCAAATGTCTTAGGTACTATGTCACCAGAGCTCCTTCCATCCAAGTTAATACATATCTATGCTTGATATATCCCCCCACCATCCCTGGTAACCATCAAAGAATGTTTCTTTCTGTGTTTAAACCTTTTCATGACTTTTTGGAATAGTGGTTTCATATAATATTTGTCCTTTTGTGATTAACATACTTCACTCAACATAATGTCCTTCAGGTTCATCCATGTTATGAGGTGTTACATAGATTCTTCATTATTCTTCAACATTGCATAGTATTCCATTGTGTGTATGTAGCATAGTTTGTTTATTCATTCATCCATCATGGGCACTTAGGTTGTGTTCATCTTTTTGCTATTGTGAACAATGCTGCAATGAACATGGGTGTCCATATATCTATTAGTGTTATGGCTCTTATTTCTCTAGGATATATGCTTACTAGTGGTATTGCTGGATCATAATGGTATTTCTATTTCCAACTTTTTAAGGATGCATCACACCATTCTTCACAGTATCTGTACCATTTTACAGCAGCATATGAGAGTGCCAATCTCTCCACACTCCCACCAGCATTTGTTATTTTCTACCTTTTTGAACTTTGTTATTATTGCTGGGGTCAGATGATATCTCATTGTTGCTTTGGTTTGTATCTTTCTAATAGACCATTCCTCTGTTAAGCTGTCATATTTTGGTGGCTTGCATGTGGCTATAAGGTTGAAGGCAATCCTACCAGTATTTCAAGCACCAGCAGGATCACACAGGGTGTACAGGTTTCAGAGGAGCTTTCAGACTAAGACAGACTGGGATGAAAGAAAGGGTCATTCACTTCTCAAAAACTGGCCACTGAAACCTCATGAGCAGCAGTGAAGCACTGTCTCATATATTACCGGAAAACTTTAACAAGAGGTGTGAAACTATGTGATATAGTGGCAGAAGATGAGCCCCTCAGGTTGGACGGTACACAAAATATGACTGGGGAAGGGCTGCCTCCTCAAAATACACTCAACCTTAATGACATCAATGGAGTAATGCTTTCAGGACCTTCATTTGTTGATGGGGCACAACTCAAAATGGGAAGAAACCGCTGCAAACATTCATTAATAATCAGAATGTGGAATGCAGAAAATATGAATCTAGGAAAATTGGAAGTTGTCAAAAATGAAATGGAAAGCATAAAGATCAATATCCTAAGCAATAGTGAGCTGAAATGGACTGGTATTGGCCATTTTGAAACAGACAAGAAAATCACAAGGCCTACTGTGGTGGGAATGACAAACTGAAGAACAGCATCCCATTCATTGTCAAAAAACAACATTTCAAGATCTATCCTGAAGTACAATGCTGTTCATGTCTTCAGGAGAAATGGAACCAGTTAGATATATAGACATAAGTATAAATATAGATACAGATATGCATATACACATAAATACACATGAGTGTGAGAGGGATTGATCTATTTTAAGGAATTGGCTTATGCAATTTTGAGAAATTGGGTTGGCAAGTACAAAATTTGTATATCAGGCAATAGGCTGAAAATTACGGTAGTCTTGTCTCCCAAGTTGGTAGGTCAGGAGGTGCAGGAGAAAGAGGAATTTTAGCAGGATGATTATTTATAGCCTGAAGGCAGAATCCTCTCTTGAGAAACCTCTAGTTTTGCTCTAAGACCTTTAACTAATTGGATGAGCCTCACCTACATTAGAGATGGCAATGTCCTTTATTAAAGGCCAATTGATTTAAATGATTTGTTGATATTATTAGTCATTGTTGAATTGATTCTAACTCATAGCAACTCCACATGTTGCAGAGTAGAACTGCTCCCTAAGTTTTTCAAAGCTGTGGTCTTTTGGAAGCAGAATGCCAGACCTATCTTCTGCCTATAAGTGGGTTCAAATCACCAATCTTTTGGCTAGTAGCCAAACACTTAAACTTTTGCACCACTCAGGAACTTGATTTAAAGGTAATCACATCAAGGTATCCCCTGCTTTTTGAAAATCTGCTTTATGTCACTTTGCTTTTAGGAAAGATCTACATGCTTTCACTAACCAAAAGCAATCCAAAGAGAATTTTCATTTTTATGCAATAAGGAAAAGTGAAACTAGTAGTCAGCATTTCTTTTATAGCAAGGCATTAAAGACACAGCTTATATCCAAACAGCAAGAAAGGCATTGCCAAACTCCTTCCCAGAAAACTACACAGCACATACATTATTTCTACTTTATATAGGCTGTATATTTATCATATCATTCCTGCTTTTACTATGTTAGTGTTGCTTTAGGTTTTATGTGTTATTTGTTTTGGTAGGTTACTTTTTAGGTCTGAGGACACTCAAAATATTTTCTGATATTAATCGATAGTAATTGCTTCTTCTCCTTAAAATATTTTGGCTTATGAATGGTTTTATAGGAACACTGTAGTGAAAACCTGTATAAATACTTCATAGCAACATTAGAAGTAGTGTTTAACTTAACAACTGGGCAACATAGTCTGGAAAATTTGACACCTAAAATTAACCATCACACCAGAAAACCCTGAAGCAAGATACAATGACAATTCAGAGTACAGTTAGCAGAGAGAATTTTGAGATTCATCCTTATCTGCTAAACCATGAATTGTCTTGCCCATATACTTAGACCATCAAGGAGAAGATAATGGGGAATGTAATGAGCTAAATGGTGGCCCCCAAAATGGCATGGCCATGCTCTAATTCCCAAAACATGTGACAAAAGATGTGATTAAATGAATGATCTGGAGAGCAGGAGCTTGTCCTGGGTTATCCAGGTGGGCTAGAAATGCAATCACATACAATATTGGGTGAGACGCAAAGGGAGCTTGAGACAGGCACACACAGCAGAAAAGACAGAGAAGAGGAGGTGACTATGTGATCGCAGATGCAAAGACTGAAGAGACAGAGCCACAAGCCAAGGAACTTCTATAGCCACCAGAAGCTGGAAAAGGTGAGGAACAGATTCTCCCCTAGAGACTCCAGAAAGAAAGTAGCCCTGTGAACAACTTATTTTCACACTTCTGGCCTCCATAACTATGAAAGAACAGATTTCTGCCATTTTAAGCCACTCAAGCTTACTGCAATCCATTACAGCAGCCCTAGGAAAATATAGCATAAGGGAAGAAATCTGGGCTTTATCAAATAGTAAATTTTAAAATATGCAGATGACACAACTTTGCTTGCTGAAAGCCAAGAGGACTTGAAGCATTTACTGATGAAGATCAAAGACTACAAACTTTGGATTACACCCCAACTTAGAGAAAACAAAAATCTTCACAATTGGACCAATAAGCAAAATCATGACAAACAGAAAAGACTGAAGTTCTCAAGGATCTCATTTCCTTTGCAACTACAATCACTACTCACAGAAGTAGCAGTCACGAAATCAAGTGACACACTGCATTGAGCAAATCTGCTGCAGAAGACCTCTTTAAAGTGTTAAGAAGTAAAGACGTCACTTTGAAGACTAAGGTGTGCCTGATATAAGCAGGGTAGTAGGTAAGACATTTGGTTGCTAACCAGAAGGTTGGTGGTTCAAACTCACTGGCCACTCTGCAGAAGGAAGATGGGGCAATCTACTTCCATAAAGATTTACTGCCTCGGAAAACCAATGGGGGTCACTATGAGTTGGAACTGACTAAATGGCAGGAAGAGTTTTTTTTTTTTTTTTTAATTGTGATTTGGG
>NW_006921590.1:13448946-13450364 GCF_000298275.1 Orycteropus afer afer | reverse complement strand
TAGCTGGCTGTGACCAAGCAGTGATCACAACCTTGCCCCTTGTCAGCTCTACTATACACCTGGGAATTCTGATCATTCACATAAACTTATAGGACCATTATCTGCCAACTCCGTACATGTTCTTGGATACCCTCACGATTTCATAGACATATCTAATCATTTAGCCTGTCCACCCATCTATCCACCCATATACCCATGTTTTCCTTCACTGACAATGCAGTGCTGTATGTGCAAAAGGGTTCGTATTTGTTGTGTGTACTTCCCATGTACCTCACTATGTCTTTCTCATCCTCAGTGCTATCATCTTGGTCACTCACATTTGATACATTGCTCTGGCAGGAAGTTTTTTTTTTTTTTCCTTTTTCCCCATATGCATGTGAAAGCTGAGCAATGGATAAGGAATACTGGTAAAGAGTTGATACCTTTGAATTATGATGGTGAAGAAAACTGATAATGCCATATACTACCAGAAGAACAAACACATCTGTCTTAAAAGAGGGCAGCTGGAATGCTCTCTGAAAGTGAGAATGGTCAGACTTGATGTCATATACTTTAGTCATGTTTTGAGAAGAGGCCATTCCCTGGAGAAGGATATCATGTTTGATAAGGTAGAGGGTCAGCAAAAAAGGAGGAGACCCTCAACGAGATAGATTGACAACAGCTGCAACGATGGGCACAGCAAGGATTGTGAGGACAGCATGGGACTGGGCAATGTTTTGTTCTGTTGCACACAGGTTCGCTATGAGTCAGTGACAACTTGACAGTACTTAACAACAACGAGAACATTAAAACTTAGTAATGCATAAATACCTGTTTAAGAAGGATGTGCAAGACTTAGTTTTTGCTCTAGTTATTGGTAATAATATTGAATATATTCAGAGATTTGTGAACTCAATGTACTAGGCAGGTATGTCACAATTAAGAGCAAATGCTTTCTAATTAACTGCTTTTCTAAAGAAAAGGCTAAACAAGCATGACAAATGGATATAACTGAAATTCATCTTTGGTTTTGTCTACCAATATTTGTTTAAACTTCAGAACAAACAACAACAACGCACTGCCGTGGATTGTGACTCATAGTGACCCCTCTGAGGTGGTTTCTGAGGTGGTTATCTCTAGGGAAGTAGATTGCCACTTCCTAGGAGTGATTGGTGGGTTTAAGCTCTAGCCTTCTGGTTAGCAGTCAAGTGCCTTAGGCACTACACCACGAGAAAGGGAACTAATATTTCTTTTAATGAAGGACAAAAGTCTGATCTCCAGCATGTCCCTTGGCTAACAGGCTGGTTTTCATGAGGGGAAAAAGAAAGTTTATCATCACTTTAATTCATAACAAAAACTGTGTTATTTGAGAATTCTCAAAGAACTAAAGAATTCGAGAAGAATTAAAAGCTTTACTCACTAGACTTAAAATGAAGTCA
>NW_006921590.1:13446245-13448318 GCF_000298275.1 Orycteropus afer afer | reverse complement strand
AAAACCATTTTGATTTTTGTATGTGACAATTTTCTAACTTGCTATATAAATTACCATTTAGAACATTTGAATAATGCATTTTAATTTCATGTTAGCAATTATTATTATTTCATATTAAAATGATTTTTTTTAACTTATAACATGCTCATGAAGGAGATGGAAATAAGAAAAATCTACTAATCTACTTTTTAATAAGGATATTAAATACTTCATGTTTATTATTTTCTAATAAACTGAAATTCCCTGTTCATCAAATAAACTATAACCTTAGGGACAGAGAAGAGATTTAAAGTATACAAAGACCACTATGCAAAGCCTTTCCTCTTATTTATTAATAATTACTCTACATTAAATTATTAAAAAATAAAGGAACAGTGCACAATTCTGTTTAGTTATGAGCATTCTTGTTTTGAGCTTAAAACACAAGGAAAACCTCTGATTATACATTTTTAAGAAAATTTATCATCAAAATAGTTCTGTAAAAACCAGCCATTAAAAACTTACAGAGAAAATCCACAGGCAGATAAAAGTATTAATTAGAGTACATAATGTACTATTCTCTGCTCTTTGATTGTAAGCCTGGCTACAGAAGCATGAAATCAAAGCCTTTCCTTATTTGCCTATTTCTTCAAAGATCATTATACCTAATTTTAAATACAACTTGCCTTTTCAAAAATTCAAAACAGAAGCAAAAGAGATCAAGGAAGAAATAGAATATACCTTTCTTTAACTTTAGAAACAACTTATTTATATATATTAAATCTTAATAAATGCTTCAGCTGTTTCTATAATTAAAATGTGTTAACATAACTGAAGAAAAAAGTGCTCAACATGATTCCATACATTCCTCCATGCACTCATTTACTCAGATACCCATTCATTGATGTATTACCAAGGGCTAATTTTATTCTAAGGAAAAGGGATAAGAAGATAATATTAGAATCCTGGTATTCAAAGTGCTTATATTTCAGTGAAAAAAAACTTCTTCACATTAAAAACAAAATCAAAACCTATAGCATAATTACAAATGCAAATGTTCCCGAAGAAATCTCAAAGGTGTTTTGAGAGTCAAAAAAAAAGACCTGACACTGTTTGTTAGGAAGGAAAGGAGTAAAGACAGATACCAATGGATGAGGTTTTGTTAGAGCTAAGTCTTGAAGATAGTGAAGAAATAATAGTGGAAGGAATTCTTAAAGTCCTAGATATGCCATATTTAGAGTATATAATTTAGAATACATTTGGAGTCATAAAAGAAATGACACTTGAAAAATAGGAAGGGCCTTGGAGTCAAAGGGCCTGATAGTATTTGCCAAGAATTTAGGGCTTCAGCTAATAGGCAAAAAAAAAAAAAAAAAAAAAAACCAAACTCACTGTCATCAAGTCGAGCTGACTCACAGTGACTCCTCCTTGCATTTCCAAGGCTGTATCTCTACGGAAGTAGACTGCCCAATCTTCCTGCCAAGGAGTGGCTGGTGTGTTTGACTTGCCAGCCTTCTGGGTAGCCGTTAAATGCCTTAGGCACTACACCACCAGAGCTCCTAACTAATTGGTCAGCATTCCCTACCCTGGTATACTTAGGAACACTATCATAATTTGCTCCCATGAAAAAAGAGTCAATTGTTGATATCCAGTCGATAATTGCATAATACATTTTGACATAATATAGCAGCTATTTATTGCCACAGCAATGCCACAAAACAAATAACCAAAAATTTTAGTGGTATAAAACATAAATGCTTATTACTCATTTTTCTAAAGTGGGAGGGCACAGAATGTGGCTTTTGGGAGAAATGAAAAATTGGGACTGAAAGATACAATCTATCATATGTAGTAAAGAATTTGAAAAGCTCTTCAGGGGAAAAAAGTAATTAAATTTTATCTAGTCCACTTTTCCAGTTTTAAGACTAATGGCTTTATCAGTCTTTATAAAAAATATTTTAAAAAGAACAAACAGTAAAGAACAATAAATGATTCTGCACCTAAAATGCAGAAAGTATTTTAATACATCTAAATCAACCTAGAAGTTAATATACATAAAGATAAAAGTATGTATTATTAATATAAACATTAATA
>NW_006921590.1:13435412-13445054 GCF_000298275.1 Orycteropus afer afer | reverse complement strand
ACTCTTGGAGACCCCATGTGCACAGAGTTGAACTGTTTCATAGGGTTTTCAAGGCTGTGTGACCTTTCAGAAGCTTATCGCCAGGCCAACCTGGGGCAGTTCAAACTGCCAAATTTTGGCTACTGATGGAGCACTTAACTTTTTTCACCACCCAGGCATTCTGTATACAAAACAACTTTCAAAAACACTGGTATTGAGAGGAAGAGGTTATTCACAATGATTCAATTGTTCTTGGAAGTATGAGACCACCAAGTGAAACACTTCAGGAAAGTGCAAGAAATTTAAGAGCATGAATTGCTTTTAAGGTGCAGAGAATGGGTTTGGAAGTACTTTATCAATTCACTGTTTGAGAAGAAATTAGTGGAGACAGGAGAAGATTTTCCTCCAACTAATTGGAGGCAGACATGCTAAGTGTGTGAGGATAACTGGAAACTGAGTTAAGCCCTGGGGATTTAACTACTCTCAAGGTTTCTCTCTGAGAAAGATCATCTTCCAACACCAATTAGAGAGTTTGCAAGCTTCTGCTTTTTAATTGGATAAACTATATTTGAAGCTCCTGGTTGAGAAACAGGGACTTGCCATGTAGTCATGTGTGTAAGTGATATGAACAGTTTATTCACATGTGAGTAGAAATTTTACATGTTGAGTAAGCATATAAAACAATTGTTCAATCTTCTTAGTCATTAAAGAAATAGACCTTAAAAAAGATTCTTTTTTTTTGGACTAGTAAATGAGGAAAGATTTAAAAAATAATAATAATAATATCACATACAGTGCTAGTGAGAAGGTGGGAAAACAGAACACTGAGGAGAGTTTGGAAAAAATTTATAGCAGGAAAACCTGGCACAATTTATCAAAAGTTTTAATATTTGCACATTGTTTAAGCCAGAAATTTCTATTCTAAAACTTTATATAAAGACATATTTAGTGTTGTACACAATTTCTTCATGAATGTTTATCACCAAGCTATTTATAGTAGAGAACAAAATAAAGGAAAAGAAAAAAAATCTGCTTCTCTCAATAAAGTGTGTTACTCTTAAACAATAGAACACTAAGAATGCAATAAAATAATTAACTGTGTTCTTTGACTTGGAGAAATGTTCATGATAAATTGTTAACTGAAACAGAAAATTATATAATGATATGTACAGTATTTAGTGGTGAAGACATTTGGCTGCTAACCGAAAGATCCATGGTTTAAACTCACCAGCCACTCCATGGAAGAAGGATGAGGCAGTCTGCTTCTGTAAAGATTTACAGTCTTCAAAACTGACTGTGGGTCACTGTGTGTGGGTCACTGTGAGTTGGAAATGATTGACTCTGAGAAAGAGTTTGGTTTGGGTTTGAGGCACAGTATTATGCCAGTGCTATCATTGGATGTGTTCATACATACATCTGCATGTATATACTCTGTGAAAGTTGAGTAGCTGACCAGGTGACTAATTTAAGAGACACCTTCCTTTTTTATTTAATAATCATTTCTGTTGTTGTTGTTCAGAATATACACAGTAAAAACATACAGGAATTCCAAGTTTCTACATGTCTAGTTTAGTGACATTATTTACATTCTTTGAGTTGTGCAACCATTTTTACTCTCTTTTTCCTAATTACCCCAATTAACATAAACTCTCCACCCTTAAGCTTTCTATCTATCTTTGAGTTGCTAGGGTCAGTTTGATCCATTGTAGGTAGATCTTAAAACAGCACAGTGCTGAAGGCAGACAACTTTTATTAGTTAAACTATTGCTTGCTTTTAAGAAGACTTCAGGGGATATTTTTGTTTAAAGATTTCTTGATACACTTAATAGATGAGTGGTAATTAATGATTCGAATGTTACAATGGTAGCAGGCAACTGGATCAGGCAATATTCCCCTGATTTGAAAGTTTTCAGCTTGTAGACTTCATCTCTTAGCTCTAAAAGAACTAAGAATGGAGATGGTTGGGTTTATCTGGAGAGAGGTGGAGTTGTAGGGCGAGTGACAACTGCTTTAGAGGACTGGAAAAAATAATTCAATAAGATGGAGGTCACATGAAATAATCAAGGAAGTGGAAGACACAGGGAAGCACTAGAGTTAAAGGCAGCAAAGGTGAATACTATTATACATAGAATACTGCAATAGTAATAACAATAATCTATGAGTAGATACAGAGACAGACACTTTAATCTGAACAGGGCTGGGAAAGCAAATGGGACTAAATCCATGAAAGTATAAATGATTGACAGAAGATATCTCTATCTATGTATTTATACATGCTGCAAATATATCCGGGAACATATTAAAGAAATAATACAAGTCAAACTTATGAAAACTTCTTAGTCATAACCAAACATGTTGAGGGAATGAGTAGTTGGACATGGAGGCTCAGGACAGTAGTCTCTTCTTGGAGACACTAACGTCAATTGGTAAAACACAGTCCACAAGGACAATGTTCCACATTCCAATGTGGTTAGCATGTGAGCAGCCATGTAAGGTGCAACTGTCAGTGTCTACCCATATGGAGCAAAGAAGAGTGAAGGAAAACAAAGATGCAAGGAAACAATGAGTCCAAAGGATGAATGGCCTATGTGAACCCCAGCATCCACTACCATCACACTAGAAGAACAATATGGTGCCCAGCTACCACTGCTGACCATTTTGAAAGCAATCACAATAGGAGGTCCCAGATAGAGTGTGGGAAAATGTGGGACAAACTCAAAATCATGAAAGGACCAGGCTTGCTGGTCTGATGAAGACTGGTTGAACCATCAAGAATACACCCTTAAACACCTCTAGAGCTAGGAATTGAACTTTATCCCTGTGACTCAACTTTCAGTCAAAGATTATGTTATTGTTATGTGCCGTTGAGTTGGACCTGACTCATAGAGACCCCACCTTGGGTTTGTGAGGCAGTACCACTGTGGAAGTAGACTGCCCAACATTCCTTCCAAGGAGTGGCTGGTGGGTTTGAACTGCCAGCCTTCTGGTTACCAGTCAAGTGCCTTAGGCACTATGCTACCAGAGATCCTCAATCAAAGATAGACAGTCCTATAAGGTGAACAGTAATGCCAGGAGATTGACTGACACAGTGGCTGCAGAATGGGCTCAAGCAGAGCAAAAGTTGTGAGGATGATACAGGACTGGGCAGTGTTTCATTCCTTTTTCCATAGGCTCACTACGACTTGGAACTGACTTGATAGCACCTAACAACAAAAGCAACAACAGTGTGAGTTCATGTACAGATTTGGCGTACAGGTCAATTTCATGGGGCTTCATATCCAACAAGGTTTCCATGACCACACCAACTTTCTTCCTGATAAAAGAAAAATGAAAATGTGATTTCCATGGGAAAGTGCAACCCTAATAAGGAAGGGTAACATCAAACATGTTCCCCTTTGGATTTCAAAATGATCCAAGATCGCTAGCAATAATGGAAGTAAATTATCACCTTTTTCCCCATAATTATTCATTTTGTTTGTTTTGTGGTTGTAGGCTATATATACTTCTAATACTACCCAAAAAAACTTCTAATACTATCAAAAAGAGAGAAAAAAAAGATGAAACCTATTGCCATGGAGTCAATTCTGACTCATGGCAACTCCATGTGTTACAGAGTGGAACTGTTTTTGTAGGCTGTAATCTTTATGGAAGCAAATTGCTAGGCCTTCTGCAGCACTGCTGGGTGGGTTTGAACTGCCAGACTCTAGGTTAGTAGTCAAGTACAAACTGTATGCGTCACCCAAGGTCCTTCTAACATTAAAAACAAAAAACAAACTCACTGTCATTGAGTTGGAGCTGACTCATAGTGACCCCTCCTTGGGTTCCAAGGCGGTATCATTATGGCAGTAGATTGCCTAACCTTCCTTCCAAGGAGTAGCTGGTGAATATGAACCATTAGCCTTCTAGTTAGCAGTCAAATGCCTTAGGCACTACGCTACCAGAGCTCCTCCTTCTAACATTAGCCAACACTAATTGAGTCCTTGTTATGTGCCTAGCACATGTTAACTTCATTACATTCATGATTTCATTTCATTCCTCTAGTTATTATGTGAAGTAAATACAGTTATTTTTATTCCATTTGAAAGGTAAATAATGCAAAAAACAAGGAAGCAATAAGTCCAAGATTGATCTGATAGTGAGAGCTTAATTTGAATCTTGGCAGTTGAGCCAATATTCCTGAAAATCCATGACTTTGCTAAACCAATTCCCTATTTCCGACAGTACTAGGCATCAATCAAGATTTACTTTAAAACCAGAGGAGTCTGGGCTTTGAGTACTGATACTTCCCATGAAAGTCATCAACTCACCTGATGCCACTGGCTAAAACCAGGCACAAGAAAAACATACAGGTTGGCAAAGTCAAACTGGTTCAGAGAACAAAGGAAAAGAGGAAAAGTCTTAACCATTCATTTTTAAAGCAAGAGGGTGTTTTAACTCCAATTCTCTTCTAGCAGTAATATTAAAGAAAAGCCACACAACTATGTTCATTCACAGCACTTTGTACATGTTTCTGTGACAGTTGCAATAGGAATTATTACTTGATTTGGTAACATTTTTTAAAATATGTGTGTATCTCTTCTGATAATCTCTTGAGTTTCTTGAGGGCAGAGACTATTTGAATCATCATCATTTTGCCTTAACTTAGTAAGTCTTCAATAAAAGTTATAAATACAATAAATGAAATCATATGTTTATGAAACAAATATTTGCCCCACAAGCAAGCTAAGATGCCATGGGCTGCCTAAGTGTGAGGATGTTTGATAATTTTACAATTTTTATAAGCTATGTTCTTGGTCTATGGTAGCTCTAGTTTTCTCAAACTGGGTCTCAAGTTACTCAGAATTTTCTCCAATAATTAACTTTGAAATGTATGCTTGAATTTTAATGGTCTGATAAACCAATATAAGAATGCAAGATCACCTAGATGCTTCAGCAAATTAAAATCAAATGTCTTTCTACTTCAGTGTCCATATTTGTTTTGGTGCTTGTGGCCACATGCTATTATGTGAAGGTCAAAAGATAGATAATTGGTCAAGTAAATAGCTTATGACAATACAACCAGAGAACAGTGGTGGGAAAATTGAGTCCTCAAAATGCTCAAGTCAAAAGAGCTAACTGTGCCTTAGCATAGTTGGGAGGGGTAATTTTATAATGAATGATGAAATTTCATGTTGAGAAAACACTAATACCTATCCTATTAAATAAACGATTAACTTTAATTATGCAGCTTTAAACTTTTATTGGAACCTAATAGATAGATCAGTCTGGACTATAGTTATCAGGAATTTATTATTTGTTTCAAGTGTATGTGTATGCCAATGGCATTATAAAAATATTTTGCCAACTCTGGCGAGAGAGAATGAGGACTGTGAATACCTTTCTCTTGTTTTCCTCTAAAAGCTGCCCATATATTATTCAAGTAAGAGACAAACTAGTGCATCTCATGGAAAATGTATTTTTGTCAGTGCAGGTGCCATCACTTCTACGATGAATTCCAGCAGACACAGCTGCAGGAAACTTCTCTCTTGCTACCTATGGCATCCTCTGCAAAGTGCCATCATCCTCTATTTTCATGTTCACTAAAATTCACCAGTTATACTTCCCGCTATCAAAGATTGCTTAAAAAAAAAAAAGTTATTTGTTACTTGCTCACTAAAATCCTATATTGTTGATGCTTGTCATTGCCCTACTTTAGAGGAAGAACAATGACTTCTACTACTGGTAGTATTGTGACACCTGGACTCATTTTTTTTTTTTAACACTATTTCTTCTATTTCACTCTCTGTAAATGTTTCATTCAATATTTTACAATCCTCTGAGTTTCTCAGGCAGTTCGTGTTAGGATTCATAATTTTTAGCAGTGTTCCCACTTCACTTCTTCCTTTATCAGAATTAAGAATTTCTATTACATTCCACATAAAAACTACACATGAAACTGTGCCATAAAAAATGAGCCAAAAGTTGTTAGTGTCTTCTTGCCCACACTAGGAGGGAAAAAAAAAGTTCCAATCAAAAGCACTAGAAAATAAAGAATTGTTATGAGAAATTGCTTACACCATCTAGGAGGTATGACTCATATTATGTGCCAAAGGTACAGTACCTGAAAACGTACTAACTGAAACAATAATAATAATAATAAAAGAATGTCTACAAAATTGAGAAAATTACATAAAAGGAGATTTTCTTGAGGAAATACAGCCCCTGCTATTGTAACTAAAGAGATTTCAACTAAAGAATGTCAATGTTTTATTAGTCTATTGGTACTTGCTATGACATTGTTGGGAGGTCTGATAGTGTAGTGCCTAAGGCATTTGACTGCTAACCAGAAGACTGGTGGTTCAAACCCACCAGCCACTCCTTGGAAGGAAGGTTGTGCCATCTACTTCCGTAGTGATACCACCTTGGAAACCCAAGGAGGGGTCACTATGAGCCGGGTCTGACTTGATGGCACATAACAACAACAGCAGCACAACATGACATTTGTTACACTGATCCAGTATTATTAGTGAATCAAGAGGGTTCACAAGATTGAAACAGCTAGCATGTCTGAAAATGAACCTGTCTTCAACATTAAAAAAATATGAAACTTTTATAAAGATATTTGGTAAGTAGAAAAGTGTTCATCTTTATAATTTACCCATACCCATTAAAACCTACTGGCTTTGAGTTGATTCCAACTCATTGTAACCCTACTGGAAAGAGTAGAACTGACCCATAGGGTTTCCAAGGTTGTAAATCTTTACAAAAGCAGGCTGCCTCATCTTTCTTCCGTGGAGCAGCTGGTAGATTCAAACCACCAACCCTTTGGTTAGCAGTCAAATACCTTAACAACAGCACCACCAGAGCTCCTTTATCTCCCCATAGACACAATATAATTAAATGTGGAAGGGCGATAGGTTTCAGGCAGAAGGAATTCTAATCTTCTGTATATTAGAATCATGACATTTAACAGAGCTCTGCGGCATAGTGCCTAAGGCATTTAACTGCTAACCAGAAGGTGGACTGTTCAAACCCACTGGTCATAATAGACTCAGTGGCTGTGAGTTTGGTTTGGAAGACAACTAAATACCATCTCTCTCTCACTTTGTCATACATGTAGCTTGCATGCTGCTATGATACTGGAGGCTATGCCACCAGGCTGTGCTATGATACTGGAGGCTATGCTACCAGTATTTCTAAAAAGCAGCAGAATCACCCATGGATATGTTTCAATGGATCTTCCAGACAAAGATAGATTAAGAAGATAGGCCTAAGAATCTACTTCTGAAAAATAGCCATTGAAAACCCTATAGATCCCAAAAGAACGTCTTCTAATATAGCACTGAAAGATGGGCCCTCACATTTAGAAGGCACTATACAATAGCTGGGGAACTCTGGTAGCATAGTGCCTAAGGCACTTGACTACTAACCAGAAGACTGGCAGTTCACCAGCCACTCCTCAGAAGGAAGGCTGAGCAATCTACTTCTGTAGTGATATCACCTCGGAAACCCAAGGAGGGGTCACTATGACTTGGGTCTAACTCCACGGCATATACCAACAACAACAACATCCAATAGCTGTAACAACGGGCTCAAGTATACCAATAATCATTACGATGGCTCAGGACCAGGTAACATTTAGTTTTGTTGTACAGATGGTCACCATGAGTTGGAGCCAATAGGATAGCAACTAACAACAACTGAACTCAGGCGTTTTGAACTTACTGCCTTTTTCCTTCAGAGAAAATTTAGTAATTGTTGTTTCAGTTGTAAACCTGAAAAATTATCTGATAGTATATAAATTAAAACCAAATCAAACTCACTGCCAAGAAGTCGATCCCACTCATAGCAACCCCCTTTGGGTTTCCAAGGTGGTAAATCTTTACTGAAGTAGATTGCCCAGTCTTCCTTCCTCAGGGTGCCTGGTGGGTTTGAACTACAGTCTTCTGATTAGCAGTCGAATGCTTTAGGCACTATGCCGCCAGAGTACCTTCTAATAGTATATATACATCTGGTAATTTTGTTACTTTAAATAGTCATAAATAATTTTCAATAAATGACAGTATCACTGTCACATGACATGTTCAACTATTCTTTACAAGATAAATATAGTGGTTCTTGTGTCTGAGTATACATCAGAATTACCACTGCAATTCTCTGAAAATGAGTGATCCTCAGACTTCACCCTGAAAAATGCTAATTCAATGTTTATAAAGTCCAGGTTTTGCAGCTACAAAAATTCCTCAGGATATTCTCAGCTGTTATTTGAGTTGGAAACTACTGGCATAACCATCAGGTTCTAAATTTCAAAATAGTAAAAAAAAAAAAAAAAAAGACTAGGCTTACTGGTCTGACAGACACTGGTAGAACACCCCAAGACTTTGGCCTTCAGTCACCTTTCAGGCTCAGAACTGAACTGACTCCCATGACTCAACTTTCAGGCAAATAGACAGTCATACGAGGTGAACAATAACACCAGGAATGTAGGTACTTCTTTAGAACAACCACACATAAGAGTTCAAAAGAGCAGCATTTGCCCAAGGGTAAAGCTCAGAAAGCAGGAATAAATGGGAAAGAAGGGCAAAGGAAAACTATTCACTGAGAGGGAGTTGGAAAAGTGCTATTACACTGTAGGGATTGTAATCAATGTCATGAAAAAAATGTGTATGAACTGTTGAAAGGAAAACAAATTTACACTGTAAACTTTCACCCAAATGACAATAAAAAGTTAATAAAAAGAAAATTAGGTTCTAAGAGAAGTGGTCATCAAAACTAATCATTTGTTGTTGTTGTTTTCTCCCCAATATCCAACCTACACATTTAACAGACATTGCTTATTTCATATGATACTCCCATAAGGTGAGGACAAACTATTGCTCCCATTTGACAGATGAGGAAAATGAAATATGATCAGCCCATTAGAGACTGTTCTGTCTGGTCCATGTGCAAAGACTAAATGTTGCCATCTTATAGGCTCAGTCTCATACAACAATCATAGTGAACTTGAACAGCAGCTATTAGGACTCTGCGTTATAGTTCACGAGAGTCTGGAAAGCACTACTGTCCTGACAACTGGTATGAAGTTAGTTCCTAAGAAGCTACTCAGAGGCACCTGAGTGTCAGGTTGATACTGTTTCTCACCAATTCCTGTTTCCTTGGTTCATTAGCACATCTTGCAAGCCCAGCCCTGACCAGAGCCCAGCTGGCTGTAGGTTTGAACTCTTCCCTAGTACTTATTGTTCTTAACGCTTACAGCTGAATTTTTCTTCCAAATTTCCCTCAAATTGCTCTGCATGACCTATCCTATTCTGTAAACTCTCTCTCTCATGTGATGCCCAGCCACTTTGAATTAGTATAAACATAGATTAGATGATCAGTCACTTTGCTCCCTTACCTTAGTATTTCAGATACTACCTTTTCCCAGGAGGGGTCAGTTAACTCTTCTCCCACTGTTCTCATCCCTAGCTAGTTATAGTGCCTTTTCAGGAGACTTTCAAGGGAGTTTCTTAACATAAACTCCCAAAAGGCATCACCGAGCTAGTCACTATATCTATTTATGCAAGAATTTGCAATTATAGTTACCAAATGCAATTTCTCTCTTGTCAGAAAATTATGCTGAAATTTCCAGATTCTTTCTAAGAGTACGGATTGTAAAATGAACCAATATATTAAAAAAAAAAAAAA
>NW_006921590.1:13432247-13434217 GCF_000298275.1 Orycteropus afer afer | reverse complement strand
TCTCTCAGGTGCTTAGAATTCTGATGTTATGATTGGTTAGTTTGGCCACTCTGCCAAGCTCAAAAGGAGGCCTCCTAGAGGCAGAAGAAGTCTCTCTGACTGTTGGCTGAGAAAGACATGTTGGTGAGTGAAACCTGCTTCTGAGAGAAACATGCTGCTGAGAAAGAGACACTGAGAAACATGCACTGCTGGGAGAGAGACTGAGAGAGACTGTTGGTTGAGAGACGGTGGGCTGAGACAATAAGTGCACTTCCTGAACTTGAATTGTAGTCTGGTACTTCCCTAATAAACCTCGGAATCTGTTGGTTCTGTGTGGCCACTGCAGTGAATTATTGAACCCAGCAGAGAGGTGGTGGGTGTTGTGGGAGGAACAATTGGTATCAGCATTTGGTGAAAGGGCTGGAGGGAGGTAGCATGTCTGGCCTCACAGTAATAGGCCTTGGGCTACTGACAGTGATTCTGTCTTCCTCTTGTGGGGATAGAGGAGGTCAGAAGATGTAGCCTCCCTGCTGTTTTATAATCCATTTATAATGTTGTGTTGTTGTTATGTGCCGTCAAGTCAGACCTGACTCATAGCGACCCCTCCTTGGGTTTCCGAGGCAGTATCAGTATGGAAGTAGATTGCCCCATCTTCCTTCTGAGGAGTGGTTTGATGGGTTTGAACTGCCAGCCTTCTAGTTATCAGTCAAGTGCCTTAGGCACTATGCTACCAAAGCTCCCCCATTTATAATAGGAACATGGAATGTATAAAGTATGACTCTAGGAAAATTGGAAGTTGTCAAAAATGAAATGGAATGCATAAAGATTAATCTCCTAGGCATCAGTGAGCTAAAATGGACAGGTTTTGGTCATTTTGAATCAGACAACCATATGATCTACTATGCCGGGAATAACAATTTGAAGAGGAACGGTGTGACATTCATCATCACAAAGGATGTTTCAAGATCTGTCCTTCAGTACAATGCTGTCAGTAATAGGATAATATCCATATGCCTACAAGGAAGACCAGCTAACACTACTATCATTCAAATTTATGTACCAACCATCAAAGCCAAAGATGAGGAAATTGAAGATTTTTGTCAACTTCTGCAATCTGAAAATGACCAAACATGCAATCAAGATGTGTTAATTATCACTGGTGATTGGAATGCAAAAGTTAGAAACAAAGAAGAATCACTGGTAGTTGGAAAATTTGGTCTTGGTGACAGAAATAATACCAGAGATCACACAATACAATTTTGCAAAACCAGCAACTTATTCATTGCAAATACCTTCTTTCAACAACACAAACAGTGGCTATACAAGTGGACTTCAACAGATGGAGTACACAGGAATCGGACTGACTACATCTGTAACAAGAGGTGATAGAAAAGCTCAATATCTTCAGCCAAAACAAGTCCAGGAGCTGATTGTGGATCATCAACTGCTCATATGCAAATTCAACTTGAAGTTAAAGACAATTAACACAAGTCCATAAGAGCCAAAATCTGAGCTTGAATATATCCCTCCTGAATTTAGAGATGATCTAAAAAATAGATTTGATGCATTGAATACCAATGACCAAAAACAAGATCTGTGAGATCATATCAAGAACATCATCCATGAAGAAAGCAAGAGGTTGTTAAAAAGACGAGAAAGGAAGAAAAGACCAAATTGGATGTCAGAAGAGACTCTGAAACTTGCCCTAGGGTGAAGACTAGCAAAGCAAATGGAAAAAATGACTAAATACAAGAGCTGAACAGAAGATTTAAAAGAGCCGCTTGAGCAGACAAAGCCAATTACTATAATGAAATGTGCAAAGACCTGAAGTTAGTAAACCAAAAGTGAAGAACATGCTCACAATTTCTCAAGCTGAAAGAACTAAGGAAAAAAATTAAGCCTCAAATTGCAATACTGAATGATTTTATGAGCAAAATATTGAATGATGCAAGAAGCATCAAAAGAAGATAGAAGGAATATAGATTCACTGT
>NW_006921590.1:13429930-13431422 GCF_000298275.1 Orycteropus afer afer | reverse complement strand
TGAAACACTTACTGATGAAGATTGAAGAATACAGTCTGCAGTATGGATTACATCTCAATATAAAGAAAACAAAAATCCTCAGAACCGGACCAATGAGCAGCATCATGATAAATGGAGAAAAGACTGAAATTGTCAAAGACTTCACATTGCTTGCTTCTACAATTGATGCTAATGGAAGCAGCCGTGAGGACATGAGATGACATATAGCACTGAACAAGTCAGCTGCAAAGGACCTCTTTCAAGTGCTAAATAACAAAGGTGTCTCCCTGAGGACTTAAGTGCCCCTGACAAAATCCATGTTATTTTCAATCACTTTATATGCATGTGAGAGCAGAACAATGAATAAGGAAGCCGAAAGAAGAGTTGTTGCCTTTGAGTTGTGGTGCTGGCAAAGAATGCTGAAAGTACCATGGACTGCTAAAAGAACTAACGAATCTCGCCTAGAGGAAATGAAGCTGGAATGCTCCTTGGAAGCAAGAATGGTCAGACTCTGTCTCAATATTTTGCTCATGTTGTCAGAAGAGACCATTTGGTCTCCTCTCTTACAGAACATACATGGCTTGCAGGGGAGGACATGGGGAAGGGCTACAAAAGTTCATTGCCATTGAAAAGTCTGGAATGAATCATGCTTCAGATCTTTCTACCTCTAAAATCCAAAGATTCTAGAGTATAACTTCACTTCATATTATATACTCTTTCAGAGCAGAAAATGTGATCTCAAAGTTCCACTAACATGGTGGAATAGGCAGAAAAACTGCATAGACCCTCTTAAACAAAGAAAAGTGCAACAAATTAACACAGATACAGAAGATAAGCCTGGACCCTCTAGCCTTTTAGAGAAGGACATAGACGTGGACTAAACTCCAACTAGCAGAAGAATTTGCATTTGCATGAAAACAACAAAAAAAGGAGACACATGGAGCTGCAGTCTGGCAGCAATCTTGACTGCACAGACAGCTTGGATATTACCGAGTGGTGGCAGGACCTAAGAATTAACCTAAAAATTGGCCCTGCTAGCCAGGGACTGCACGGAGGACTGCTCTGGTGGCTGGGGAATAAAAGGGGAAGCAGGGAAGAGGAAGACAGGCTGTGCTGTGGACTTTTGTCTGTCTGGAGGGTGCAGCCATTCTGAATGTTTATAAGTGGCTTCATCATTTTGTATATTTAAAGAGAGGGTGTTCTCCTGGATTCCAGGGAATTACGAACAGGCTCCACTTGCCAGGAACCCCAAGGACATTCCAGACCTGGATGAATGGAAAGCTTCACTTACTGAGTGAGAGCCACCACTTCCTTCTCCACCAACAAGCCAATGATAAACAACCACCAAGAAGAGCCTGACTCACCCTTGGCTGCTCTTCACAAACAGTTAACAGAGATCTTAATACAATAATGCCACAATGTCTCAGAGACAACAGACTATCACAGTTCACATGAAGAAGCAAGATAAAGTGATAGAAACAAGGGAGCAGGATACAGACCCAGAACACATTCC
>NW_006921590.1:13421525-13423148 GCF_000298275.1 Orycteropus afer afer | reverse complement strand
TGTGAAATCTGAAACTACTGAATTCCTCAAGGAAAAACTAGGGGCAAATTTAGGAGCTCATGGGAGCTCTGGTAGCACAGTGCCTAAGGCACTTGACTGCTAACCAGAAGGCTGGCAGTTCAAACCCATCAGCCACTCCTCTGAAGAAAGATGGGGCAATCTACTTCTGTAGTGATACTGCCTCAGAAACTGCCTCAGAAAGGAGGGGTCACCATGAGTCAGGTCCAACACGACGGCACATAACAACAACAACAAGATATGGCATAAATAGACTACCAAGCATAACCCAAAATGCATAAACAGCAGAATAAAAACTACGTGAATGGGACCTTCTAAAAATTAAATTTTTATGTTTCCAAAGACTTCTCCAAAAGACTCAAAAGAGAACCTACAGATTGGGAAAATAATATATTTGGCAATGACACATTTGACAAGGGACTTATCTCTAGAATTTATAGAAAACTCCAATACCTCAATAACAAAAAGACAAATAATCCTATTAAAAAATGAGCATAAGACATGAATAGATACTTCACCAACGAGGATATTCAGGTGGCCAACAAACATGAGGAAATGCTTAAGATCATTAGCCACTGTTGTTGTTGTTGTTATGTGCCATCGAGTTGGACCCGACTCATAGAGACCTCCAAGGTGGTATCTCTATGGAAGTAGATTGCACAACCTTCCTTCTGAGGAAGTAAGCAGTCAAGTGTCTTAGGAACTAATCTATTAAACAGATGCAAATCAAAACAAAAGTGAGATACTATCTTGTTCCAGCACTAGCAGCAAAGCTCAACAAGATGGAAAATAACAAATGCTGGCAAGGATGTGGAGAAATTGGGACTCTCATACACTGCTGGTGGGACTGTAAAATGGTACAACCACTATGGAAAGCAGTATGGCGATTCCTTCAAAATTTGGAATTAGAAATACCATTTGACCCAGCCATTCCATTACTTGGTATATATCCTAAAGAAGCGAGAGCCATGACAAGAACAGACATATGCACACCCATTTTCATTGCAGCACTATTTACAATAGCCAAAACATGGCAACAATCTAGATGTCCATCAACTGAGGAATGGATAATCAAACTATGGTACATACACACAATGGAACACTATGCAACCCTAAAGAATACCTTAGAATCTGTAAAACACCATGTAATGTGGATGAACCTTGGAGGACACTATTTTGAGTGAAATAAATCAATCAAGGAAGGACAAATATTGTATTAGTCAGTTATTGTAAAAGTCAAGGAAAGGTTTATCTATGGAAGGAAATTTTCTTTGTTGGTTACCAGGGGTGGGAGGGGAGTGGAGGGAAGACTGTTAAATAGATAGAGATAAATATTGATTTGGGTGAAGAGAAGGGCAATGTATCAAATGTGAGTGATCAACGTAGTGGCAATGAGGAAGAGGAAGACATAGAAAGGTACATGGGAGGTATAGACAGCAAAGATGAACTGTTTTGCACATACAGTACAGCATTGTCAGTGAAGGCAAACATGGTACATGGGTGGATATTTTGGTGGACAGGCTGAACTATTAGTTATGTTTATGAAGTGGGGAGTGTTCCCAAGAATATATATAGGGTTTGCAGACAATGGTCCTAGAAGTGTAT
>NW_006921590.1:13418532-13420666 GCF_000298275.1 Orycteropus afer afer | reverse complement strand
AGCAGGGACCATTCACTGAAGAAGGATGTCATACTTGGTAAGGTGGAGGGTTGAAGAAGGAGGAGAAGGCTCTCAATGAGATAAATTGACAAAGTGGCTGAAGCAATGGGCTCAAGCATAGCAAGAATCATGGAGCTGGCACAGAACTGGGCAGTGTTTGGTTCTGCTGTGCATGAGGCCTCTATGAGTCAGAGATGATTCGACGGAACCTAATGACAACAGCTAAAGCAAATAAAAGAAAGGATAAGATAAAAGAACTGAACAGAAGATTGCAAAATGAAGCTCAAGAAGACAAAGTTGTTATAATGAAATGTACAAAGACCTGGAGTTAGAAAAACAAAAGGGAAGAACACACTTGACATTTCCCAAGATGCAAGAACTGAAGAAAAAAGGCAAGCCTCCAGGTGCACTACTGAAAGATTTGATGGGTAAAATATTGAATGATGCAGGAAGCATCTAAAGAAGTTGGAAGGAATACACAGAGTCACTGTACCAAAAAGAATTGGTCAATTTTCAACTATTTCAGGAGGTAGCATATGATCAAGAACCAATGGTATTGAAGGAATAAATCCAAGCTGCATTGAAGGAATTGGTGAAAAACAAGGCTCCAGGAAATGAAAGAATACCCATTGAGATTTTCAACATATGCATGCAGCACTGGTGGTGCTTACTTGTTTATGTCAAGAAATATGGAAGAGAGCTACCTGGCCAACTAACTGCAAGAGATTGATATTTGTGCCCATTCCTAAGAAAGATGTTCCAATTGAATATGGAAATTATAGAACAATGTTATTAATTTCATACTGAAGTAAAATTTTGCTGAACGTAATTCAAAAATGGTTGCAGCAGTATATTGATAGGAAACTTCCAGAAATTCAAGCTGGATTCAGAAGAGGATGTGGAATGAGAGATACCATTGCTGATGTCAGATGGATACTGGCTGAAAACAAAGAATACCAGAAAGATGTTTACTTGTGTTTCATTGACCATGCACAGGCATTTGACTGTGTGGAACAAAACAAATCATGGACCACATTGAGAAGAACAGAAATTCCAAAACACTTAATTGTGGTCATGAGGAACCTGTATGTAGACCAAGAAGGTGTTTTTTGGACAGAGCAAAGGGATACTGCAGGGTTTAAAACCAGGATAGGTGTGTGTCAGGGTTGTATCCTTTCACCATACTTATTCAGTCTGAATGCTGAGCAAATAATCTGGGAAGCTGGGCTATATGAAGAAGAACACAGCATCAGGATTAGAGGAAAGCTCATTAACAACCTATGATATGCAGGTGATACAATCTTGCTTGTTCAAAATGAAGAGGACTTGAAGCACTTACTGATAAAGAGCAAAGACTACAGTCTTCTGTATGGATTACACATCAACATACAGAAAACAAAATCCTCACAACTGGACCAGTAAGCAACATCACAACAAAAGGAGAAAAGGTTGAAGTTGTCAGGGATTTCATTTTACTTGGATCCAAAATCGACATCCAAGAAAGCAGCAGTCAAGAAATCAGACACCGTATTGCACTGGGCAAATCTGCTGCTAAAGAGCTCTTTAAAGTGTTGAAGAGCAGAGTTATAATTTTAATGACTAAGTTGTGCATGACCCAAGCCATGTTATTTTCAATTGCCTCATACACATGTGAAAGCTGGACAATGAATAAAGAAGACCCAAGAAGGTTTGATGCCTTTGAATTGTGGTGTTGGCAAGGAATATTGAAAATATTATGGACTGCCATATCTGTATCCTTCCACCATACTTATTCAATCTGTATGCTGAACAAATTATTATGTGGATTATATGAAGAAGAACGTGGCATCAGGATTGCAGAAAGACTCATTAACAACCTGCAATATGCAGATGACACAACTTTGCTTGCTGAAAGTGAAGATGTCTTGAAGCACTTATTGATGAAGATTAAAGACTACAGTCTGCAGTAGGCATTACACCTCAATATAAAGAAGACAAAAATTCTCACAACTGGACCAATAAGCAACATCACGACAGATGGAGAAAAGATTGAAATTGCCAAAGACTTCATATTGTTTGGTTCTACAATCAACACCCATGAAAGCAGCAGTCAAGACATCAAAAGACAGATTTCATTGGGTAAATATGTTGAAAA
>NW_006921590.1:13416690-13418007 GCF_000298275.1 Orycteropus afer afer | reverse complement strand
TTGAACCTCCAGCCTTCTGGTTAGCAGTCAAATGCCTTAGGCGCTATGCTACCAGAGCTCCCTCTCTGTATATATACATATATATAAACTTTACTGGTTTTTGTTTCTCTAGAGAACCCAGTCTAACATAATGAGCCTGACCCAAGTCATGGTATTTTCATCACCCCATATGCATGTGGAAGCTGGACAATGAATAAGGAAGAGCAAAGAAGAGTTGATTTTTTTGACTAGTGGTATTGGTGATGAATGCTGAAAGCACCATGGACTGCTAACAGAACTAACAAATCTGTCCTGAAGGAAGTACACCCAGAATGCTCCCTGGAAGCAAGAATGGCCAGACTTCATCTCACTTACTTTCATCATGTTATCAGAAGGGACCATTCTCTGGAGAAGGATATCATGCTTGGTAAAGTGGAGGGTTGACAAAAAAGGGGAAGCCCCTCAACAAGATGGATTGACATGGTGGGTGAAGTGATAGACTCAGGTATAGCAGAGATCATGAGGCTGGCACAGGGCCAGGCAGGGTTTTGTTCTGTTGTATGTAAGGTTGCTATGAGTTGGAAACAACTCAAGAGCACATTACAACAATAACAAGCCAGAAGAATGAACAAATCTGTCCTTGAAGAAATGTAGCTGGAATGTTCCTTGGAAGTGAGAATGGCCAGAGTTCATCTCATCTACTTTGGTTATGTTGCAGGACAGGATCATTCCCTGGAGAAAGACATCATGCTTGGTAAAGTGGAAAGAAGATGAGTGAAGAAAGGGAAAACCCTCAACAAGATAGAATGATACAGTGGGTGCAATGATGGGCTAAGCACAACAAGGATTGTGAGGATGGTGCAGAACCAGGCAGTATCTCATTCTGTCGTACATAGGGTCACTTTGAGTCAGAGCCAGGTTGACGCCATCTAATAACAACAGCAATGGTTGCTATAATTGCTTCTAGTCTTTTTTTTTTTCCTGTGCATGTGCTATTTTATGAAACTATACGTACATGTATGTCTATATATTTGGAGCCCTGGAGGCACAATGGTTAAGTGCTTGGCTGCTATCCATCAGCTGCTCTACACATGAAAAGACCTATCTGCTCTTACAACCATTTCAGCACAGGAAACGTTAGGGAAGAGTTCTACTGTGTCATATAGGATTGCTATAGATCAGAACGGACACAGTAAGACTTGTGTACGTACATTTTAAATAAATTTGAAGTTTTAATGATGTTTCTTTATGTAGATATTGATATGTAAAATAAACTGAAGTAATTGTATGTTTGCATATATACACACTTAGTATCATGAACCAAAAAAAAAAAAAAAA
>NW_006921590.1:13381409-13416245 GCF_000298275.1 Orycteropus afer afer | reverse complement strand
TCAGAACAGCTGTCAAACGATGCAGTTTCCTTCCAGGAGGTGATGTTGTTCATCACAGAAACTATATACAGTGTGGAGAGGTGTTTGCATAGTCTGTCAAGATATAAAATTCCTAAAGAGGGAATTAGTAAGAATGTGAAATAAAGTTATATAATGATGGGGAAAGGCCTGAGAGGATTCCAGTAACTGGTCCCATTAGTGATCCTAATCACCATGAAATGATTGGCAAATTAGTACATTGTTTATGAAGAAGTTTTTGTGGCTGAATGGACAGGGATTCAAATTCAGGCTCTGCACTCAATCTCAGAGTAGCCTTGAGAAAGTTACTTAACCTCTCTGAACTCAGTTCTCACACCCTTGAATTGATATAATTTATAGCCACTTCATAGAATTGTTATAAAGTCTAAATAAAATGATTATGTAAAACATTTAGAAATGAACCCTGCACAGCCTAATGGCTCAATAGATAGTCGTTATTATGTGTCTCCATCCTTTAGTACCTCTTTGTTAGGAACTGCCTCTCAGGGGAAAAACTTTTACTTGACTTCTGCCCCTCCAAGCTACAGATAACTAAAATCAACTCTTAGTGACAGCAGAGCTTCTTGGAAGGTAAGTGACAGCCAGAGGCTCAACTGTATGCATGCATATGTTCATTCACTCATTCATTCCTTATTCATTCACTTACACATTCACCCAATAATCATTTACTGATCTCCTATTTTGTGTCAGGTATAACGTGATTTTGGACATATACGAATGAATATTGTCCTTCTGTACAGACACGTAATATGAGCTCCTAAAGCATCACAGCTACCATTAGAGAAGGTACATGGTAAAGCTTGAGCTTTCTGTGGAGGTTTTATGTCTTCTAGATGGATGACGGAGGGAAAGCTTTTTAGCACAAATGACATTTGAATCATATTTTGAAAATGAATCCATATGTAAACACACACACACACACACATACACATACATCCAAAAAACCCAACAAATTCACTGCTATTCAGTTGGTCCTGACTCATAGCAACCCCTCCTTAGGTTTCTGAGGCAGTACCTATACAGAAGTAGATTGCCCAACTTTCCTTCTGAGGAGTGGCTGATACACACATATATATGTGTGTGTGTTTGTGTGTGTATTCAGTTGGAAGCAGAGTGGTATGGGTTTTTCCAGCAGAAAACATGACAGTGAAGAATACATGAAAAATGTCAAGGGAACTATGTGTACAACATAGGGTATGAGGTACTAGTGAGGTGGAGGGGAGTAGAACAGGAGATAAGACTCCAAAGTGAGGCAGGACTTAGATAACTGACAGCTTTGTGTGTAAGGACAAGAAATCTGAAATAGATTCTACAGATGGTTTTGAAAAGTGGTTACTGAAGACTTTGTACTATAGAGTAATCTCATCGGGGTGTTTGAGAAAGGGCACTCTGGCATCAGTGTGAAAGGCAGACTCAAATGGTGTAATCGAAGATCAGGAGTAAGACTTTTTTTTTTTTAAAGAATTTGGCCTAAAATGGGTGAGGATACAAACTGTGGCAATGATATATTTGGGGCTCAATTAGGCAGCTCCAGGTGGGTAGGACCAAACCAGAAAACAGATGGCGATGACTCTTTGATCAGAATGCCGACTTACTGTCCTCACAGGTGATTCTCTTTTAAGCTTTCAAAATCTGGAAGAGAGTCTATAAACAGCTTTATCTACTTAGGAATAATTCAAGAAGGGATGAGGACCATCTAGAAGGCAGATACCTATCCAGACTGTGTACTTGATAGATGTTTATTTACTAAATATCTAAGAGAGCTTCAATTTAGTAAGGTCACACAGATGAAAGCAGAGCAGTACTTAGGCAAAGGATACCTGCCTGGACACAGCAGAAAGAGTGCCCCACTGTAGGGACTGGCCAACTCATGGAGAACACACATGGCATGTCATCAAGTATAATTATGTTCAGACTCTGGAAAAGTCACATTGAAGTGACTGAAAAGTTGTTGGATTAGGCACTGCTTGGTGCTTTTCCCAATTTATCATCTTGTAGTTCTGTTCAACCAGTGCTGATTTCTTGTATGTTTCCATTCACTGACTCAACAAATTCCACAAATGCTGTTGTCAGACTTACAGTGTGCTGTTGAATGGCAAGCTTAAATCATAAATAGAATATATCAGATCAAACTGTTATTTATCTTCTCTTTTATTTTTTCTGAACATTTTCCAAATTCTTTTGCCCAGGACTCTTATAAAAATCTAAATGGTGATAACTGGAGTTAACTCACTATTCCGTTGGTTTCTATAAAGCATAGATGACACAAACTGGTTTTACAGGACTGAGAACACACTACTGAAAAGTGAAGAACAGAAGAGATACCAATTGCTGGCTTGTTTACTTCCATCAAATGCATCCTGGTCATAAAAAAGAGAAGAACTAGATGCATTAACCCAGCTAAATTTGTCAAATATTTTTACCCCCATTTACCTAGTCTCAAAGGCTTATAACCAAGTTCACTTGATTTAAACACTAAAAGAGAAAACAGAAGATGCTACAATAAAAGTAAATAAACAGACTATAAATTTACATGTAAAGGCAAGCAAGATGGCAGTTCCCTAACTTAGAAACTGTTCAGGTTATTGTTTGTTGTTGTTGTTATTTGCCGTAGAGTTGGACACAACTCATAGTGACCCCTCCTTGGGTTTCCGAGGCAGTATCACTACAGAAGTAGATTGCCCCATCTTCCTTCCGAGGAGTGGCTGGTGGGTTTGAACCGCCAGCCTTCTGGTTAGCAGTCAAGTGCCTTAGGCACTATGCTACCAGAGCTCTGGGTTATTGTTTAGTAGGGTATTATTTATCTGGTGGTGTGTGGTTAAGGCATTTCACTGCTAACCAAAAGGTCAGTGGTTTGAACCCACAAGTTGCTCCACAAAAGAAAAATGAGATAGGCTGCTACCCTAAAGATTTACAGCCTTGGAAACCCACTAGGGGTCACTATGAGTTGGAATCAACTTGATGGCAGTGAGTTTTGTTTTTGGGTTTATACTTGATTAGCTTTAGCAACAAAATTAAGCATTCCTTTTTTTGCACAAATTAGAAGAATGATTTCCGGATTTTATAGTCCCTGAGTTTAAAATAACTATTAGATAACCACAAGAGATATTTTTAGTAACTAACAATTTTAGACCTGTCATTTTCCCACAACCATCAGAAACCAGAGTAAATAATGCACAAAAATATCAAATATCATAGCATTTTAAAAGGACATGAAAACGAATGATAGGTGTGTATGGTGGTTTTGCTAAGTTAATCAGTCAAATAATTCTTACTTTTGTACTGATAAAAACAATTTATTTATCAATAGTAGGAATTTAATAAGTCATATGAATATTACCTATTTATACCAATTATATAAGTATTAGGACTTAGCATGAACACTTTCAGATTTAACTTTATCTTTACTCATTATACATAAATGAAGGCTGATTGAATGCAGATGTAAATTGGAACAATAAACCTCATTGCTATAGAGGGAGAGCTATGCACAGAGAATCAAGAGATACAGGTTCTATTCTCAGAAAAGTTTAAAAGCCTGGGATGGAATATCTAGAAATGCAGGTTTCATTCTTGGTTAAGCCCCTCTTTTAATCCAGAGCTGAACTTCACATTTCCCATGAAGAAAAATGCAGAAGCACTTTTCTGCACAGTTCATGTTCTACTTAGTGAATCCAAGATGAATTAATGATAAGTGATGTGACATGCATGGGAGTGAAAGTGAATATGTTTGGGAAAGTGTGGAACTTCATTCTGCTCCTTAACTAACTAGCTCTGAGGTCCTGGTCAACCCACTATCCTCTCTTGGTCTCAACTGTCAAATGAGGGAGAAGATTAGATACAGAATGACATATCATTTTCACATCAAGGGCCAACAATGGCAGGTTGGAAGAAGCTGTTGGTGCTCTGTGTTGAGATAGATTGTGAGCTTCTGTCACAGCTCAGCAAGAATGGAGGTGGGGTAAGGAGCTTTGTCAGCTCAAGCATTGCTTATTTGCCACTCCTGACTTGATTCAACCCTGGGTAATTTCTAGTTCTAAATTCTTTGACTCTATAATTTAACATTGAAATAACAGGCAATTCTGAAACATACACAAGAATCAGGCAATCTTTTGACAGGCTTTAGGAAATATTCCAGTATTTAAAAGTACCACCTTCAATTACATTGTCTTATACCTTGTCTAAATTTCTCTACTTTTCCATCCTTTAGATTAAAGCAAAGGCAGCTATTATCAGACTGAATTCTTACTAAGCATTAAAACCTTGGATCAAATTAATTGATAGATTTAGCTAAACTATGATAATATAAAGCCTCAGGAGAAAGAGATATGTGATAAATATATTTGTATAAGGAAAAAAGGCAAAATGTCTTACATATGGGACATTTATTATAAGTAAATGTTGTATAGACAGGGATGGACAGACACCATCTGAGAACTAGAAGACCATAGTACTTATCTTGTTGCCAAATATGAGAAGTGTGTCTTGATGCCTGGGATGTGGGCTGGAGGAAACAGGGGATGGCCAAATGACACAGAGATGCAAAAGAAAGCTTGCTTGTTTTTGCAGTGTTACCAGGGGACTGCTCTGCTATGGAAATAAGAAAATTTGGCTCTTTTTCAATAATAAGTTAATCAATATAAATAATTTCCATCACCCAGTGTTCAAGTTGATGGTCTATCTTGCTATTCTAGATCAAAAGAATTAAATAATAGAGTCCATTCATCAGATCTAGAATCACTAATCCAAACTGTGGCATTAGTTAATGGTTTCCATTTATCCTTAATGTTATCAAATTGAGAATAACAATCAATCTGTTTATATAAATGTTATGATTACTAACAGCACTGAAAATGTATTATTAAATATTTAACATGAAAAATGAGAAAATATACTTTCCTTAACAGTTTAAAATTAAATGTTTATAGCACTTAGATGAAAATATAAAATTCTGAGTCTACATTCATATCATTGGTAGAAGCTAAATGAAAATAACTGTTTCAGTTTATACTTATTTCTCTTTGTAAAAATTATCTATAGATAGGATTTATAACAGGTGGCACAGCACCTAAGGCATTTGACTGCTAACCAGAAGGCTAGCAGTTCAAACCCACCAGCCACTCCTCAGAAGGAAGGTTGGATTTATATAACATGAAATATTTATATTTGCAGAAATAATAATATTTGTGAGTTCATAATACACATATATAATTGCAAATGTAAATATGTGAGAAATTGTATGTGATATACATCCCATGCATGGATATATTTATGTACATGTAAATAAAGCATTTGGCTGCTAGCCAGAAGTTCAGCAGTTCAAATCCACCAGCTGCTCTGTGGGAAGAACATGCGGTAATCTACTTCCATAAAGATTAACAGCCTTGGAAATCCTACTGTCTCTGTATGTTGCAATCAACTCCATGGCAGTGAGTTTGGTTTGCCTTATGTACATTTGGTTTATGTATATCCATTTATAAAATGGATATATATTATATATTCTATAGAAAGACATGCATGTAACTATGTAGTTTTAACAAATGATATAGTGTTATTTCTATATCTGAGAATCCTTCTCTATTGTCAACTTAGTTTCATTGGAAGAAAGTTCCAGGAGAGAGATACTGAGAAGGATTTAAAGAATGGTTTTTCTCTCAGTAGGAATGAGTGCCCTGATGGGTTACTGACATCTGCCACAGACATAAGAGTACAGTGCTGACACTTATTTCAACCATGTTCTGTGTACTAAAGTAGGGAAAATGCATTAACTAAAATACATTTTCAAACTTACAAATTAAATTTTAATTCTCATCTCTATGATAAAAAAAAAAATACTGGGAAAGTAGCATGAGTAGAAAAAACCTCACATATCTAAGAAAATACAAACTTCAGTAATGACCATTAGAGTAATTACATAGAATTGGTAAGTTAGTTGTTAAGTATCTAGAATTTTGTAGAAGTAGTTCTAAAACAAATTTTCTAAAATTAGACTCTAGGGTTGTGTTATACCTATTACTGAGGAGTGCTTGAGGAATTTTTCAGAAGCAATGTTTGGAAAAATGTTACATAATATTTCTAGAATATAATGAGTTTGTTATACTGCTTAGAAAGACAGGTTTTAAATTATTCAATTCTATCTTGTTTATAAATATCAAGATTATTCATAGCTATAATGAACAATAATTTAGTACTAAAAGCTTGTTTTAAAATATATCAGGATATATCCCATTTATTTTATGTTAATATGTTATTTTTAAAATTTACATTCATAGTGAATATACCAGAGAATGTTTCATTGCTGTTCATAAGGTGTTCACTGGCCAATTTTTTGAGCAGTGGATGGTCCCTTCCTTCCTCCAATGGATGCGGGACGACATCAAAAACATCATCCATGAAGAAAGCAAAAGGTTATTAAAAAGACAGAAAAGGAAGAAAAGATGAAAATATATCTCATAAGAGACTCTGAAACTTACTCTTGAATAGAGAGTACCTAAACCAAATGGAAAGAATGACAATATATATGAGCTGAACAGAAGATATCAAAGAGCAGCTCAAGAAGACAAAGTCAATTATAATGAAATATGCAAAGATCTGGAGTTAGAAAACCAAAAGGGAAAAATACACTCATCATTTCTCAAGCTGAAAGACCTGAAGAAAAAAATCAAGCCTCTAGTTGTGATAGTGAAAGATCCTGTGGGCAAAATATTGAATGATGCATGAAACATCAAAAAAATATGGAAGGAATACACAGCATCGCTGTACCAAAAAAGAATTAGTCTTCATTTCAAGAGGTGGGATATGATCAAGAACCACTGGTATTGAAGGAAGAAGTCGAAGCTGCACTGAAGGCATTGGCAAAGAACTAAGCTTCAGGAATTGATGGAACACCCACTGAGATGTTTCAACAAATGGATACTAGACTGGAGGCACTCACCCATCTATGCCAAGAAATTTGGAAGACAGCTACCTGGCCAATTGACTGGAAAAGATCCATATTTTTACCCATTCCAGAGAAAGATGATCCCACAGAATGTGGAAATTATCTAACAATATCATTAATATCTGATCCAAGTAAATCTTGCTGAAGATAATTCAAACATAGTTGCAGCAGTATATTGACAGAGAACATCCAGAACTGCAAGGATGGATTCAGAAGAGGACATGGAATGGTGGATATCATAGCTGATGTCAGATGGATCTTGGCTGAAAGCAAAGAATACCAGAAAGATGATTACTTGAGTTTTATTAACTATACAATGGCATTTGATTGTGTGGATCATGACAAATTATGGATAACATTGAAAAGAACAGGAATTCCAGAACACTTAATTGTGCTCATGAGAAACCTGTGCATAGACCAGGAGGCTGCCATTTGAACAGAACAAGGGGATACTGCATGGTTTAAAATCAGGAAGAGAGTGTGTCAGGGTTGTATCCTTTCACCATATTTATTCAATCTGTATGCTGAGCAAATAATCTGAGAAGGTGGACTATATGAAGAAGAACATGGCATCAGGACTGGAGGAAAACTCACTAACAACCTGTATACACAGATGACGCACCCCTGCTTGCTGAAAATGAAAATGAAGCACTTACTGATGATGATTAAAGACTACAATCTGCAGTATGGATTACATCTCATCATAAAGAAAAGAAAACTGCTCACAACTGGACCAATAAGTAGCATCATGATAAATGGAGAAAAGATTGAAGTTGTCAAAGATTTCATATTTCTTGGTTCCATAAGCAACACCCATGGAAGCATCAGTTAAGAAATCAGAGGACATATTGCACTGGGAAAATCTGCTGAAAAGACCTTTCTAGTGCTGAAGAGCAAAGATGTCTTTGAAGACTCAGGTCCACCTAACCCAAGCCATGGTATTTTTAATCACCTCATATGGATGTGAAAGCTGGATAATGAATAAAAAAGACCCAAGAAGAGTTGATGCTTTTGAAATGTGGTGCTGATGAGGAATATTTAAAGTAGCATGGACTGCAAAAAGAACTAAAAAGTCTCTCCTGAAAGAATGCTCCTTCTAAGTGAGAATGACCAGATTTTGTCACACCTACTTTGGTCATGTTGTCAGAAGGACCATTCCCTAGAAAGAGGATAACATGCTTGGTAAAATAGAGGGTCAACAAAAGAGGGGAAGGCCCTCAGTGAGATGGATTGACACAGTGGCTGCAATGATGGGTTCAGGTATAGCAAGGATTGTGAGGCTGGCACAGGACCGGGCAGTGTTTGTTTTTGTTGTATATCGGGCCACTATGAGTGAGAGCTGACCCAATGCCACCTAAGCACAATTCATAGTGAATACATATAATGATTGAATATTTTCATATAAAATTGATGTGACAGATTTTTCTGGTGGCATCAACCCAACAATAATATTTTCTATGATCACAGACCTTATGTTAAAATAATAGTGTATACTTTTTAATGAGAAATTTCAAAATAACATCACTCAAATTTTTCCTTAAGGAAAAACTCACCATGTACTGGAATTACAGAGGCAACTTTTCTCTTCTGTGTGTTTGAAATCCTCTGATATCTAAATTCTCTCTTCATATTAAAAAACTACACTGGATTTTATTATAATTATAGCTTAAAGTGACAAAATTTTGACAGATGTTTCTTCTGTATTGAATTCACTTCAAACCACAGTATCCATTCTCAATAAATGTCTAGCAAAAGAGCTACTACACTGGCCTGTCTACATATGAAGTATAACTAACATTTCTTTTCCTTGTAATTACTATGACAAAGCATATTTTATCTAGCTACTAAATTTTCTTTCATTGATATTATATGAAGCATGGTGATAATGTCTAGGAAATAGAAATTAAATGTATAGGCTTTCTCCTTAGCCAAATGCTTAATATTTAGCTAAAATTTATTAAAAATGAAACAAAGGAAAAAAAATGATAGCTTAAACAAAGGCATAATTAATCTACCTATCCATCCTTCCATCCATGCAGCCATCATTCAACAGATGTGATCACTGCTGTGCTAGTTGGGTTCAATCTGACTGGAGACTACTGAAAGACAATATGTAGAAAATACCTTAACGTTCTATTACTGAAGGGGTCTGGAAGCTGGGTATTTTCCTATCATGCCCCATAAGCTATTAATTGAGAAATCATCTAGTGGGTGTAAACTCACTGACATTTCTAGATTTTCCTAAGGCACATGATCCCATGGCTAAAGGAATCTATCACACAAGCCATTGTCAGGCTATCAGCAAAACATCATTGGTGGAAGGTGAGCACTGAGAAGATTTGTTCAAGACATTAATAATACTTGCTACAGCCACAGAGAATGGTACATAGTGCACGGATAAAAACAAATCACGGACTTTGTCTTCATGGAATTGCCAGTAGAATGGGTCAACTTTGGAAATCAACAAATAAAATACAGTAAGAAAATGAAGCCTATGCCCATAGTAAAAAGGGAGCATAAATGTCCTTCAGATTCCCTACATGTCACCCTGATGATATCTGAGCCCAAATTATTTAGTATTATGTGGTTGACACCTTTCATATTTAATTCAGTTACAGATGGGAGAACAGTCTTCCTTAAGATATTTCAGTGATGAGACAAAGATGCTACAGGACAATGACCATTAACACTAGCAAAGAGAATGGGTAATATTATTCAAGTAACATCAAAAAGGTTAAAAAGATTTTGTTGGGGCTGAATTCCTTACGCAGTCAGCAAAATACAATGAAAAGTTAGGGTTATTAATTAGGTTTGCTACAAAGTCCAAAATGCACTCCAGATGCCATTTTCTGAACATGGGAAAAATGCAGCTTTAGCTATTTGACCTTTGAAACACTTGGGTGATTTGAACAATCATCAGGGAAAACCTGACTAGGTAAACTTACAGCCTAATAATGGAAGAGGCTTTTGCTTTTTCAAAATAAAATGATCTGGGAAATCCAGTCCTGTAAAATGAGCTGTTGCCTTTGGCCATAAACTTCATCTGGCTTTTGCCAAAATCTGTCAGAGGTTGTTCTAGTCATGAAAACTTTCAGAATAACAGTGGAAGGTTAATAATGGCCTCTTTGGGGTAACCTTTATACGTCAGAAGAAGAATGAATTCCTGTATTTTCACATGTTCAAAATTCAAGGATTGAAAATGATCAGTATTTATACACTCTGGTAGCATAATGCCTAAGGCACTTGGCTGCTAACCAGAACACTGGTGGTTCAAACTCATTAGCCACTCCTCAGAAGGAAGGTTGGGCAATCTACTTCCGTAGTGATACTGCCTCAGAAACCCAAGGAGTGGTCGCTATGTGTCGGGGCCAAGTCAATGGCACATTACAACAACAACAACATGATTTCAACTGTACCAGGACAGGATGAGAGTGAATAAGCAGGATGAGACCAGTGAATAAGCAGATATCACAGTGAGACCTCAGAGAATCGCACACAATTTCTCTTGCATTGTCTCCTAAGCCTTTTTCTGTATACACATCCTGCATAAAATATATGATATCTACATTTAGCATTTAACATAAAAGAATTCCTTTTATTAAGGTCATTATCTAGAAGCCACAGAGTGAATTATTCAGAAATCAATTTATATCACCCTCTTTTTCAATGAATTATAAAGATTGCTTCTCAGGAACCACGTGGATTTACTTTCTTCATTTTCCTGCATGGAAGGATGCAATTCATACCTAGTCCAAGAAAGAATTTAGGGACTTTTGCAAATATACACACAATAAAATAGAAGTAGGTGAACAAAAAAGAAAAAGAAAGAGTATAAGGAAGATATAAAGACTTATAGGAAGCTAAGTTGCGTAAAATTTGCTAGAAATGAGACCAAAAAGTTGAATGTAAACTTTCTAATAACAAATACCAAATAACAAAGATAGAAATATGACAGATACTTGATTCAAAGTGATCAGTAGATAAAGGTATATAACTTGCCAATATAATCAGAAGAAAACTGTTGTGAAATTAGACAGAAGTTTAATTTACAGGGCCTAGTATTAGAATAGGAGCTCTGGTAGCATAGTGCCTAAGGCTCTTGACTGCTAACCAGAAGGCTGGAGGTTCCAACTCCCCAGTCACTCCTCGGAAGGAAGGTTGGGCAATTCTATTTCCGTAGTGATACGGCCTTGGAAACCCAAGGAGAGGTCGCTATGAGTCGGGGCCGACTCGACGTCAAATAACAAAAACAACAACAATATTAGAATAGGAGCTCTGGTAGTGTAGTGCCTAAGGCATTTGACTGCTAACCAGAAGGCTGGAGGTTCCAACTCCCCAGCCACTCCTCAGAAGGAAGGTTGGACAATTTACTTCCATAGTGATACCACCTTGGAAACCTAAGGAGGGGTCGCTATGAGTCAGATTCGACACTAGTGAACAAAATCCTTGAAAATGTATTTTCTACAAATGACACTAGGTTTTATAAGGCTATTTCTAATAGCTTCTTTATTTGTAACTATTTTTAACTCTAAAATTAATAATACAAATATTTATTAAATTCCTACCCTGTGCTAGTTACTTTACCAAGTGTTTAGCTCACTTTACCATCATAACCACCCTAAGCAGTAGGTAAACTTAGTATCTACTTTCCATAGATGAGAGAAATGGCTGAGGAACATTAGATAAATTGCCATGATTACTTATCTGTCAAGGACACAGGCAGGATTGAAAACTGATGACTCCAAACCCATGCTCTAAAATGCTAGACATTAGAAGTTCCAAATGGTTAGATCCAATGTTATGATATTAATAACATGCTCACATTTATAAATAGAAAAAATCAGCAATGTGAAGCTTATAACAATATTTTGTAAGATAAATAGGGACAGAGAAAGAATGCTTACGAATTATTATAAATAGAAATATGCTTTTGATATCAGAAGCTCTGGCCTCTCTAGGAGATTAGAGTCAATACAAACTCAATGAACTACTAATAAGCCTTCCTACTCTGAGCAATGTAATTTTGTAATACTTTCTTCCAGATAAGCAGGTTGCAAAATGGGCTCCTTTGTCGCTGAATAGATTAACTTGTTGTCTGGGAATGTTAGCTATATGCCAACTAAATTGTAGAGTAGGATTGCACCAATATGTCTACTCCTCACTTTTGACATGGTTAGTTTCAAAAAAACAGGTCATTATGAGAAAATCAGCATTATTTGAAAATGGAGGATGACTACATCAGATCACAAAATGAAGGGTCATTATGTACCTCGTTACATATCTGCCAAATTACATCATTACATAACTGTCAAACTGCATCACTACTTAATAGTCAAATTATATCATTATATAACTGGCAAACCATGGCAAATCAGACCCAGCCAAGATGACACATAACCTTAACCATCACAGCCAACATTACTCTCACCTTGCACCTCAGCATTCATTACTGACACACTTAAATTGTTAATACACAAAATAGATTTTTTACTATTGTCACAAGTGTGAAATGTTGGATAACAAGATAGTCGATAAGTAATGAATAAGTGTAATAATTTTTGAAATTAAAAAAATACCTCTCTCTCTGGTTTCAGAAAGAAGGGATAAGGCACAGGTATCTTACTCATCCAAACTTGATATTAAACGATTGTTGTTGTTGTTTGCTGACGAGTCGGCCCCGACTCATAGTGACCCCTCCTTGGGTTTCCAAGGCAGTATCACTACGGAAGTAGATTGCCCTATCTTCCTTCCGAGGAATGGCTGGTGGGTTTGAACCGCCAGCCTTCTGGTGAGCAGTCAAGTTCCTTAGGCACTATGCTACCAGAGCTCCTATTAAACGATTAGGGAACAGGTTAAATAGAAAAGGCAGCTGCATTGACACCGATTTATTCCATTTGATATTTTTTCAATTTAAAAAAGTAGATCCAAATTAAATATTTTAGATATTCACTTTTAAATATACTTAATGGTCTTAAGCTCTAATTTGAGTTAAGTCACCTAATATTATGACTGATTATTATTAATGATTTTTAAAAATTTTCACCAGAGGAATTTTGAAAAAAATACTTTTCTATATTATGACAAAGTTAGCAATCTCTTTAACCTAATATTATATTAGCAGTCTCTCAAAGGCACATTTTTTTTCAAAAACTTCACAAGCACTTTCTTAATATCTGAAACAGGTACTATACTGCCCTCTTATGGATTTTACATAAATAACAGGAAGAATAAATTTCGTATGGAGTGTCAAGAAAATGAATTTTGTTTAAATAAAGCCTGTAAGAAATCATAGTGCCACCACGAAATAATGACTACTTAGAGTTGTTTGCGGGAGGGAGCTCTGGTAGCATAGTGGCTAAGACACTTGCCTGCTAACCAGATGGCTGGCGGTTCAAACCCACCAGCCACTCCTCGGGAGGAAGGTTGGGCAATCCTACTTCTGTAGTGATACTGCCTTGGAAACCCAAGGAGGGGTCGCTATGAGTCGGGGCCGACTCGACGGCACATAACAACAACAACAGAGTTGTCTGCTTCATGTAATGTCTTAGGTTTACAATGAAACTCACAAAAATTTTAGAGCCACGTTAAATAGCAAAAATGAAGTACACTTTACTTACGGTATTTTGAACATGGGAACTGTAATGTCCCTCTCCATTCTGAAATCCCTGAGTTCTGTAATGTCACGTGATTGAAAGAGATCAAATTATTTCAGATTCGTAACCTCTCCAAATGATAAACTGTTTTGCTATAACTGATAAACAAATTCCACCACGGAGGAAGAGGTAAGAAAATTTAGGAGACTGCAAATAGAAATAGAAATCCCCGTAAGGTGCTCAGAGGAAAAGGTATAGTTGTGAGGGTTGGGTGGGAGCAGGATTGCTGCATACAGCTGGACAGGCTGAAGCCCCTCTGTAAATTATACCATTGGAACTGCTAGTACTGAATTAAGTAGTTAAACTTTTTTTTTTTCTTCTCTAAAGTTGTCAATGGAAATTTAAGAAAATTAATTTATATTGGTGCGGAAGTGCACTCACTGCCATCAAGTCAAACTCAACTCATAGCGACCCCTCCTTGAGTTTACGAGGCAGTATCACTACAGAAGTAGATTGCCCAACCTTCCTTCTGATGAGTGGCTAGTAGGTTTGAACCACCAGCCTTCTGGTTAGCAGTCAAATGCCTTAGGCACTATGCTACCAGAGCTCCTAGCCTATGTACAGTGAAGAGAGGAAAAAAAAAAAAAAGAAAGAGAGAGAGAGAGAGAGAGAGCTGAAGCACTGTGTCTCTGAAGCATACTATCCTTGACCCGATTTAGCACATACTCAGTTAACAGCAGCAACTCTGGGTTTAGAATTTCACAGGCTTTAGAAACATGATATAAGGACTATTTTAACACAGCTTCTTGATTCATTTCAAATGTACTTTCTACTACTGCTTTGCAGATAAAAGTTTTGGGAAACAATTACAAGTCTTACTGTCATCCAGACTGAAAGCACTTTTAGTTGCTTATCACGTAATATTATCCAAGACATACACAAAATTATCACCTGTCTTTTGAATCGTGTTTCTAGGGATTATCTAATTGCGGAAAAAAAATTGAATATTAATCATCTTATATAGAAAAGAATCAAGTCTAGATTAACTGTTCCAGACAAGCTACAAAGCCCACCAATGAGATGCCAATGTGGTGGTGCCAAGACTGCCACCTGTCACATGAACTTTGTAAATGGCTCTGCTTTCAGATGGGATTTTCGTAGAACTTAATATAAGATAAATACCCAATCAGCTACTCAACATAAATTAAGGATAAAAGTCAACATCTTTATTGCTTTGAAATCAAGTCAGGAGAAACAGTAAGCAAACAAAAAGAGAAGGCATTGACCTGTCACATTTGAACACATCTATTTTAAAGTAATAATTCCTTGGCATATGAACTAAAACTTATTGTTGAGAAGTTTACTTCCATTTTAACTTGATCACATGCTTTAGTTAGACCTGATTATTTGTAGGAGATGCTTGTGTGTGTTCATGTTTAAACAATGTTGTACTAAAAATTCTCATCACATTGTATTGCCCCATCCTTTGCCTCTTTGCTTCGTTTTGTTCCCCAGTAGCCTCCTGTGCCAGTGTGTGTTTGTTTGTTTTTTTCAGGGTGGTCACTCTGTGTGAGCTACTGTCCCTTCCTAAATAGCTTCTGATCATTTACTCTGCTTTGATGGATGGCTTATTTCTCCTTCAGCAACCATGCAGTCAGGATGTCAGCGCCTCCCAGATAGTGGTGGATTGACAGTCACTGGAAAATAGGCAACATATTATCTTTCTGGCAGATTTGATGCAACAGGATTGGCAGGGATCACTGCTGAATTATTTTGGGAGGTGGTTGATGAGGCTATGTTAGTGAATACTTCTTCAGAATGTACTTTGTATATAGATATTCAAATTAAAAAAAAATGGGGTGAGGGCATCAGTCACCTGGAGAAAGTACAGCATACACTTACATATTCTGTCTTTGAATACAGATCTTCATGGTTTGAACACCAGATTCATCTCTTACTCCAAAAACCAAACTTGCTACAATTGAATCAATTCCAACTCCATTGGATTCCCAAGGCTGTAAATCTTTACAGAAGCAGACTACCTCATTGTTCTTCCACAGGACAGCGGGTGAGTTTGAACCACTGACCTTTTGGTTAGTAGCCAAATGCCTTAAACACTATATCACCAGAGCTCATTCTCATCCCTTCCAGCTGTGCATTATTGCACAAACCATTGAAAGGAAGGTTAAGCTGTCTTACTGACAAGCTGGTAGTTCAGTGGTAGAATTCTTGCCTTCCACACAGGAGTTCTGTGTTAAGTTACAAGCTAATGCACCTCCTGGGCAGTCACCAACTGTCTGTCACTGGAGGCTTGCATGATATTGTGATGCTCAACAGGTTTCAGAGGGGCTTACAAATTAAGATGGACTAGCAAGAAAGACCTGGAGGTCTACTTCCAAAAAATCAGCCAAAGAAAACCCTAGGGATAAAAATGGTATTATGCCCAACCTGTATGGCCAAAGACTAGACAGCTTTTCATTTTGATGTGCATGGAGTCACCATGAGTTGGAACTAACTCCACAGCAGCTAACAGCAAAACAAGTTTTTCTATTTTTATGAAACACAGTATAATGCAATTCATACTGTTATTGTTTTCTCTATCTTGAGAAAAAAAAATAATAATTGCTATATGAAGGAAGGTTGGGCAATCCTACTTCCATAGTGATACTGCCTCAGAAACCAAAGGAGGGGTCGCTATGAGTTGGGGCCAACTCGACAGCAAATAACAATGACAACATAACTCTATTTTAGAGAATATCAAAACCAAAAACCAAACTCACTGCCATCGAGTCAAACCTGACTTATAGCAACCCCTCCTTGGGTTTCTGAGGCAGTATCACCAGGGAAGTAGATTGCCCAACCTTCCTTCCGAGGGTGGGTGGTGGGATTAAACCACCAACCTTCTGGTTAACAGTCAAATGCCTTAGGCACAATACTACCAAAACTCCTATTTTAGAGAATACTATCTGGAAATGAGATGTTCAAGTAAATTTCAGACCCAATTATAATAGAAAAACCAAATAATTTTCTAGATTAAAAACTGAACAATTTTTAGGCATTCAGGAATTGTGTTTAGCCAGCACCATTTAACATCATTTTCTTAATTTTTAAAATTTCCTTAATACATTGTACAGGACCTGAAACAAAAGAAGTCCTCAAAAAAATCACTAATAAATGAGCAAAATATTAGAATCAATGTTGCTTAAAGGTAGAGAGGGGCTTTCAGGATGTCTAGTAGGAGCTCTGATGGCATAGTGCCTAAGACATTTTATTACTAACCAGAAGGCCGCTGGTTCAAACCCACCAGCCACCCCTCTGAAGGAAGATTGGGCAATCTACTCCTGTAGAGATACTGCCTTGACAAACCAAGGAGGGGTTGCTATGGGTCAAAATCGACTTGACAGCAGTGAGTTTGGTTTTGGTTTTTTATTTTAATACCGCAGAATCAAAAGGGAAGGAGCTCTGCTGTTGTAGTGGTTAAGCCATTTGGCTGCTAACCAAAAGGTCAGTGGTTCTAATTCACCAGCTGCTCTGTGGAAGAAAGATAAGGTAATCTGCTTCTGTAAAGATTTACAGCCTTGGAAACCTAATGGGTTTCCAATGGGATTTCTCTCACTATGAGTCAGAATCAACATGATGGCAGTTGAGTTTGGATTTTTTGGTTTGAACCAAAATGAATCACCAAGTTTTGTTTGCTTTGCAGTTGGTCCAAAGTGGACATCTGAAAGTCCAGTTAAAATAACACACAGAAATGTAAGTTTGTTTTATACAAAATGATTAGTTTATCAATTTGATTTACAGAAGATGTGATTAAACCACCTAGCTCTTGCCCATATGACATATCTGTTTTTTTTTAAAACAATGTGCTTTGATTTCATCAACTTCATCATTAAAGCTGAGATACAAGAACAACAAATCCAACCTCACTCTTTCACCTGCTCCTGAGCACTCCCCGTCTCAGTGATCTGTAAATAATCGACCAGTCAAGCACTGAGGCACAAAGGCAAATAGATCAATACTCCTTCTGCCAACGCTTACAGCAAGGAAAGAAGCCTGCTTCCCTTCATTTCCTACCACAAAGGATCTCATACATGAATCAATTCACAGTCTGCAGCCCCCACATTTAATTCAGTATGCGTAATCAGCAACAATTGCTAAAGTATTTGATTAAACTTTTAAATTGCCTCTTAATATGATGTAAATGGAAAAAAAGTATTGATTAAAAAATCTTAAAATGGTAACCTGTTCAGATGAGAAAGGAAAATGCTTTGAGATGGTGAGCCTGTGTGGCATGACACATACTGTGAACAAGGCAAAAAGGATATTCAGCAAAAATGCAAAAGCAAACATTAGAAATACCTACCGGTCATTATGATCCCAGACTTGAAAAACTTTAGGAAACAATGTTGACTTTTTTTTTTTTAAATAAAAACTGAATAGCTAATTAGCAAGGTATAATCTCTAAGGGTCTTTAAAGAAAAAAAAAAAAAACTCACTGCCGTCAAGTTGGTTCCAACTTATAGCAACCCTTCCTTGGGTTTCCAAGGAGGTATCTCTACAAAAATGGATTGCACAATCTTCTTTCTGAGGAGTGGCTGGTGGGTTTGAACCACCAGCCTTCTGGCTAGCAGTCAAATGCACTACACCATATTAGCACTCCCTTTTATGGTTGATAAAGAAGCTCTGATAGCATAGTACCTAAGGTATCTGACTGCTAGTCAGAACAAATTAAAGAGCAAAGGAGAAGAATCAAATCAATGGTAGATAAGATTAGTGAGTGCTTTGATTACCTCAGTGCCACTCTAACATAAATGTACCACAACTGGGAAGGCTTTAAAAAACAAGGGCTTATTCTCTTACAGTTAGGTGGCTAGAAGTCCAGGTTTGAGGTGCCAGCTCTAGGGCTGGGTGAAAGTCCCTTAAACTTGGGCTTCACCTCTTGCTCCCATCCCACTGAAGCTGGAGGTATCTCTTAATTCAGGCATATTCTAGCTGCTTAGGCTGACAAACCCAAGGTCAAAAAATAAAATGACACAGTTTCAAGGTTAGCAAACAACATGTCAGGTCACTAGGTTCAAGTCCAGAGACAATCCCAAGGTTGTCAGGAAATGTGTCAGGCTACTGACTGAAGACCCAAGCATGCCAACACATTTCAGAGTTATTTCTCAAGGCTTCTTCTTATATACTGGAAGCAGACCACATCTGGAAGTCAGCTACTCAGCTGCTCAAGTGCATTTTACCAGCTATACAGCCCCTCAAAACTCAGCACAGTCAAGTTGACACACAAATTAATTACCACAGTGATATTTAAGACAAATCTCTTGATACTACTTTGTTAAGGGAATAATCAGAAAAATGAAGGAAAAAAAATGAAGAAAGTCTAATATTTATGTTGGACACCACCAAGAGGAATAACTTACATGTGACAGGAATACCAGAACAGGAAGAGACAAACAAAGCCACTGAGAAAATTGTTAAAGATTTTTTGGGTGGGAACTCCCATAATATGACCAAAGATGAGAATATATACATTCAAGAAGTGCAACAAATCTCAAACAGGGTAGACCTCAAAGGAAAATCACCAAAACATATCATAAGCAAATTTTCTAAAACCAAAGACAAAGAACGAATCCTGAAAGAAGCACGGGAAAATCAAAAAGTTACCTACAAAGGGCAACGAATAAGATTAAGCTCTGATTTCTTGGCAGAAACCATGTAAGAAAGAAGGAAATAGGATGACATATGTCAAATTCTGAAAGAAACAGTTTCCAACCAAGACTTACATACCCAGCAAAACTGTCCCTTGAGATCCTATAAGCTTGCAAATAGCCATCTAGATGCAATGATGGGTCTCTCTTCATCCAAAGTAAAGAAGAATGAAGAAAACCAAAGATAAATGGAAACAGTTAGTCCAACAGACTGGTACACCAGGCAATCCTCAGTCTATGAGACCAGAACTAGATGGTGCCTGGCTACCACTGTCAACCACTTGGTGGGGAACTTATGTAGGACATCCTGGATAGAGTGGGAGAACAGTGAAGGACAAAACTCAAAATCATTTAAAAAATAAAAAGACCAAGTTTGCTGGTCTGATAGAGCCTGGTGGAACCCCTGAGACAATGGCCCCCAGCTGCCCTTCAGGTCTGGAATTTCATTCCACTTTTGTGGCTTCCAGACTAACTAATGACAGGCATATCAGCTGAATATTTATATTAGTTAGATACACTCCTTGGGGAGAGCAATCATGGAAGAACATAGGGCTATGTATGCAAAGGAAGACAGCCTGGGGGTCAGGAGGGCATGGGAGGGAAGTACTGAAATTCACCAAACATGCAATCAAATTTGTTGATTATCACTGATGACTGGAATACAAAAGTTGGAAACAAAGAAGAATCACCAGTAGTTGGAATATTTGGCCTTGGTGACAGAAATAACACTGGAGATTGCATGATGGAATTTTGCAAGACCAATGACTTGACTTATTCATTGCAAATACTTTTTTTCAACAACACAAATGGCAGCTATACATGTGGACTTTGCCAGACAGAGTACAAAGGAATCAGATTGACTACATCTGTGGCAAGAGGCAATGGAAAAGCTCAATATCTTCAGCCAAAACCAGGCCAGGAGCTGATTGTGGAACAGACCATCAACTGCTCATATGCAAGTTCAACTTGAAGTTGAAGGCAATTAAAACAAGTCCACAAGAGACAAAATATGACCTTGAATATATCCCTCCTGAATTTAGAGACCATCTAAAGAATAGATTTGATGCATTGAACACCAATGACTGAAAACCAGAAGAATTGTGGGATGACATCAAGAGCATCATCCATGAAGAAAGCAAGAGATCATTAATAATACAAGAAAGAAAGAAAAGACCAAAATGGATGTCAGAAGAGACTCTGAAACTTGCTCTTGAGCGAAGAGTAGCTAAAGCAAATGAAAGAAATGACAACATGAAAGAGCTGAACAGATTTCAAAGAGCAGCTCAAGCAGACAATGCCAATTACTACAATGAAATGTGCAAAGACCTGGAGTTAGAAAACCAAAATGGAAGAACACACTTGGCATTTCTCAAGCTGAAAGAACTGAGGAAAAAATTTAAGCAATGACTTGTAATACTGAAAGATTCTATGGGCAAAATATTGAATGATGCAGGGAGCATCAAAAGAAGGTGGAAGGAATACACAGAGCCACTGTACCCAGAAGAACTGGTTGGTCTTCATCTATTTCAGGAGGTGGCATATGTTCAAGAACCAGTGGTATTTAGGAAAGAGGTTGAAGCTGCACTGAGGGATTGGTGAGGAACAAGGTTCCATTAATTGACAGAATACTCATTGAGATGTTTCAACATATGGATGTCCCGCTGGAGGCACTCATTCAGATATGCCAAGAGATTTGGAAGACAGCAACCTGGCCAACTGACTGGAAGAGACCCCTATTTGTACCCATTCCAAAGAAAGGTGATCCCACAGAATGTGGAAATCATCAAACAGTATCATTAATATCGCATGCAAGTAAAATCTTACTGAAGATGATTCAACAATGGTTGCAGCAGTATATTGACAGAGAATTTCCAGAAATGCAAGCTGGATTCAGAAGAGGACATGGGATGAGGGATACCATTGCTGATGATATATGGATCTTGGCTCAAAGTAAAGAATACCAGAAAGATATTTACTTGTGTTTTATGTTGTTGTTGTTGTTGTTTGCTGTTGAGTTGGCCCCGACTCATAGCGACCCCTCCTTGGGTTTCCGAGGCAGTATCACTACGGAAGTAGGATTGCCCAACCTTCCTTCCGAGGAGTGGCTGGTGGGTTTGAACCGCCAGCCTTCTAGTGAGCAGTCAAGTGCCTTCAGCACTATGCTACCAGAGCTATGCAAAAGCATTCAATTGTGTGGATCATAACAAATTGTGAATAACCTTGAGAAGAATGGGAATTCCAGAACACTTACACTCATGAGGAACCTGTACATAGACCAGGAAGCTATTGTTCTAATAGAAAAAGGGAACACTGCATGGCTTAAAATCAAGAAGGGAGTGCATGAGGTTTGTATCCTTTCACCTTATACAACATGTATGCTGAGCAAATAATACGAGAAGCTGGGCTATATGAAGAAGAACGTGGCATCAGGATTGGAGGAAGAATCATTAACAACCTGCAATATGCTGATGAAACAACTTTGCTTGCTGAGAGTGGGATGACTTGAAGTTCTTACTGATGAAGACTGAAGAATACTGTCTGTGGTTTCTTAATATAAAGAAAACAAAATTTCTCACAACTGGACCTATAACTAGCATCATGATAAATGGGGCAACTGAAATTGTCAAAGACTTCACATTGCTTGGTTCTACAATAGACGCCAATGGAAGCAGCAGTCAGGACATCAGACCATGTATAGCACTGGGAAAATTGGCTGCAAAGGACCTCTTTCAGGCGCTGAAGAGCAAAGATGTCTCCTTCAGGACTAAGGTACACCTGACACAAGCCACAGTATTTTCAATCACCTCATATGCATGTGACAGCTGGATAATGAATAAAGAGGACAAAAGAAGAGTTGATGCTTTTGAGCTGTGGCATTGGTAAAGAATGCTGAAAGTACCAGGGACTGCTAAAAGTATTAACAGATCTGTCCTGGAGGAAGTGAGCCAGAATGCTCCTTGGAGGCGAGAATGGCCAGACTTTGTTTCACATACTTGGTCATGTTGTCAGAAGGGACCATTCCCTGGAGAAGGATGTCATGCTTGGTAAGGTGGAAGGTCAACAAAAGAGGGGAAGGCCCTCAACTAGGTGGATTGACACGGTGGTGGTGGGCTCAAATGAAGTAAGAATCATGGAGCTGGCTCAGGACCGGCCAGTTCTGCTATACATAGGGTCACGAGTCAGAGTTGACTTGACGGCACCTAACAACAACAGTAGGAGCTCTGGTAGCGTAGTGCCTAAGGCACTTAACTGCTAACCAGAAGGCTGGTGGTTCAAACCCACCAGCCACTCCTCAGAAGGAAGGTTGGGCAATCTACTTCCATAGCGATACCACCTTGGAAACCCAAGAAGGGGTTGCTATGAGTCAGGTCCTACTCGATGGCACATAACAACAACAACAGTATTGTAGAAATTTGGTACCTAATGTGTAAGTACCTAAGAAAAAACAAGTACTTAAAAATTTAACCAATACCCATGTCTTTAATAGTAAATCATCTAAAATACACTAAATGTATATTTATAATTAATTAGTAGTAATTTCTAACTGTTCTAAGATTCGAGAAAATGTTCTTTGCTTAAAGTATTAAAGATATCTTAACACTTAAGGAAAGATTAACTAGCCAAAGCTATTCACTGAAACATCTTTTTACTTAAGACAATACAACTTAGCAGATACAGATCTTGGTTGTATAAATATCTTGAAATTGCTTTTAATAGCATCTCCTCTTTTTTAAAACTAGAAAAACTTTGTAGTCCTTCCAACTACTAATATGCTAAATTTTTATGAAACCTCTTACATGGCTCATTAGATGAAAGTGTACTTTATGTATCTTTCAATAAAATAGTAGTTTAATATACAAATGATCTTCTGGGAAAAAAAAATCAAATATTCCCTTCCTGGTAGGGATAAAAGGAGCTCTGATGGCATAGTGGGTAAGGCATTTGGCTGCTAACTAGAAGGTCAGAGGTTCAAATCCACCAGTGGCTCCATAGGAAGAAGATAGGATAATCTACTTCTACAAAGATTTACAGACTTGGAGACCCTACGGGGATCACTATGGGTCAGAATCAATTCAATGGCATAGTGTGCTTGTCTTGTCATTTTTTTTTTTTCCCTTTAGTAGGTATAAACAAAGGATTTGATTTCTTAAAGATATATTGGCTTTGGAAAAGATTTCATATACTCAACACCCTTTTTCCCATCCTGATAAAATTCCCTTAATATCCTATTCAGTAAAATGAAGACTCTTAGGTTTAAAAAAACAATTCACTCAGATATGGGAGAATACTGAACATAACATCTCTGTGTTTTGTGTGTGTGTGAGAGAGAGAGAGAAAGAGGAAAAGGAAGATATAGCGAAAGACACAAAAACAGACAATCCAATAAACTATTATCATACTTTATCCTACACTACAGCACAGCGTAACAGTCACATTAAAATACTAAGAATGATTAAGAAATTGAATACAGATCATGTTTATTTGAGGAATGATAAATGAAACATATTTCACCCTATTGGCTCTGCTAAGTTTGACAAATATCTCAGACAAAGCACATGAAAGAACCATCAGAATATGCTAGAAAGTGGACAAAAAAGACAAACTGGATAGTGACTTCAGGGATCAAGGAATGATCCTTTCAATTATCCCTATCCTGTCCCAAGACTAGCAGAGATGGTGCCTTCCCCTTCTCAACAGACACAGTAGCTACAGAAATTGTGGAGAGGGGCCTGGTTGATCATCCTTTACCTGTACTAAGCAATGACAGCAAAGAGCAGTGCCCTACCCTAACCCCAGAGTGAAGGGAGGACTATAGTAAATAACATTGCTGGAGAAAGAGATTCTTTAACCTGTGTATAAGGTAATCCATGTGTGGCCCATTTAAAACAACAACAACAACAAAACTGAACAGAGTGTTCAGTAACCACAGGAAAACAGGAAAGGAGAAACAGAAAACAGCTAATAAAATGATAGTTATTTAAATACTTACATGCTAATATTTCATAAAACTAAATAGTCTAATCATACCAATAAAGGCAGATGGACAGAATGGAATAAAAATAATGACTCAACTATATACTGTGTATGAGAAACACACCTCATATATAATGAGAGTGGTAAGCAAAAAATAAAAGGCTAGAAAAAGAAATTGCATATAAACACTAATCAAAGAAAACTGAAATAGCTACACTAATATTAGGTAAAACAGAATTCAGAGACCAAAAAATAAAACACTGGGGAAAAAGTGAGAAATTAAAAAAGGACCACGTTTGCTGGTCTGATAGATCCTGGTGGAAGCCTTGAGACTATGCCCCCTACCTGTCCTTCAGGTCTGGAAGTGAATCCACTCCTGTTGCTTCCAGCCAAACAAAAGACAGATAAATGAGCTAAACATTTATATTAGATAGGTACACTCCTTGGAAAGATCAATCATGGGAGAATAGAAGGGCTGTGCATGCACAGAGAGACAGCCTGGGGGACAGAAGGGCATGGGAGGGAAGGCACAAGGAAGAGTTAACTATGGGGAGGGACTAGGAAGAGAGCTGTTGCATTGTGGGGAGTTGCAATCAATATCATGAGACAAAATGTGTATGAACTGCTGTGTGGAAAATAAATTTGCTCTGTGAACTTGCACCCACATCACAATATTTTTTTTTTTTTCAAATAGTGAGAAATTATATAATGATAACAGGGTAATTCAGCAAAAAGAAGAGAAAATGATAATTATATACCCAGCAACAGAGCTTTAAAACACATAAGGCAAAAGTTGCAGAACTGAAAGGAGAAACAGATAAATTCACAAATATTCTTGGGGACTTCAAAACTCCCCTTTCAATGATTGCTAAACCTACCAGACAGAAAATCAGCAAGGATAGAGAAGATCTAAATAACACCATCAACCAACTAATTATAACTGATAATTATAGACCACTCAACCAAACAGCAGCAGACTATATATTCTTTTTATGGGGACATAGACTATTTATAATTATCAAGATAACCCACATCCTGGGTGAAAAACAAACCTCAAAAAATTTAAAATATTTAAAACTGTAAGTATATTTTCTGATCACCATACTATCATATCAGAAGTATGAAACACAAAGAAAACAGGAAAATAATCAAAACCCTTCAACGTGCACTCTTGTAACTCATTTTCAACAATATGTTGCAAGTCCTAGCCAATACAATAAATGAAGAAAAGAATACAGAAGAAAATGTGTGGTATACAGATTCAAAAGGAAGAAATAGAACTTTCCCTATTAATAGGTGGATATAATTCTCTACATAGAAATATTATGTAATATACATGAAAACTTTTAGAATAAGTGAGTTTAGCAAAGTCACACAATATAAACTCAACACACACACACCGTTACACACCAACATACACAAATGTTAACTACATGCAAGTGATAAACAATTGGAAACAAAAGAAAAAACAATGTACAATAGTTCAAAAACTGCAATGTTTAATTATCTAACAAAGTAGATAAAGTATGTGTATGTTGAAACTGCAAAATCCTGACAAAATGAATTAAAGAACTAAATAAATGGAGAGTTGCACCATGTTCTTCAACCACAAGACTAAACATAGTAAATATGTAAAATTTCCCCACATTGATCTATATGGGTGACACATTCCTATCAAAATCCTAGTAGGATTTTGTAAATAGAGACAAACTTATTCTAAAATTTATATGGAATTGTAAAGAAACTCAGTAACTAAAAATATTTAGAAAAAGAACAAATTTGAGTAATCACATTGCCTAACCTTAAGACTATGAAAAAGGTTACAATAATTGGAACACTATGGTATTGGTGCTGGAGTATGCACATAGATCAATAGAACAGAACAGAAAGTCCAAAAACAGTCCACACAACTACAGCCAAATGATGCTTGACAAAAGTGCAAACACAATTCAATGGAGAAAAATTCATCTTCTCAATAAATGGTGTTAAGACAAATGGACATCCATAAGAGGGAAAATATTTCAATCTAAACTTTATATTTTATACAAAAATTAACTCAAAATGTATACTTGTAATGTAAAATGCAACACTACAAAGCTAATAACAAAAAAGAAAAGCTTTGTGATCTAGGGTTCATTAAAATTGACTAAACATGATACCAAAATCACAGATTATAAAATCAATAACTAACTTCATCAAAATTAAAAACGTTTGCTCAATGAAAAATATTATTAAGAAAATGAAAAGAGAAGCCACAGACAGGGAGAAAATATTTCCAAATCACATACCTAATAAAGGATCTTATTTTCACACTGCAGTGTAGTAAATTACTTAGTGTATCTTTTCTACCCATAAGTCTTTGTAAACTCCAAGGTGGGAATTGCTATGAGCAACTGAGGAGCCCCTGATTGCTGAAGTTGTCCACCTGGAGTATTTCTGTTGGGAGTGGCGCAAAACAATGCTCTGGGAGGTTCCCACTCTCTCTCAGGTGCTTAGAGTTCTGATGCTATGATTGGCTAGTTTGGCCACTCTGCCGGGCTCAAAAGGAGGCCTCCTAGAGGCAAAACTCTCTCTGACTGCTGGTTGAGGAAGACGTGCTGCTGAAAGAGACACACGCTGCTGGGAAAGAGACGCAAGAGACACGCATTGCTGAGTGAGACATCGAGGGACCAGCACTGCTGGGAAAGAGACTGTGAAAGACTGTTAGCTGAGGGACAGTGGACTGGGAGAGAGACTGAGCATTTTTCCTTAACTAGAATTGTAGCCTGTGGTGCTTCCCTAATAAACCCCATAATCTGTGTGGCCACTGCAGCGAATTATCGAACCCACGAGAGAGGTGGTGGATGCTTTGGGAGGAACAGTTGGAGAAAGGGCTGGAGAGAGGCAGCATGTCTGGCCTCGCAGGAATAGGCCTTGGGCTATTGATGGTAATTCTGTCTTCCTCTTGTGGGATTAGAGGAGGTCAGAACATGTGGCCTCCTTGCCGTTTTTGCACACGCATATAGAACTCTCTAAAATCAATACTAAGGGGGTAGATTAAATTACTAAATCATCGAAAGACTGGGACAGATATTTCACCAAAGATGGATGACAAATAAGCACATAAAAAAAAACATTCAAAATCATTAGTTATTTGACAAATTAGAGCCACAATTAAATATCTTTATACTTCTATTTAAATTGCTGAAATAAAAAAAATACTAACAATAATGTGCTAATGGAGATGTGAAAAAAATCTCTCTCATACAATGCTGGTGGGAATGTATAGTATTAGATATATAGTAATAATACAGTCACTCTGGAAATTGATGTGTCAATTTCTTTATATTACCATTTACAAAAAAAAAAAAAAAAAATAAATAGAGATAGAGTCAAGTCCCATTCATAGTGACTCTGTAAGACAGAGAAGAACAAGCCCACAGGGTTTCCAAGCTTTAAGTCTTTATGGAAACAGACTGCCTCATCTTTCTCCTGCTGAGTGACTGAGAGGTTGAAACCACCAAACTTTTGGTTAGCAGCCATAAATTACCATATAATCTAGCAATTTTACTCCTTGGTATTTATCCCAGATAAATGAAAATGAATCTCCCTACATAAATCTTTACATGAATGCCCCTAGCAGCCTTATTCATAAGAGATAAAATTATTTCAACTAGTGAAGGAATAAACAAACTGTTGTATATCTATACAATGGAATACTCCTCAGCAATAAAAAAGGATGGATTCTTGTTACCTGCAAGAACTTGGATAAGTCTCAAAGTCATGCTGACTAAAAAAAAATATTCTCAGTAGGTTATTACATACTATCTGATTCCATTTATGTAACACTCTCAAAATGACAAAATTATAGTAACAAACAAATCAGTAGTGGAGATTAGGGAATTAGGGATAAGCATCACGGGGAATTTGGGTATGTCCTTTGTGGAACAGAACAATTCCATATCCTGGTTGTGGTGGTAGTGGTCATAGTGATTATACAGCTTTTGCAGAAATATAAAAGAAAGTGCATGTAAAAATTGGTACAATAGAAATAATTCTATAGTTTCTTCAATAGCATTATATCAATGCCACTTCCTGCTTTGATGCAATACTGTGGTTTTTATAAAGTGTTATTGGGGAAAGCTAGGTGAAAAGTACACAGGAACTCTAGTATTGTTTTGTTTTGTAACTTCTTGTAAATCTTAAATAATTTCAAAATAAAAACTTGAATTCATAAAGAAAAAATAAAAGTTGATAAATTTGTAGAAAATTTGAGTTAATATAAACTTCTAGAATGCTGCCACCTCAGGAAAGGGATGTACAATTATACTATAGTTGGCTACATTTTTTATGAGAAGACAAATGGGGCAATAACCTACTTTTTTGTTTGTTTCTTTAAATCATCCAAAATGTTGGGGTGCTGACCTTTAGGTTTACATTGAATCAGATACATTAAAGCTCATATAATTACTAAACTCATATACAAATTACACAACAAGGCTGCAGGGATTCATATTCTCAGTAATTTAGAGCACAATAAATGCTTAGAGAAAGTAAGAAATTGACTGTAACCCTTTTGTAAGCCAAATATTTAAAGAGCAACAGATTTCAATATTGAAAACTCCAAGAGAGGTTTACATTACTTTTAAAGAAATTGGAAAAAATAAACACTACACAAGAAAATAAAAATTATTTCTTTGGCTACTTTATGTACAAATAAAAATACCAGTTTTTCATGGGATGGTACAGTAATATTTGTAAAGCAGCATTGCATTATTAAAAAATAAGCAAACAATAAATCCATTGGGAAGACTACTGCTTAAAGAATACATTTTCTTTCTCTAGAAATCATCTAATGCAGCAAACAGGCAGCAAAAATGTTATTCTTTAATAATACACACTTAACAAAGTATATGATTTACTGCCCCCACCCACTCTGTTCTAAATCCTGACTGTTTACATTTTAGGTGAAGACAAGCAGAAATCCTAGCTATATTTGGCTAAACTTTCTGAGATCAGCACCCCACCCCCCGGGGCCCGCACTGCCATCTATTCTATCCAACTCACAGTGACCCTATAGGACAGAGTAGAAGTGCTCTCTAGGGTTTCCAAGGCTGTAAATCTTTACAGAAATAGACTGCCACATCTTTCTCGTGTGGTAAAGCTGGAGGTTCGAACAGCTGACCTCCTGTGAGCACTTAACCATTGTACCACCAGGGATCCTTTTCTGAGATTAAGGAGGTCAGAATCAATTACTTGCATCAGCAGAAGAAAGAGGAAAACATTGTGAAGGAAAATAGAAATATGCTTATAACTCAGCCAAGTGAATCTTAGACCTGGAGGGTCACTGTGGTGGGACTAGCAGTTTACTGCCCTGCCGTCCACATCCTGGTGGCAAGAATGAGATTAAGAATAAAAAATATTACCCCTGGGGAGAGCAGGAAAAGGGGATCACACAAACAGAAGTTATGTGTGTTGGATAAATACTTTGTATCGATACTACATACACTTTATTGCAGGGAACTTAACAGTGGCCCAATTAAGTTGTTAATCCATTTCTCAATTTTATAGCTGAAAAAACTAAAGTTTCAATATATTAAATAAAGTGCTCAAGGACATACAATTAGCAAAGTCAAATTCAGGTTTCTCTATCCCCAAAGTTGGTACTTTTTGCCTCACAGAATTTCATTATCACTTAAGCAAATAATTATGCACTGAAACACTAACTGAAAGGTTGGCAGTTCAAACCCACTCAGAGGCAACAGAAGTTGGGCATGGTGATCTGCTTCTGAAGGTTACAGAACTGAAAACCCTATAAATCAGTTAGTTCTACTCTGAACACATGGGTCACCATGAGTTGATACAGACTCAATGGCAAGTAACAAAAACAAAACATATACAGAGTTTAAAACATTGACTGGTTACATTTTAACATTTATCCACATAGCTCAAGGTTTAAATGACAGACGATTTTACAGATATTTAAAAAGCATCACCAGGTTGTGGCAGTTTACTCAGAGTAACTGAAACATGAGAAGACTGCAATTCTCAAGCACACAGAGATTTCGAGCTTGAAGGAAACTTGGAAAACATCCAAGCCTACCATTAGGAGACAGCTCTATTTTGGGCAGTGTTTAGTCCACTGGATTACTGCTTTATTTTTCACTATGGCAATGAAAAAAACATAAATTTATATGTGTAATGAATTAATTTGATTCTTTGAGTTTCATTTCAAAGTCAACAGTTGCTCTTTTATTTCCTTGTTGGTTTCTTAATCTCCACAGCTATTTTCTTTAAAATTTGAAAAGGTCAAACTTAAATTAGTGATGTATTTTAAAGGCTAAAGTGGAAATCCAGTCAAACCACAAATTGGGGTAGCTATGCAGAATATCTGCACAAAACCACCTATAAAATTAATTTGATTCTGTGTGTGTGTGTATATATATATGTATGTACACATATTATATGTATGTATATGTGCATAACTGTATATTATATATTTACATTAATATAATTATTTACATTTTATTTATAGTTTTCATTTGACCCTATAACTCCTCCTCCATCTCATCTCTGATCTGAAAATCTAATCTGTATGGCTTTTATCAATAGGCTTCCTTGTTATCGGGCAGACTTCAACAAATGGAAAGCCCCAGCGGGAAATGGGTGCACAAAAGGTAAAAGAGGTCGTGAAATCAATGATGTTGTAGTACTTACTTCCCAACAGGTCCTTTGTATCTGGCTGTGTCCCTACACCTAAGGCCACAACTTCTCTCAAGGAAGTCTTCTCTATTTTTTTTTTTTTTTTTTCCCCTTCTGGGTTCCATAAGGCTTACCCTTGTAAGGCCTGCCCTTACCCTTTAGGACTAGGGATGGTGACTACTTCATTATTAACGCCCTAGGATAACTGAACTACTGCCTGAGGTTTCCCTTTTCACTGTCCACACATTTCAGTGTGTAGATTATTTCTTCTGAGGCCATGATGACAGTGATAACGAAATATATATGAACAGATTCTTAACATACTGATTCATGCGGCATTCTGTCAAATAAAACATTTTTATGAATTAAAGTTTGGAAAAAAAAAAAAAAAGTTAACTTAATGAACAAATGAGAAATCCTTTCACATACCAGAATCCCTATGTTCCCCAGAAGTTGTCATCATTAAGTGCCATCGAGTCCATTGAGACTCAAAGAGGGAAATACTGCCAGTTCATATGCCATACTTACAATTGCCCTGTTTGAGCTCAATGTTGCAGCTATTATGTCAATCCATCGTGTTGAGAGTGTTTCTGTTTTTTGCTGACCTGCTTTTTACCAAGCATGATCTCCTATTCCAGGGATGGTCCCTCTTGATAACATATCCAAAGTATGTGAGATGAACTCAAATTTCATAATTGATTGAAATCTAGGCCCATTTTTAAATGTAAAAAAGTATAATAAAGCATATTTTCACTTAGTATACCTAAAACATAAAGCAGATTACAATATTGTAATTCTTTCTAGTCGCTAAGGTTTTAACTCTCCCAAGTCAATGCAACAGGAGTCTACTCTTGTCTCCCTCACCTCTCCACAGTTTTTCTTTTCCAAATGCACTTTTCTGTTATTTGTAAATATCTGTTTACTCATAAATTCAACATATACTTTGAAAAAGTAGTCTAAAGTGATTATACAAACCATGAATTTTCACTAACAAATTTAGATTATCTGCACAAAAAGATCATATTTTGTTTGTTGAAACACTTGAGAAAATGTTTTTGTTTTAAATATAATTGCAATCTTACTAACCAGTTGAAGCCTCCCCCAAAAATCTAAACCAATAACCACCATCACCACCACCACCATACTATTTTCTACATACTGTGAAAGACTGTCTATTTCCAAAGAACTGTCTTAAAGGCAAACATCAAGGAACTCTGCTGCCAATGTTTTCAAATTACAGCAAGTTTTCTGTAACTCACGATCATAAGTCTAACACAGTCAAATATATAACATAAACAATGTTTCTTTTCCCCACAAAGTGATAAAAAGAGATTTATTTTGATATACTGTCTAATAAAGCTCTTGTATATGTGCATAACATATGTTTTTTCTAGGCTGGAAACCGACATTAGTCCATTATTTTATCTTCACATCTGTAGGTACACAAATAAGTTGATGAAGTAAAATTGAGAATTTTAGAAAAGCTTACCATGGTCATTTTTCAGCATCCCGTTGCTGAGTTGTTTTAATCTCTTTTGGTGTGATTTGCCATTGTAGTGGATTTGTGCTTGAGCAGCCGAATTCAGCTGAATGTTACACACGTTACACAAAGTGAAGTTAGTATGCTTCTTCTCTCTTTCCAGTTTCTCTTCAAAGTCATCAGGTATGAATTCAGCCTCACTCTCCCCATCTTGTGCACATGTGAAATCTGAGGGTGCAAAGAAAGTTATCAACAGGCAGATCAAGATTTCTGGATTGTTTCATATTTATTAAACTGGGTAGCAAATAATGATTGTTACAGGTATTTAGAATTAAAGATCTTCACTCCCTCCTGTTTAAATAAGGTTGTTCTGATACCATCTAAAGGTGATAACCTCTTCAGTGAAACACAATTATGAAATAAGTAAAGTGTTTATCCTGTGCCAGATACAGGGCTAAGGGCCTAGCAAGTGTTTGGCACACATTTTCTTCACTTAATCATCATAACAATAGAGTAAGTATTATAGTTTCCCTGTTTCGTACCTGTTTAGAGTAGTTAAGTAACATGCCTAAGATCATACAGCTACTAAGCAGTACAGTTGGGATAAGTTTTATGTATCTCAAAATTCAAGTTCTTAATCAACATATTCTCTAGCATATATTATTATATATTTTCCTTTTCATCCACCTAAAGAAAATTCCTTTATTTTTATATTCTTTACCACTTAAGTAAGGTGACTTACACCTGGATGGACAGATCTAACACGCACAAAAATACTATAACAGTTTCATCAACTAAAATTTGATACCATAAACCATAAAAGAATTCCAGAGAAACAAAGAACACATCATCATCAGCTGGTCGCTGATCTACTGATTACACAGTTTGTCCCTCAGTATTTGCTAATATTTGTGGGGATTGGTTCTAAGACACCTCTAATACCTATGCCCCCTCCCAAAAAAAAACCTTACTGCCGTGGAGTCGGTTCCAACTAATAGCGACCCCTCCTTGGGTTTCTGAGGTAGTATGTCTTTGGAAGTAGATTGCCCAGTCTTCCTTCTGAGGAGTGCCTGGTGGGTTTGACCACCAGCCTTCTGGTTAGCAGTCAAATGCCTTAGGCACTACACCACCAGAACTTCCTCCTACCAGCCCCCCAGAGATACCAAAATCTGGGAACGCTCAAGCCCCTTACATAAAATAGCTCACTATTTGCAAATAAACTACACACATCTTTCCCTCAATTTTAAATCATCTCTAGATCACTCATAATACCTGATACAATGTAAATGCTATGTAAATAGTACTTTATGCTTCCTCTTCTCCTTTGATGGATTGCTTTGACTAATTAATTGCTTTTTTTTTTTTAGCTTTCTTTTTAATTGTGATTTGTGTGAAAATTTACAGAGCAAATCCACATTGACTACAACTTACCCCAATGCAATAGCTCCTCTCCCACTTCCTCCCCATACTTACCTCTTCCCTGTGTCCAGGGAAGCCCTTTTTCTCCCATGATTGTTCTCTCTAAGGAGTGTATCTACCTCAGGTAAATTTTCAACTCATAAGCCTGTCTTTTGTTTGGCTGGAAGCCACAGGTGTAGGTTCAATTCCAGACCTGAAGGGCAGCTAGGGGCCATAGTCTCAGTGGTTCCACCAGGCTCTATTGGACCAGCAAACCTGGTCCCCACCTTCTTTTTTTTGGCTCCAAATGATTTTGAGTTTTGTTCCACATTGTTCTCCCTCTCTATCCAGGATCTCCTACATCCCTTCCAAGTGGTTGACAGTGGTAGCCGGGCACCATCTAGCTCTTCTGGACTCATAGTCGTATGGGCTGTGGATCACATGGTGTACCAGTCACTAGGACTAATTGTTTCCATGAATCTTTGGTTTTCTTCATTTTTCTTTGCTCTGGATGAGGAGATACCCATCATTGCATCTAGATGGCTGTTTGCAAGCTTTTAAGATCCCAATAGCTACTTGCTGAAGTAAGAGTTGGAAAAATGTTTCATGTTGCCTGTGATGATGGTCCTGAGCCCACAGGTTCAATTATTCGGTCCCTCTGGGTAGCTGGCTGTGACAAAGAAGTGACTATAACCTTGTCCCTTGTCAGTTCTACTATACACCTGGGAATTCTTACAGATCATAAAAATACACTTACAGTATCATTGTCTGCCAACCCTATACATGGTCTTGGGTACACTCCCACTCCATAGTTCATAGACATACCTAATAGTTCAGCCTGTTCACCCATCTATTCACCCATATAAACTTGTTTGTCTTCACTGACAATGCAGTACTGTATATGCAAAACGGTTCATCTTTGTTTGTACCTCCCATGTACCTCTCTATGTCTTCCTCTTCCTCAATGCCACCATGTTGATCACTGACATTTAGTATATTGCTCTTCCCTTCACCAAAATCAAT
>NW_006921590.1:13364540-13380579 GCF_000298275.1 Orycteropus afer afer | reverse complement strand
ATTTCCAAATATTTTTTCCCAATTTGTAGGTTCTCTTTTAACACTTTTGGAGAAGTCTTTGGAAGCACATAAAAATTTAATTTTTAGAAGGTTCCATTCATCTAGTTTCTCTTCTGCTGTTTGTGCATTTTGGGTTATGCCTGATAGTCTATTTTTGCCATATCTTAAGATGGGGCAATCTACTTCCGTAGTGATACTGCCTCGGAAACCCAAGGAGCAGTCGCTATGAGTCGGGTCCGACTAGACGCACACAACAACAACAATTTTGCCCCTAGTTTTCTCCGTGAGGAACTCTATAGTTTTAGGTTTCACATTTAAGTCTTTGATCCAACTGGAGTTCATTTTTGTGTATGGTGTGAAATACAGACCTTGTTTCATTTTTCTGCAAATGGATATCCAGTTTTGCCAGCACCATTCTCTTCCCGATTTAATGGATAATGGCCCTTTGCCAAAGATCAGCTGACCATAGGTCGATGGATCTGTTTCTGGGTTCTCAATTCTATTCCATTGATCTATGTGTCTGTCATTATACAATTACCAAGCAGTTTTTACTACTGTGGCTGTATAGTAAGCCTTGAGATCTGGCAGTGTGAGACCTCCTACTTTGTTCTTCTTCTTCAATAGTGCTTTGCTTATTGGAGGTCTCTTTCCTTTCCATATAAAGGTAGTAATTGTTTTTTCATATTCTTAAAAATGTTGATGGAATCTGGATTGGATTGCATTGAATGTATAGATTGCTTTGGATAGCATTGATATTTTCACTATGTTCAATCTTCCTATCCACGAGCATGGGATGTTCTTCCATTTATGTAGATTTCTTATGTTTATTGAAGTAGGGTTTTTTTTTTATAGTTTTCTTTGTACAAGTCTTTTGTGTCCCTGGTAAGATTTATTCCTAAATATTTTATTTTATTGGTAACTATTGTAAATGGTTTTGATTTCCTTATTTCTTTTTCAGCATTCTCTTTGCTGGTGTAGAGGAATCCAAGTGATTTTTGGATGTTGATCTTGTACCCTGCCACAATCCTAAATCTCTCATTTAGAGCCGGTAGATTTCTGACTGAGTCTCTTGGGTTTTCTAGGTATAGGATCATATCATCAGCAAATAGGGATAGTTTGACTTCTTCCTTACTAATTTGGATAAATTTGATTTCTCTTTTTTCCCTTATGGCCCTGGCTTGGACTTCCAGTTCAATGTTGTATAGAAGTGGTGATAGAGGGCAGCCTTGTCTGGTTCCTATTTGTAAGAGGAATGGTTTCAATCTCTCTCCACTAAGTATAATGTTGGCTGTTATTTTTGCATATATGTCCTTTATTATGTTGAGGAATGCCCCTTCTATTCCTATTTTGCTGAGAGTTTTGATCAGTTGGTGTTGGATTTTATCAAATGCCTTTTCTGCATCAATTGATATGATCATGTGGTTTTTCTCCTTTGTTTTATTTATGTGGTGGATGACGTTGATTGCTGTTCAAATGCTGAACCATCCTTGCATACCTGATATGAACCCCACTTGGTCATAAGGAATGATTTTTTTGATACGTTGTTGGAGTCTACTGGGTAAGATTTTGTTGAAGATTTTTGCATCTATATTCATGAGGGATATTGGTCTGTAGTTTTCCTTTAGAGTGATGTCTTTGCATGGTTTTGGTATCAAGGTTATGCTTTCTTCATCAAATGAGTTAGGGAGGATTCCATCCTTTTCTATGTTTTGGAATAGTTTGAGTAGGATTGGTATCAGTTCTTCTCTGAATGTTTGGTAGAACTCTCCAGTGAAACCATCTGGACCAGGACTTCTTGTGTGTGTGTGTGTGTGTGTGTGTGTGTAAAAGTTTTTGATGACCTGTTCAATTTCTTCTTTTGTTATGGATCTGTTGAACTTTTCCACATCAGTCTGTGTTAGTTTAGGTAAGTGGTGTGTTTCTAGAAATCTGTCCATTTTTTCCAGATTTTCAAATTTGTTAGAGTATAGTTCTTCATACTATCCTGATAGTATCCTTTTTATTTCAGTTGGTTCTGTTGTGATGTAACCCATTTTGTTTCTTATTCGTGTTATTTGTATTCTCTCCCTCTTTTCCTTTGTTAAAGTTCCCAGTGGTTTCTCAATTTTATTGATCTTTTTAAAAAAAACATCTTCTGGTCTTGTTAATTTTTTCTATAGCTCTTCTATTTCCTGTTTCATTGATTTCTACTTGAATCTTGATTATTTCCTTTCTTCTGGTGACTGCAGGCTTTTCTTGCTGTTCTTTTTCTAATTGTTGGAGATGTTGGTTTAAAGTGTTAATTTTGGCTCTCTCTTCTTTTTTGATGTGTGCATTTATTGCTATAAATTGGCCTGTGATCATTGCTTTTGCTGTGTCCCAAAGATTTTGGTATGTTGTGTTTTCATTCTTGTTTGATTCAAGGAAATTTTGATGTTCAATTTTTATTTCTTCTCTTACCCAGTCTTTCTTAAGGAGGGTGTTGTTCAGTTTCCATGTGTTTATACTTTCTCCATTGATTTTCCTATTGTTGATTTGTAATTTGATAGCATTATGATCTGAGAAGATGATGTGCAGTATTTCAGTGTTTTAAAATTCATTAAGGTTTGCTTTATGGCCTAACATCTGGTCTATTATGGGAAATGTTCCATGTGCACTGGAAAAGAATGTATATTTTGTTCTTGTTGGGTGAAGTGCTCTGTAGAAGTTTATAAAGTCAAGTTGGTGTATTGTACTGTTTAGCTTTTCTGCATCTTTGTTAAGTTTCTTTCCTGTTGTTCTTTCTTTTATTGAAAGTCATGTATTAAAGTGTCCCACTATGACTGTGGAGTCATCTATTTGACTTTTCAACTCACTTAAAGTCTGATTTATGTATTTTGGGGCTCTTTCATTGGGTCCATAGATATTTATTATAGCTATATCTTCATGTTCAATTGATCCTTTAATCATTATATAATGTCCTTCCTTGGAGGACATTACCACCAAAAACTATGGTGGTTTTTGTTAAAGTCAATTTAATCAGAAATTAATATTGGCACTCCTGCTCTTTTATAGTTGCCATTTGTTTGATGTATCTTTTTTTTCTAGCCTTTGATTTTTAGTCTATTTTTGTCTTTGTCTCTAAGGTGTGTCTCTTGTAGACAGAATATTGATGGGTTTTGTTTTCTTATACAATCTGAAACTCTGTCTTGAGTGGTGCATTTAATCCATCAACATTCAGTGTAATCATTGACAAGTATGAATTGGTTGCTATCATTTTGTTATGTGTTTTTCATAGTGTACCTGGTTTCTTTGTTCCATATTGCTTTTTGGGCTGAGTTCATTATGTGTATGAATCGTGTTATCATTTCCTTTTTTGCTGTTTTTTCAGTATTTGCTGAATATTTGTGCTTGTCCTCTTTTTTACTGTGATGTGAATGCTATCATTTTTCTTAGAGGTTACCCTGTGATTTGTAAGTTTTTCCTTGATATTAGAACAGTCCATTCTATTTTGCAACTCTCTTAACTTCTTCACCATTTAGAAGTTCTGTAACTACACTGTATTTTCCTTCTTTTGGGTTTATAGCTGTCCTCACTTGCCAATTGATGTCTCTGGTTTCCTGTTTACAGTCTTATAAGCTTATTTTACTTTGGATATGTCCATAGCTGTGGTTTCTGGAATATGTCATCTTATGTATTACTGGTCAGTTGTTATTTGCTATTTTTGAATCTCTGTTCAAAGGACTCCCTTTAGTATCTCTTGTAAGGTTGGTCTGGTTTTAACAACTTCCCTTAGTTTCTGCTTATCTGGAAATCTCCTAATTTCAACATATTTGAGGGACAATTTTGCCAGGCATATAATTCTTGGTTGAAAATTTTTCTCTTTCAGGGTTTTATATATACCATCCCATTGCTTTCCCACTTGCATATTATCTGCTGAGAAATCAGAGCTTATTCTTACTGGCTGTCCTTTGTAAGTGACTTTTTGTTTTTTCCATGCTGCTTTCAAGATTCTTTTTCTTTGGTTTTGATGAATTTGATGATGATATGTCTTGGTGATTTTCTTTTGGGGTCTATCATGTTTGGGATTCTTTGGACTTCCTGAATGGATATATTCTCATCTTTCATCATATCAGGGAAGTTCTCCTCCAACAAAACTTGGACAATTTTCTCAGTGGTTTTATTTTTCTCTTCCTGTTCTGGAATTCCAATGACAGGTAGGTTATTCCTTTCAATGGTATCCCACATGAACCTTAGGCTTTCTTCATTTTGTTTTGACCTTTTTTTGGATTGATTCCTTTCCAAATAAGTAATCATTTATTTGTCTTCAATCTCATTAAGTCTGTGTTCCATTGCATCAATTCTACTCCTTTGCCCTTTCAATGTGTTATCTATTTCTGACAATTTAGTATTAAACTTCTGGATTTCTATCTGTAAGTTTAGAGTCATTCCTAAGTTTTCATTTAATTTGTCATTTTGTTCTTGTATTTTCTTCCAAAGTTCTTCTAGGGTTTGCCTGTGTTTTCCTTGGTCTGCCTCTCAATCCTTTAAAAATACCTAAATATAATTCTTTTGAATTCCTTATCAGAGAGTCCCAATGCTGCTTCTTCCTCAGGGATGTATTCTGGGTCTGTATCCTGCTCCCTGTTTTTAACACTTTATCTTGCTTCTTTGTGTGGAGTGTGATGATCTCTTGTCTCCAAGACATCATGGCTTTGTTGTATTTAGATCTCTGTTAAATGTTTATGAAGAGCAGCCAAGGTTTAGTCAGGCTCTTCTTGATGGTTGTTTATCGTTGGCCCATTGGTAGAAAGGAAATGGTGGCTCTCACTCAGTAAGTGAAGCTGCAGGAGATGTGGGTGTTGTTGTGTCATGTGGGGACTGTTGCTATCCATGCAGTTAGACAAAAATAACAAGTGAATAACCATCAAAAAAGTAAAAGCAAATGGACAAAAGATACATCATGTAATCGCACAGGAACAGTAACCAAAAAAGGGAAAAATAAATAAAACCAAAACCTAATATCTGGGGAGAGGGCAATAAGAGAAAAAAGGTAAAGAAGGAGAATAATGAAGGAAAAATGGGGAAAAGACACAAAAGGAAAAACAAGGAATGGGGTTAACCATGAGAAAGAAAAACAAATTGCAGCTAAGAAAAGGGAAAAGAAAAAAACCTGTAAACTAGAACCTGGGAGGGGAATATAAATAATATAAAGAATAATAGTAAAAAGAACAAAAGTAATAATAATAATTTGTTGTTGTTGTTGTGTGCCATTGAGTTGGCCTCGATTCATAGTGACCTCTCCTTGGGTTTCTGAGGTAGTATCACTATGGAAGTAGATTGCCCAACCTTCCTTCTGAGGAGTGGCTGGTGGGTTTGAACTGCCAGCCTTCTTGTTAGCAGTCAAGCACCTTAGGCACCATTGTACCAGAAATCCTAATAATAATAATAATAATAATAGTAATTTTAAAACAGATAAAAACAATGAAACTAAAAAACAGAAAAAAGAAAAAATAAATAAAAATGAAAATAGAGGCAGGGAGGGGCAGGGCACCCAGGATCTGTCTGAGCTCACAGACTGGGATGGTATTCATGTCAGCCCAGAATGTTGGTGGGATTGAAGGATGGCTGCACCTCCATTCACCAAGAGTGTGTGGGGTTTTAGAGTAACAAGGGGAATGTCATACCTTTCCAGTTAGCCAGGTCCTGAATATCCTTGGGGTTCCTGGCAAGTGGAGCCTGTTCTTAAGTCCCTAAAATCTGGGAGAACACTATGACTTTAAATATCCAAAATGGTCAAGCCACTTGTAAACATTCAAAATCACTGTGCCCTCTGGACAGGCAAAAGTCCACAGCTCAGTCTGCCTTCCTCTTTGCTGCTTCCCCTTTTATTCCCCAACCACCAGAGCAGTCCTCCATGCAGTCCCTGGCTAGCAGGGCTGATGTTTAGGTTAATTCATAGGTCCTACCACCACTCAGCAATATCCAAGCTGTCTGTGCCATCAGGATCACTGCCAGACCACAGCTCCATGTGTCTCTTTTTTTGGTGTTTTCATGCAAATTCTTCTGCTAGTTGGAGTTTAGTCCACTTCTATATCCTACCCTTCAAGGCTCAGGAGTCCACGATTATCTTCTGTATCTGTGTTAGTTGATTCCCCTTTTCTCTGTTGCAGAAGGTCTGTGCAGTCTTTCTGCCCATTCTGCCATCTTACCAGAACATCCCTCCTCAATATTTTTGATCCATGTTTTGATTACCTCTACTGAAGCTCTAACAGACATACACTACAAATGGGATAGTTTTTAACATCAGGAGTTTATTCTCCTACAGTTTTAGAGACTAGAAGTCCAAGTTCAAAGTGTCAGGCTCTAGAGGTTAGGTGAAAGCCCCTCAGCCTTGGGCTTCAGCTTTATCTCTTGCTCCTGGCCCACTGAGGCTAGAGGCTTTCTTTATTCAGGCAGCTGCTGGCTGCTGAGGATAACAAATGCAAGGTCTGCAAATAAAAAAGCACAATCCTGATATTACCAAATCACATGGCAGGCCATTGATTCAAGTCCATTAAGAGTCCCAAGACTGGCAGACAACATGGCTGGTTGCTGAACAATGACTCGACTACATACAGGATTCAAGCATGCCAAAAGCTGGAGACCTTTCTCAAAATTGCTTCTTATATATTAGAGGCAGACCACATCCCTAAAGCAGCTACTCAGCTGCTCCTGTAGATTCCACAATAGAGTTGATGACCTGTCTCACTATGGGGAATAACTATATCAAGCTACCCAGTCACCCAAACCCAGGCCCAGCCAAGCAGACATATAACCTTAACTACCACAATCAACAAATTTATGAATCCACAGATGTATACCTGAGGATAAGTAGGGCAGAATATATTGGAAAGTCTTTTTAATTTTGGAACAATATAATATCCAAACCAATTAGAAAAGGGGAAATGATGATTCTAGCATCTCTGGCCTTAAAACAGCAATAAGGAAAGTAACTACTGCAATATACACTTTGTTGTTTGTTTACAAGTCATGGAAAATAATAATGACTCCTTTCTAAAAATTATCTGTGTTTCCAACATGCTGGCCTATGCAGCTCTCTCACGGTATAGATAATATTTATCCTTTTCAATTCTCTGTATTTTTTAATGAGTTATTTTATAGCTTTGGAAATATCAAAGAAAAGCACAATTTATTAATTTTCTACTATGTAATAACCATGTGAGTAAGTGATGGAGATAATGATGAGCAAGACAAGTATGGTTCTTGCCATTATAGAAAATGACAATGATGGAAAGAATAAGGACTTCAGCATTAGGCAAATCAGGTAACAAATGTCAAAATAATTTTTATAATGTTACAGATGAGTTTGCCAACAGAACTTTAAAGTAAATCAAACCAGTAAACTCATGAAAAATACCTAAGGACTTACCCAGTTTCCAAAAGTAGTAAATGATTTTCAAGTATATAATTCAACCTTTCTTTTGTGGATTAATTCCTTTAAAATATTTTAATCTCTTCTTAATTAAAAAAGAGATTTCTTAAGTAAATCATGTTAAAATAACATTAGATAGACAATTTCCATAAGCTTTGTACAATTATTACATATTTTTGGCTACAGGAAAGGATAAAATTACGTTAGCTTTTCCTATTTTACATAAATGAAAGAAGTTGAATATCTACTCCAAATTGTATTTAGAATTTTTCAAAACCTTTTAATGGCTAATTTACTATCTTAAAATATTACCTTTTATCTCAATTTAGTAGTGAAAAAGATTAAATAAATTATGTTACATTTAATCATTGTACTAATGTATAGCCATTAACATCACATCTTACTTCCAGTAAGATAGTGGGATAGACAGACAAGCTACATAGACCCTCTTCAACAAAGAAAAGAGAAACCAATTGACAGAGATACAGAAGATAATCCTGGAGCCCTGAGCTTTGAAAGGAAGGATATAGAAGTGGATTAAATACCAACTAGTAAAAGAACATAAATGAAAACAGTGAATAAGGAGACAAACAGAGGTGCAGACTGTAAGCTATCTTGATGGCATGGACAATTCAAATATTTCCAAGTTGTGCTAGGACCTGAAAATTAACTTAAAAATAAGCTCTGCACACCAAGGGCTGCATAGACAACTGCATTGGTGGGTGACTACTGAAAAGGGAAACAACAAAGGAGACAAACTGAGCTGTGGACTTTCAGCTATCTGGAGGATGCAGCCATTTTGCATATTTACAAGTGTGTGGCCATTTTGGATATTTAAAGGGGCAGTGTTCCCATTCTGATCCCTAAGAATAGTCTCTGCTAACCGAAGACGGCATGAGCAATTACACTGGAGGCTGATGACTGGAAAGGTTTGATATTCTGCTTGTTACTCTTATACCCCACACTCTCTTGGTGAACACAGATACAGACATATCCAACCTCCACCCACCTTCTTGACCAGCAGGAATTCCATCCCAGTCCATGTGCTCTGAAAGAATCTAGGTACCCTGCACCATTCCTCCAAACCCAATTTGTTTTGTTTGTTTTTAAATTATTCATTCTCTTTCTTCCTTTTTATTTTCATTCTTTTTCCCTTCCCAGGTTCTAGTTTTTGGTTCACATTCTCTTCCCTTTTCCTGGCTCCTATCTTTTTTCTTTCTTGTGGTTTTTCCCATCCCTTGCTTTTCTCTTTGTATTTTTCTCATTTTTTTCTTTGTTATTCTTTTACTCTAATAATAGCTCTTTTTTTTTATCCTCCCCCCAGATATTGCATTTTTTTCCTTTTTCTATTTATATTTCTTTTGCAAATATATTTTTTAAATATTGCTTCTCATTTATTGGTTTTCCTTTTCTTTCTCTTTTTGGTGAGTGTTCTGTGTGATTATGTGATGTGTGTTTTTTGTTCACTTGTTTTTATTTTATTTTTATTTCATTTTTTTTTACCTGTTGCTTTGGCTAATGAGCAGGAGACAACAACCATGCCCATACGACCCAACCATACATGCACCTCCAGCAGCCCCACCTACTGAGTGAGGGCCACCACTTGCTTCTGCATCAACTGGAAAATGACAGCCAACAGCCAATACAAACCAAAGTCACCCTTAACTGCTCTTCACAAACACCTAACAGAAATCTGTGCACCCACTCTCATTCACTGTCATACCAACCAAGACAGAGATGATGAGTGCATAAGTGCTATCAACTAGGAAATACAAGATTACAGTATCCTACTTACTTATATATATCAAAATGAAACAGAGAATAAAAATCTTAGGCAAATCACACCAACTTACAATCACCAATTACATATAAACACAATGATGTCACAATGTCTCAGAGACAATACATCATCACAGTCCACACAAAGAAGCCAGATACAGTACTAGAAACAAGGGACTGGTATACAGCTGCAGAAAACATCCCTGAGAAAGCAGCAGCGTTGAAACTCCATGATAAGGAATTCAAAATAATTATATTTATGTACCTTCAATAGATTGAAAGATAGGTCAAGGAAAACACTGACAAAATTAAGGAAGACAAAGACACAACCCTAAAACAACTTCTCACTGCCACTGAGTGAGATCTGACTCAGCAACCACTCCTTGGGTTTCTGAGATGGTATTACTATGGAAGTAGATTGTCCAACTCTCCTTCCAAGAAGTGGCTTGTGGGGTTGGACCACCATCCTTCTAGTTAGCAGTGAAATGCCTTAGGCACTATGACACCAGAGTCCCTTAGAACACCTTAGGAAAACAATATAAGGACAAAATGACATACATAAATACATACATACATACATACATAAATAGAAATGATACAAAATCTACAGATAAAAATCAAGAAGATTAATACTGAATTTTCAGAAATAGCACATTGAACAGACTATGGAGTAGAATTGGATCAATGGAAGAAAGAATTAGTGAGAGAATTAAGACAAATACCTTAATACTACTTTGGTAAGAGATTAATCAGAAAAAAAGATCAAAACAAAATGAAGAAAGCCTAAGATTCATGTGGGATACCATCAAGAGGAATAAGCTACAAGTAATCAAATTTATACAACAGGAAGAGACATATAAAACCACATAGAAAATAGTAGATTTGTTGGAAGAGAATTTCCCTGATATGATTAATGATGAGAATATATCCATTCAAGAAGTCCACTGAACTTCAAACAGGATAGACCTCAAAAGAAAATTGCCAAGACTTATCATCATCAAATTCAGCAAAAGCAATAACAAAGAGATAATCATAAAAGCAGCAAAGGAAAATCAAAGTTACCTAGAAAGTACAACCAATAAGACTAAGCTCTGATTTCTCAGCAGAAACCATGCAGGCAAAAATGCAATGGCATGGTATATATAAAATGCTGAAAGAAAAAAATTCCCAGCCAAGAATTATATACCCCACATAATTGTCCCTCAAAAATGATGGTGAGTTCAGAACATTTCCAAATAAGCAAAAATCAAAGGAATTTGCTAAAACCAGAATAACCTTACAAGAGATGCTAAATGGAGTCCTTTGGACAGAGAACCAACAACAGTAAACAACAACCAACCATTAACATACATGGGGACATATTCCAGAAACCAACCAAGTTATGGAAGCATCCAAAGTAAAATAAACTTAAAAGACAGTAAACAGGGAACCACAGACATCAGCTGACAGATGAGGACATGTTGTTGTTGTTGTTATATGCCGTCAAGTCAGACCTGACTCATAGCGACCCTTCCTTGGGTTTACGAGGCAGTATCACTATGGAAATAGATTGCCCTATCTTCCTTCCGAGGAGTGGCTGGTGGGTTTGAACCACCAGCCTTCTGGTTAGCAGTCAAGCACCTTAGGCACTATGCTACCAGAGCTCCCAATGAGGACATAGACAAACCAAAAAGAGGGAGAAAAATAGTGTAGTTACAGAACTTCTAAAAGGTGAGCAAGTCAAGACAATTGTGACATAGAATAGACTGCTCTAAACTTGGGAAGAAAATTATAAATCACAGTGTAACCTCAAAAAAAAAAAAATTATAAACCTTTGTAACAAAATTAAAAAGAGGACAATCACAAATATGTAGGAAATACTAAAAAAATTTCAATGTAGGAAATGATAACACGATTCATAAACAGAATGAGCTCAGCACAGAAAACAGTAGGTAACAAAGAAATCAGAAACACCATAAAAAATACCTAAGAAAATGACAGCAACAAATTCATTCTTGTTGATAATTACATGGAATGTAAATGGATTAAATGCACCACTAAAGAGACAGAGAATTCCAGACTGGATAACAAAGTACAACCCATCAATATGCTGTCTACAAGAGACACACCTTAGAGACAAATACAAAAATAGATTAAAAATCAAAGGTTGGAAAAAGATAAATCTAGCAAATTGCAATCAAAAAAGAGAAGGCAATATTAATTTCTGATAAAAATGATTTTAAGGCAAAAATCACCCTAAGAAATAAGAAAAGACATTATATAATAATTAAAGGGTCACTTGAACAAGAAGACCAAACCATAATAAATATATATCGACCCAATGAAAGAGCCCCAAAATACATAAATCATTATTTAACAAAATTGAGAACAATAGAAGACTTCACAGCAATAGCAGGAGAGTTTAACAACCATGTTCAATGAAAGATAAAACAATTGGAAAGAAATTCAACAAAGATGGAGAAGAACTAAACAAAACTATCAACCAACTTGACCTTATAGACTTCTACAGAGCACTCCACCCAACAACAGTACAATACACATTCTTTGCCAGTGCACAAGAAACATTCTCCAGGATAGACCACATGTTAGGCCACAAAGAAAGCCTCAATAAATTTAAAAATATTGAAATACTGCAAAGCATCTCTTCAGATCCCAATGGCATAAAATCAGAAACCAAAAACATGAAGATCAATGGAAGAAGAGCAAACACATGGAAACTGAACAACGCCTGCCTTAAAGACAACTGGTAATAGCAGAAGAAGAAATAAAAGATGAAATTAAAAAATTCTTCAAATCAAATGATAATGAAAACACAATATACTAAAATCTTTGGGACACAACAAAAACAGTGATCAGAGTACAATTTATTGCAATAAATACACATATAAAGAAAAAAAGACAGACTGAAAATCAACACCTTAAACCGATATCTCCAACAACTAAAAAAAGAGCAGGAAAATACCTGACAGTCACCAGAAGAAAAAAATTAATAAAGATTCGAGTAGAAATAAATGGAAGAGAAAACAGAAAAACAGTAGAAAAAAATCAGCAAGACTAGAAGTTGATTTTTTGAAGAGATTAATAACATTACCAAAACACTGGCAAACTTAACAAAGCAAAAGAGGAAGAGAATACAAATAACGTGGAGAAGAAACAAGTTGCGTTACATCACAACAGAACCAGCTGAGATAAAAAGGATAATAACAGGATGCTATGAACAACAGTACTTCAACAAATTTGAAAACCTAGAAGAAATGGACAGATTTCTAGAAACATATTACTTATCAAAACCAACACTGACAGGTGGTAAATTTAAACAAACCCATAACAAAAGAAGAAATTGAACAGGTTATTAAAAAATTATCAACAAAAAAATGTCCTGGCCCAGATGGTTCCACTGGAGAATTCTGCCAGACGTTCAGAGAAGAACTGACACTAATCCTACTCAAACTTTCCAGAACATAGAAAAGGAAGGAATCCTCCCAAATTCATGTTATGAAGCAAGCATAACCTTGATACCAAAACCAGGCAAAGACATCACTAAAAAGAAAAACTACAGACCAATATTCCTCATGAATACAGATGCAAAAATCTTCAACAAAATCTCAGCCACTAGACTCCAACAGCATATCCAAAAAATAATAACATTATGACCACTGTGGTGCATACCAACTATGCAAGGATGGTTCAATATTAGAAAAACAATCAACATAATCCATCACATAAGTAAAATAAAAGAATCACATGATTATAACAATAGATGCAAAAATCCATTTGAAAAAATCCAACAAAAGTTCTTGATAAAAACTCTCAGCCAAATAGGATTAGAAGGGAAATTCATCAATATTTTATTATGTTTATTATGTTGTATTGTGTTGGCCTTTATTGGGCATGTATACAAAACCAACAGCCAACATTATTCTCAAAGGAGAGAGACTGAAACCATTCTCCTTACAAATGGAAACCAGACAAGAATGCCCCCTATCACCACTTCTATTCATCATAGTATTGGAAGTCCTCTCCAGGGCAATAAGGCAAGAAAGGGAAATCAAAGGGTTCCAAATTGGTAAGGAAGAAGTCAAACTACCCTTATTTGCTGATGACATGATCCTATACATAGAAAACCCAAGAGACTCTGCAAAACAAATAAACAAAACCTACTGAAACTAATTGAGAGATTTAGCATAGTGGCAGGATACAAAATTAACATCCAAAATCAGTTGGATTCCTCTACATCAGCGAAGGTACTGCTGAAAAGGAAATAAGAAATCAATACCATTTACAATAGCTACCAAAAAAAATAAAATACTTGGGAATAAGTCTTACCAGGGACACAAAAGACATGTGCAAAGGAAACTACAAAAACACTACTTCAAGAAACCATGAGAGATCTAGATAAATGGAAGAACATACCATGCTCATGGATAGGAATATTGAACATTGTGAAAATGTCAATACTACCCAAAGCAAGCTATACATTCAATGCAATCCCATTCCAGATCCCATCAACATTCATTAAGGATATGGAAAAGACAGTCACTAACTTTATATGGAAAGGAAAGAGACTGCAAAAAAGCAAAGGATTACAGATGAACAATAAAGTAGGAGGTCTCACACTGTCAGATCTGAAGACCTACTACACAGCCACAGTATTCAAAACAGCCTGTTATTGATACAATGACAGACACATAGATCAGTGGAATAGAACTGAAAAGCTAGATATAGATCCATCAACCTATGTTCAGCTGATCTTTGACAAACGGGCAAAATCCACTGAATGTGGAAGAGATTGTCTCTTTAACAAATGGTTCTGGCAAACTAGATATCTATTTGCAGAAAAATAAAATAAGATCCATACCTCACACCATACACAAAAACTAACTCCAGATGGATCAAAGACTTAAATGTGAAACCTAACTATAAAGTTCCCCAAGGAAAAATGGGGGCAAATTTAGGGACCCTAATTTATAGCATGAATAAACTATCAAACTTAACCCAAAATGCACAAACAGCAAAAGTTAATCTAGATTATTGTTGTTATGTGCTGTCGAGTCAGACCTGACTCATAGCAACCCCTCCTTGGGTTTCCGAGGTGGTATCACTACAGAAGTAGACTGCTTAATCTTTCTTCTGGGGAGTGGCTAGTGGATTTGAACCGCCAGCCTTCTGGTTAGCCATCAAGTACCTTAAGCACTACACTACCAGAACTCCTTGGTACCTTCTAAAAATGACTTTTTTTTTTTTTTTTTTTATGTGTATCAAAAGACTTCTCCAAAAGAGTCAAAATAGAACGTACATATTGGGAAAAAATATTCTGCAACAACATATCTGACAAGGGATTATGTCTAAAATTTATAGAAAACTCCAGCATTTCAACAACAAAAAGACAAACAATCCAATTGAAAAATGGGCAAAATACATGAATAGACACTTAAACAAAGAAGATATTCAGGTGGCCAACAAACACATGAAGAAATGTTCATGATCATTAGCCATTAGAAAGATGCAAAGCAAACAACACTGAGATACCATCTCGTCCCAGCGCTAATAGCAAAGTTTAACAAAACAGAAAATAATAAATGCTGGTGAGAATGGGGAGAGATTGAGACTCTCATACACTGCTGATGGGACTGTAAAATGATTCTACCACTGTTGAAACACTGGTAATTCCTTAAAAAGTTGGAATTAGAAATGCCATTTGATCCAGCAATCCCATTACAAGTATATATGCTAAAGAAGTGAGAGCCAGGACAAGAACAGATGTATGCACACCCATGTTCATCACAGGACCATTTACAATAGCAAAGAGATGGAAACAACCTAAGTTCCCAACAACAGAAGAATGGATAACCAGACTACGGTACATACACAAAATGGAATAGTGTGCAACACTAAAGAATAATGTAGAATTTGTGAAACACTGCATAACGTGGATGTACTTGGAGGACATTATGCTGAGAGAAATAAGCCAATCACAAAAAAAGAAAGATTCTATTAGTTCACTATTGTAAAAAGTCATGGGAAGGTTTATATATGGAAGGAAACTTTCTTTGTTGGTTACCAGGGATGGGAGAAGAAGGGAGGGAACATTGCTAGATAGGTAGAGACAAGCATTAATTTGGATAAAGAGAAGGGCAATGTACCAAAAATGAGTGATCAACATGGTGGCTTTGAGAAACAGGAAGATACAGAGAGGTACATGGGAGGTACAGAAAACAAAAATGAACACTTTTATATGTACAATACTGTGCTATCAGTGATGGCAAGCATTGAGCTACGAGTGAATAGATGGGTGGACAGGCTAAATGATCAGGTATATCTAGGCAGGGGAAGAGTACCCATGACCATGTATAGGGTTGGCAGATGATGTTTCTACATGTGTATTTGTATGTGGTGTAGGAATGTCTGGCTGGATAGTAGAGCCAACAAGGGACAAGGTTGTGGTGGCTTCGTGGCCACAGCCAGCTATCCTGAATGAATGAGTAGTTGGACCTGTGGGCTCGGGACCATGGTCACAGGGGACATCAAGCTCAGTTGGCACAACATATTACACAAAAACATTGTTCTACATCCTACTCTGGTGAGTAGCAAATGGGCTCTTAAAAGCTTGCAAGCAAGCAGCCATCCAGAGGCTATGATGGGTCTCTCCTCATCCAGAGCAGAGAAGATTGGGGGAAACCAAAGATGCATGGAAACAATTAGTCCAAGGGACAGGTACACCATGTGATCCACAGCCTATACGACTATGAGACCAGAAGAACTAGATGGTGCCTGGCTACCACTATCAACCACTCAGTGGGGGATCTATATAGGAGATCCTGGATAGAGTGGAGAACAATGTGGAACAAAACTCAAAATTAAAAAAAA
>NW_006921590.1:13354330-13363860 GCF_000298275.1 Orycteropus afer afer | reverse complement strand
AAAAAAAAAAAAAAAAAAGACCAGGTTTGATGGTTTGATAGAGCCTGGTGAGACCTTTGAGCCATGGCCCCTAGTTACCCTTCAGGTCTGGAACTGAACTCACTCCTGTGCCTTCCAGCCAAACAACAGACAGGCATATGGGGTGAACACTGATATCAGGTAGATACACTCTTTGGAGTGAGCAATCATGAGAGAACAGAAGGGCAGTGTTTGCATAGGGAGATAGGCTAGTGGGCGGGACTGCATGGAGGGAAGGACACAGGGAAGAGGCAACCATGGGGAGGAAGTATTAAGAGAGAGGTTACCTTGTGGGGAATTGCAGTCAATGTCATGAAACAAAATATGTATAAACTGCTGTTTGGAAAATGTTTACTCTGTAAACTTCCACCCAAATGACAATAAAAAGAAAAAAAGAAAAAAGAAAAACACATTTGGGAAAAATTTTATATTATGGAATTTTTTTTGTATAAAATAAGGAAAAAATAAACATAAAATACATATACTGTGTTTGCAAGTACATAAAACAAAAGCTATACAATTGAAAAATATTAGCAGTAGCCGATTCTGAATGATGAGATGAAGAGAGGTATATTTTCCTTTACATGTTCTCTATTTTGAAAAAGTTACATGACCATCATTTTATATACTTTGAAAAATAAATCAATAGATCTGAAAGAAATAATAATAATAAAAAAAGAATTTGTATTCTACAGAATAAACTGTTCATGTTTGTCTGAATTGGGCCACATATGTAGATATTCCCAGGATGTGAGCCCTCTTGACACACTATTTTTTTGCTAAATATATGTGTATGTTTAGAAGGATACATTTTCTTCGTGGATCCACATTTCCTTTTCACCCATAAAATAAAAATGTTGCTAACAATTTTGCAGGGAAATATATTAGAGAGGACATTTTCTTCTAAGACTATAAAATTTACTTGCTTAACACCCAAGAGGCTCCCTGCTCACAAAAGAAAGTGAAAGCTATGTCTGGTGACAGGGCTCATGATTTATTTTGCACTGGGCTGCAAGGGCAACAAGGCTCTAAGGAAATAGGAAGTGAGATATGTAAACTACATGGTATGGATACTAAATGAAAGAGAGTATCTTGAATAAATTCTGTGACTGGGGCTTGACATCATGAAACATTTATATATTTTTCAAGAAAATGGCAATGATTCAAATGTCACTCTCTGAAAAAAAGAGGTAATATGCATAGGTGATCTTTTTCTTTCTCCAAGTATAGTCAGTGTCACGTTTAAATTATGCAAGGGAAATTGTGATCAGTTGCATTCTAGTGAGAAAAATTCAGAAGTTATAAGCTTTAGGCAATAAGCTTGAAATGAAAAATACTTTATCAATTTGTCCATACTTTCTTCACCTAATTTCTATCCTCTGATAAGACAAAGACACTAGGAAGCTCTGTGGCTAAACACAGTAATGTGGATCCAGACTGTACTGTGCAATACCTTCAAGGACTAGGATCCTGGGGATGATTACTGTAAGTGAAACATCCAGAGAGAATTAATGAGAATGTTACAATATTGTGAAAAATGTAATAAATGTGTCTGAACAATATGTGTAGTTTTTGTTAAATGGGAACTGAATTTTGTGTGTAAATTGTCACTGAATATACAATTATATATATATATATATATATATATATATGGAACTTTCCTATATTAAAAAAAAAGTGCACACTGATGACTAGGAACTCTCTTGACTTTGTACTTAATGGGAAGAAACTATATCGTATTGGAAACTTAAGAGTTCTTTTTACACATGATGAACATTAAAAATCTGAATAATTAAAAAGACAAGAAATAATTAGATATTTGTATGTGTATTTTTATTTTGTCAAACTGTAGCTTGATTCAATCCCACACTCACTGAATAATTAAAAAGTTGTACATGTATAAGAACTCAACTTTGATAGGTTATATTAAGCACTACATTTGAGTATAATTTGAGGAGTAAAATAAAAGTGGAAACAATTTTCATATCATGATGCAACATGGTTTTTGTAGTTAAGAATCACTTGAGAGCCTTCTGAGACAAAGTAAAAAATGTCACCACTTCTACCAAAGAGTCAGCTATTGATACCAAGATTGCCGTGAAAAGGGAAAATTTTGTCTCCCCTTGTCCTATCATAAGGGGAATAGGTCTACTACTATTAGGCCCTCATCTTGGTATAATCCAAAAGGAAACAATCAAACACTGAAGGACAGAAACAGGAGTCAATTGAAAAAATTCTCCATAACCAAAACTGGAGCAATTTGAATAATCTAAATAACTATTATTTGATTACAACCCAAAGTAAATGTGAACATACAGATAGAAAATAAATGCAGAAGAAGACGTAAATATTCTAAACACTTTAAAGAGATATTGTCTTATCAAGGAGGTGAGCATAACTGTCTATCCTGTAAGACTAGGCTATGCTTAGTGATTGCTTCCAAAGAGGACACGATGAAAAGAAGAAAAAAACTAACCCTACGGTAGAGAAATCTGACAAATATTCTCCTAGTCAGGTAATAAAGAATAACATCAACAATGATATAATATTGGTAGACTGTGTCTTTGGATATGACTTGTTGAGAATGGTTTCCCTCACCTTTCAGAGTGGAGCTACGATTAATCTCCAACTAATTAAGAACTCATAAACTTCATTTTCTATTTAGTATTTCACCTCTATCAGGACTCCCACGACCATTAATACAAAATTAAAATACCTAAAACAGTTTATCAGTTGACAATCAAGCTCAATTTTCTTTCCCTACAAGTAATTTCAGTTTTTCATTTCAAAGTTAACAGGCCCAGTTAGTTTTTGCCTATAATTGGTTGTATCACTTGCCAAAATGGTGAGTTTTTATAATCTCCAAGAATCTTAAAGTCCTACAAATGTGAAAGACTGAGCTGTGTTCACCTAAATTATGGGTTAGAGTCCTAACCTGTATGCCTGCAGATTTAAATTCAGTTTGACAATAAGGTTTTCTTTATTATGTTAACAAAAGCCATATCAGTGTAGAGTGTGCCCCAACCTAATTACTTCTGAGTTATAAGCAGTAGCATAGATAAAGAGGCAAGCAAACACAAACAGTGGGAAAGAGATGCCACATGAAGACTGCCAAAGAAATGAGGCTATGGAAATTGAAAAAGCAAAGATTTTTCCTTCAGGGCTGACAATGAGAGAGCCTTTCTCTAGAAAGTGCCCTGAATTTAGACTTCTAGCCTCCTGAACTATAAGAAAATAAATTTGTGTTTTAAAGCCACTTACTTGGAGTATTTCTGTTACATCAGATCTAGGAAACTAAGACAATGAGCATTTGAAATGACAATACATGACATGAGCTAACAGTTTTATAAATTATCTACATAATCATACAAATTTAAGTGATCTACATAAACTGAAAAAAAAAATATCATTGATTTTGCAATTGTTTCTCACACCATAGTTTTTTTTTTTTTTTAATTAGGTAGATAAGGACTTATAAGTCTAGAACGCATTTTGCACAGACTCATTCCCATAAATTGTGGCACAACCAATAATGTTAGGTGCCACTTGGTCAGCTCCAACTCATAGCAATTCTATATAAACAGAACTAAACACTATCCATTTCTGTGCCATCCTCACAATCACTGAGCCCATCGTTGCAACTACTATGTCAACCGATTTCATTGAGTTTCTTCCCCCTTTTCACTGACCACCACCAAGCATGATTTTCTTCTCCAAGTACTGGTCCCTTCTGACAACATGATCAAAGTATGGGAGACAAAGTCTTGCCATTCTTACTTCTAAGCAGCATTTTGGCTATTTTTTTCCAAGAAAGATTTATTTGTTCATTTTTCTAACAGTCCAGTGTACATTCCATATTCTTCACCAACACCACAATTTAAACACATCAATTCTTCTTTGGTCTTCCTTATTCATTATCCAGCTCTCACATGCATATGAGGCAAATGAAAATACCATGACTTGGGTTAGGTGCACCTTAGTCTTCAAAGTGACATCTTAGCTCTTTAACACTCAAAGAGGTCTTTTGCAGCAGATCTGCCCAATGCAATATGGCCTTTGATTTCTTCACTGCTGCTGCCATAGGCAATGATTGTGGATCAAAGTAAAATGAAATCCTTGATAACTTCAATCATTTCCCCATCTACCATGATGTTGCTTACTGGTCCATTTGTAAGAATGTTTGTTTTCTTTATGATATTGAAGACTGTAGTCTTTGATCTTCATCAGTAAGTGATTCAAGTCTTCTTTTCTTTCAGGGTTGCATCATCTGCATATGATAGGTTGTTAATGAGTCTTCCTCCAATCCTGATGCCGTGTTGTTCTTCAAACAGTCCAGGTTCTCAAATTATGTGTTAGTATACAGATTGAATAAATATGGCGAAAGACTACAATCTTGAAACACACCTTTCCAAATTTTAAACCATGCAGTATCCCCTTATTCTGTTCTAACAACTGCCTCTTGGTCTATGTGCAAAGTACCTAATGAGAACAATGAAATGTTCTAGAATTCCCATTCTTTGCCATGTTATCCATAATTTGTCATCATGCAAAGTCAATAAAACACAAGTAAACATCTTTCTGGTATTCTTTGCTTTCAGCCAAGATCTGTCTGACATTAGTAATGATATCCCTTGTTCCACATCCTCTCTGAAATCCAGCTTGAATTTCTGGCAATACTCTATCAATGGACTGATGCAACCATTTTTTAATTATTTTCAGAAAATTTTACCTACATGTGCAGAGCCAACACTATCCACTAAAATCCACTTTAGAAATCTTTGTTTGACAATATCTAGATATTATTTTTAGTTAAAATGAAAAGAGAACAAAAATTTGATCTATAGATATTTCATGGCTATATATCTGAAATATGACTAGTCAGTAGGATGACTACTACTTATCTGTCACTTTGTCCTACTGTGGTGGCTTGCATCTTACTATGATGCTAGGAGCTATGCCACTGATAGTTCACATACCAGCAAGGTCACCCATGGTGGACTAGCTTCAGTGGAATTTCCAGACTAAAACAGAGTAGGAAGAAAGGCCTTGTGATCTATTTCTAAAAATAGCCAATGAAAATCCTATAGGTCACAAGAGAACACTGTCTAACTCACTTGCTTTGGACACATCACCAGGAGGAATCAATCAATGCAGGTGGACATGATGATTAGTGAAGGAGAAGTCCAGAGAAGTGGAAGGAGTCCCTCTGTGAGGTGGATTGGCACAAGTGCTGCAATGATAGACTTGTATGTTCCTGCAACGTAAGGGTGATACAGGACATGGGATTGTTTTGCTCTGTTGTATGTAAGGTCACATAAGTTGGAATCAACAGCATCTATCTATGTGTGGTGGGTGATAGCTAGATATTCTGTAAAAAATACAAACCAGAAGTTTATTTAATAAGTTTATTTATTTAATAATCTCATATAATGTGGGAAGATGAGCCCCTCAAGTTGGAAGTCACTCAAAATATGACTAGGGAAGAGTGGCCTCCTCAAAGTGGACTGGACCTTAATGATATGGATCGAGGAAAGCTTTCAGTACCTTCATTTGCCGATGGGGCACAACTCAAAATGGGAAGAAAGAGCTGCAAACATCCGTTAATAATCAGGACATGGAATGTATGAAGTACAAATTTAGGAAAATTGGAAGTTGTCAAAAATGAAATTGAACAGATAAAGATCAATAGTCTGGGCATTAGTGAGCTGAAATAGAATGTAATGAGCCATTTTGAATCAGAGAATCATATGATCTATTGTGCCATAAATAACAAATTGAAGAGGAATGGTGAGTTCATCATCAAAAAGAACATCTTAAGATCTTTCCTGAAGTACAATGCTGTAAGTTACAAGATAATATCCATATGCCTACAAGGAAGACCAGTTAATACTACTACTACTTAAATTTATACACCAATTACTAATGCCAAAGATGAAGAAACTGAAGATTTTGACCTATTTATGCAGTTGAAAATTGACCACACATGCAATAAAGAAGTATTGATAAATATTGGTGACTGGAAAGCAAAAGTTAGAAACAAAGGAAAATCATTGGTAGTTTGAAAATATGGCCTTGGGGACAGAACTTATGCTGGAGATCCACATAATAGATTTCTGCAACACCAACGACTTACCCACTGCAAATACATTTTTTCAACAACATAAATGGCAATTATACATGTGGACCTTACCAGATGGAATACACAGGAATCAGACTGACTACCTCTATGGAAGAGGAGACAGAGAATCTCAATATCATCAGTCAAAACAAGGCCAGAAGTTGATTGTGGAACAGACCATCAATTGCTTATATGTAAGTTCAAGTCAAAGCTAAAGAAAATTAAAATAGGTCCACAAGAGCCAAAAGATGACCTTGATTATATGCCACCTGAATGTAAAGACTATCTGAAGAACAGATTTTTTGCAATGAACACTAATGACCAAAGATCAGGCAAGTTGTGGGATGACATCAAGAACATCACACATGAGAAAAGCAAATGGTCATTAAAAAGTCAGGAAAGGAAGAAAAGACAAAATGAACATCAGAAGTGACTCTAACTTGCTCTCAAACATAGAGCAACTGAAGTAAATGGAAGAAATGTTGAAATAAAAGAACAGAACAGAAGATTTCAAACCGCAGCTCAAGAAGACCATGTATAGTATAATGAAATGTGCAAAGACCTGGAGTTAGAAAACCAAAAGGGAGGAACATATTTGGCATTTCTCAAGCTGAAAGACCTGAAGAAAAAAATTCAAATCTTGAGTTGCAATACTGAAGGGTCATATAGGCAAAATAATGACCAATGAAGGAACCATCAAACAAAGATAGAAGGAATATACAGAATCACTCTAACAGAAAGAATTGGTAGATGTTCAACTATATCAGGAGATAGCATATGATCAAGAACCAATGGCACTGAAGGAAGAAGTAGAGAGTGCACTGAAGGAACTGGTGAAAAATAAGCCTCCAGGAATTAAGGCAACACCACCTGAAATGTTTCAACAAACGGATGCCCCACTGGAGGTGCTTATTCATTTATTCATAGAAATTTGGAAGACAGCTACCTGGCCAACTGACTGGAAGAGATCCATATTTGTGTCCATTCCAAAGAAAGGTGATCCAACAGAATGTGGAAATTACTGAATAACATCATTAACATCACATGCAAGTAAAATCTTGCTGAAGATAATTCAAAAACAGTTGCAGCAGGAAATTAATAGGGAACTTCCAGAAATTCAAGCTGGGTTCAGAAGAGGGTATGGAACAAGGGATATCACTGCTGATGTCAGGTGGATCTTAGCTAAAAGCAAGTATTACTAGAAAGATGTCTGCCTGTGTTTTAGTGACTATGCAAAGGCATTTGACTGTGTGGATTATAGCAAATTATGGATAACATCGAGAAGGATAGGAATTCCAGAACACTTTATTGTGCTCATGAGGAAACTGTACATAGACCAAGAGGCAGAACAGAACAAGGGAGCACTACATATTTACACTCAGCAAAGGTCTGTGTCAGGGTTGTATCCATTCACCATATTCATTCATTTTGTATGCTGAGCAAATAATTCAAGAAGTTAGATTATATGAAGAACAATGTGCCATCAAGATTGGAGTGATATTTTATTAACAATCTATGATATATAGAAAATACAAACTTCATTGCTAAAAGGGAAGAGGATTTGAAGCATTTACAAAGATCACAGCCTTTAGTATAGACCACACCTCAACATAAAGAAAATGAAAATCCTCACAACTGGAACAATAAACAACATCACAACAAATGGAGAGAAGACTGAAAGTTGTCAGGAATTTAATTTTATTTGTACTTACAATCAACACTTATGGAAGCAGCAGTCAGGAAATCAAACATTGCATTGCACTGGGAAAATCTGCTGCAAAAGACCTCTTTAAAGTGTTAAGCAAATTTTTCACTTTGAAGATCAAGGTGTGCCTGACCCCAGCTATGGTATTTCCAATCTCCTCATATTCATGTGAAAGCTGGACAATGGATGTGGAAGACCAAAGAAGAGTCGATGTCTTTGAATTGTGGTGTTGGTGAAAAATACTGAAAATACCATGGACTGCCAGAAGCATGAACAAATATGTCCCGGAAGAAGTTCAGCCAGAATGTTCTTTGGAAATCAGCAAAGAAGGGGATGACCCTCACTGAGATGGACTGACACAGTACAGCTGCAATGATGGACTCAAGCATAGCAAGGCTTGTGAGGATGCTACAAGGGTGGGCTGTGTTTGGGTCTGTTGAACATAGGGCTGCCATGAGTCAGAGCTGACTTGATGGCACCTAACAACAAACACCACTTAATAATTTTAATTCTTTAAGTTTTAATAGTATTTCTAGAGAACCCCCCTTGCCCCCCCAAAAAAAGGTGATCGACTTGGCTATTTCTTTTACAATCAATTTGATTGAGAAAATAAATATAAACTTGTAAATACTGCACAAATACAACAAGGTTTATTCTCAAAAACCATCTCTCTGAAAGAGGAATATGTCAAGTTTTAGTTCTTTTAGAATCTATTAAGTAGCTCTGGTGGTATAGTGCCTAAGGCATGTGACTACTAACCAGAAGGTTGGCAATTCAAACTCACCAGTAACTGCACGGAAAGAAAACTGGGCAATCTACTTCTGTAAAGATTTACCACAGGGGGTTGCTATGAGTCAGAATCTAGACGAAGGCAGTGTTTTCTTTCTTTCTTTCTTTTTTTTTTTAAGAATCTATATTAAGAAAACCTTCCTCAATTGCTTTTCTATGGAAAAAAAGAAATACTGCTTGGGAAAAACACATCAAATTGATAACTCAATAAGGAGGGTTGTAGTTTATACAAATTATTGAAATTATCCTGGATTTTGTAATTCTTCCCAAGGTTTTCTTGACAGTCAATAGAAAAGAATGCAAAATTATAACAATAAGTCCTTATTTTTTTGGGAAAAAAAACCTTTTAAATGTCACTTCAAAAATTAGAAAAACATTATGGCGATCACAAACAGTCATTTTTTGAGTAAAATGGGGAAAATACTATACTAAAGTAATATGATTGGATATTGGCTACTTGGAATAACATTTCCAGAAGCAGCATCAGAAACAGATTTAAAAGGCACTTAGTCTAATAGGAAATAACTTATAAAAAATGAAGAAAACTATTAAATGATTTGAAAGCTGGCTCTAGTGGTGGCAAAGACATTGCTGTCAAAAATGTATGTGAAGAGTTTAAATAAAATTGCTTTATTAAATTGAAACCAGAAACTAAATATTATAAGGAAATATATTAACATTTTTAAATATCATCCTCATTTCTGAAAGTTTATGGGGGAATAAAAACCAAACTGACCGTTGTTTTTGTCTTCTCAGTAGAAAAAAATGAGTGATTGTTATTCATCATCTTCTTGTATTACCATTTCTAAGTTACTGGGAGCTCTGGTAGCATAGTGCCTAAGGCACTTGACTGCTAACCAGAAGGCTGGCGGTTCAAACCCACCAGCCACTCCTCGGAAG
>NW_006921590.1:13351514-13354090 GCF_000298275.1 Orycteropus afer afer | reverse complement strand
AGCCACCGTGTCAATCCATCTCCTTGAAGGCCTCCCCCTCTTTCGTCGACGCTCCACCCTACCAAGCATGACATCCTTCTCCAGGGAATGGTCTATATATGTGGACATTCCAAATATACAGAAAAGAAAAAAAAAATGAAGTGAGATACTACAGTAGTTAATTTTCCTCTGTTCTGAAGACCAATACAGCAGAAGTCAGTCAGTAATGATAAAATATTAAAAAAATATATATACATTTATGGTATTTCACCTTTGATAAAGATAGATTACAATATTCCTCTACATTTCACTATTAAAATTATAAATATTTCATAATTAGTGCTGTTGTTGTGTGCCGTCGAGTCGGACCCGACTCACGTCGACCCCTTGTTGGATTTCCGAGGCAGTATCACTACAGAAGTAGATTGCCCTATCTTCCTTCCAAGGAGTGTTTGGTGGGTTTTAACCATCAGCCTTCTGGTTAGCAGTCAAGCGCCTTAGGCACTAAGCTACCGGAGCTCCCATAATTAGTGCTATCAAGTAACAATATTAAAAAAAAAAAAAAAAAATTGCATTGATTTACTTCTCCACTAGAGGGCAGTATAAATTTAAAATTAAAACTTCACTATCTCGAGATTCCCATAATACTAGGCATAAAACTAGCATTGTAATTTTTATAAATATTTAACACATACATACACACATATTCTAACACAATATTCAACATTCATGGCACATAGATACATATCTAATGAATTCAACATAAATTCACCAAAATGTAGCAAAAAAGAAAAAAAAGTCATTAAACTGAGGGAAAGTCACAGAAAAGCAGATAATCTAAGCCTTATCCCATGTTATCCTAAGTTCTTTATTAGCAATTATTTTATAGCATCTCTGACCTTCAATATCACATTGGAACTGTAAAAATTAGGATATTTTATTGACTAAAATTTAACTTTCAGAATAGGAAAATTATATGAGATTGCATAAAAAGAAATCAAGGTTAATGGCTTGTATTTCAATTATAGTTTCTATCACATCATGCCATTAAACTGAATGTGTCAATCTCAATAAGTTTGTGTTTTTCACAAAGATATCAAACAGTTACTGAATAATTAAGGATCACATACAAAAAAAATAAATACAGAGGGGCAGCATGAGGTATGAAACTTGTAAATGCATCTATCCCTTTCCCCTGAAAATCAGAATTTCTATTCTGAGACTTCAGACAAGGAGATTCTACCTTGATTTTGCAGTGACTCCTCATGAACACATGACTAGAATGTTCTCCAGGCCAAACAAGAGCTTAAAGTTTAATTCTAAAAACAAAAACAATTCTCTACTTTTTTTAAAAGTAAATTCTTCAGTTGAAACTGCATATATACTAGGTCAAACATATCTTAAATTTCAACATAATAAATATAAGCCCTCAGAGTTTCTCAGTTCTCTAGGAAAAAAGATGTTTGAAAACATACAGTATGCATCTTTTCTTGTTTTCCACTGTTTTTATCGTATGAAGGTCTTTGCTTGAGCCAGTCATGCCCTCATGGCTTCTTCAGTAAAACAAGACCCGAGAGTCATGTTCCTCCTTCCCGTGCCCCGACCATCCTGCCCAGGTGTTGAGGCTGCACCATGAGCTCTGTTCCTGAGTTCTCGGGCCAAATTTGTTTCTGAGGTTATTTTATGTACTAACCCTGCTCCCATGAGAGTGAACCAAATATCTTCTGAGCTCTCAGTTCTACCTTACTTCGCATTTAAAATATCTTACATAAACTTAAGAATGGCTTGCCCCAGAAAAACTTCCAAAGACCTAAATTAAAGATTTCCACAGCATGTACCTCCTGGGCAGTTTTGTCAAGGAAAGAGGTGGGAGCTCTGAAGATCACTGGAAAGTGATTCAACAAATATTTTTGAGCATCTCTTCTGTGTCCAACACTCCTTTATGCACTTGGGATATCAGCACATCCTAGCCACAAATATTCCCTCCCTTCTTGGAGCTCTGGAAGAGGGTGACAGATAAGGTTGTATGTACGTTAGTATGACTTTTGATAATCAGTTACATGATAAGGAAGGGTTAATACTGTGGTATTTACTGTGACTAAGATTTGTGCTTGCACATTTGGTAATTAGATGCTTAAGTTGTTCTGTTATCTTAAAAAAACAGCTTTACTTTCCCTCTCGTCCATAATGAACTCTGGTGGTGTAATGCTTAAGACTTTTGACTGCTAACCAGAAGGCTGGTGGTTAAAACCCACCAGCCACTCCTGGGAAGGAAGGTTGGGCAATCTACTTCCGTAGTGATACTGCCTTGGAAACACAAGGAGGGGTCACTGTGAGTCAAATAGACTCTATGGCAGTGAGTTTAGTTTTGTTTTTTTCTCACCCTTGATTACTTAAAGGTTCCAGAATCTCTTTTTCTAATGATTCTGTTGTTGTTGTTGTTAAGTGCCGTCGAGTCGTTTCCGACTCATAGCGACCCCATACACAGCAGAACGAAACACTGCCCGATCCCACGCCAGCCCCACAATCCCTGCTATACTTGAGCCCATCATTGCAGCCACCGTATCAATCCATCTCCTTGAAGGCCTCTCCGTCTT
>NW_006921590.1:13334783-13349559 GCF_000298275.1 Orycteropus afer afer | reverse complement strand
TGGACTTGTTTTAATTGTCTTTAACTTCAAGTTGAATTTGCATATGAGCAGTTGATGGTCTGTTCCACAATCAGCTCCTGGCCTGGTTTTGGCTGATTCTAGCTTCATAAAATATAATTTGGTACTTCTGTGATTTCAGTTGTTATTTACATCTAATCTTTTCATAACACAGACTTTATCAAATGATTACCTGCTTTCATTTTATCCAAAACTGTGTTTTAGGAATGGCATAATTCCTGAGCTCCATCTTTCCATTTACCTTTTTCCCTGTCACTACCAATGGAGTAAAGAAGAACCCAGTGATGATTATCTTCAGCCTGCTTGAAAATAGTTTTTTCATATCAAGAACATGTTCCCTATAACTGAAAATGGAAGTTATACTCTAGGGTGGCCCCTATGATCTTCACACCTTCAATTCACTTGAATGTAAGCATGATAGGACTTGCTTCTGCAAAGAGAATATGGAAAATGTGACAGAGTGTATAAAATTACATACATGTGATCATGCTACATAAGACCGTAATGCCCATCTGTAAGGAGAGATTCTCCCCCTTGCTAGCTTTCAAGAAGAAAGTTGCCATGTTGTGAACTTCCCTATGGAGAGAGCCACATGATAAAGACCTTAGGATTGCCTGTGACTAACAGTCCAAAGCTCATAAAACCCATAAGGGACTGAGCACTGTAAGCAAACACATGAGGGAGAAAGTGGTTCTTTCCCCAGGTGAGCCTCAGATAAGACCACAACTCTGGATGATGTCTTGATTGCAGCCTGGCAGAGGAGCCAGGTAAGCCATGTCCAGACTCTTAACCACTGAAACTATGAAATGATACAAATGTGTTTCTTAAGCCACTAAGTTTGTGATAATATTGTTTTGTAATATATAACTAAGCAATAGATAACTAAGATACCAAACTGACTTTTCCACATTAATAGTGAAATTAAAAAATATTAACAACTGCTATCAAGTCAATGATGACTCACAGTGACCCTCCGTGTCACTGTGCTCTCTCAGGTTTTCAAGGCTGTGATCCTTCAGAAGCTGATCTTCAGGCCTTTCTTCTGAGGCATCTGTGGGTGGGTTTGAGCCCCCAGTCTTTGTGGTTAGTAGCTGAGTGCTAAATCATTCGCACCACCCAGGGATTCATAGTTAAATTAGGAGTTAATTCATCCAAATTTCCAAAGAAATATTTTTGTCTGTCAAGAAAACATTCCCAAACAATTTACAATCTAATACAAATATGTTTTCCTTAAATAGGCTCAGCATGCCAGCTGTATCTCCAACCCTAGACATATGCACTGTATTTGAGTAGAACAGATGGAAAAATAAAACACTTCAATTTCTTCTCAGTGAAGATCTAGATAACCCATTCAACAGCTATGGCAGACCTCACCAACTATGAAACCCCTTCCCTTAAGAGGAATCTACAAATTACTGAGATTTGTTACATATAAGATGCAATTTATTTGCTCTGCTAGATCTAAAATATTTTTTATGTGAATGCAAAATAAATAATGGAGTTGTGATTAGAAATTCCCTTTAATGTATCACATCAAATTTTATTTAGAGAGAAGTAGGAATCCTTTAAAAATAGATAAAAATATATAGTCATGTTTTATAACAGTACAATTTAAGATATTTCTTTTCATTTATTTGAATGATAAACTTGAGAGACTATCATGTTTGTGGAACTCAGTAATTCTAGACCATGTAAAAAGAATAAAAATTGAAAAATGACTGAGTTAAATTATAGCAGTTATTATACATAAAAGGTAATGCAGGATGGTAAATCTAAGACAGAAAATAACTATGCAAATACAATTGTGATTATTTTTTCATATGTAGGCACCTTTAGTAGAAATGTCATTATATTCTTATTTCTCAAAAGCATTATATTCAGATTTAAGCTCCAACTAGAGATATGATGGATATGAGTACAGGTCTCAGAAGAAATGTGAAAGTCCATTAAATGTAAGAAAGTTGATTTCTAAATTTAAATGATAAGAAACTGAGTTTCTCAGCTATGAAAAGAAGACTAAGAACCACCATAATAACAGTCTTAAAATAAATGAGCAATATCATTAAGGTGAAGGTGAATTTCAGCTTCTGTCCATTTCTACTAATAATAATAATAAAAAAGAACATGAGTTTAGGCTACAGCATGAATAATTTAGGTTACATACAGTACTGACATTAAGGACACTTCCAAAAGAGTTGAGACAGTTTCATGTTAGATTTTTTTTCTTTCTGTTTTTAAATAGATTTTGATCCATCTGTGGTAGTTAAAATTAGATCCTTTTTAAGGTAAGATGATGGCTTCTGCTCTCTCAAGTGCTATCTCATTTTAATTATTACAATTTACCTTCTAAGAATGAAAAATTTTAATAACAACAAGGATTATTCATGAAATGAAAAATGCCTATAAAATATATTTATACTGTACTATTGATATATTTTAATTTTAAAATAACTCAAATTCTCACTACCATTGAGTCATTTCCAACTTGTAGTAACCCCTCCTTGGTGTCTTAGTTGGTATCTCTAGGGAAGTAGATTGTCCAATCTTCCTTCCAAAGAGTGGCTGGCGGGTTTGAACCACCAGGCATTAGCAGGCAAATGCCTTAGACACTAAGCCACCAGAGCTCCCAATATTTTAGTTGAAATGGAATTTAGTAATTTTTTTTTTTTTTTTTTTTTTTGAGCTTGAGTTCTGTTTGTATTTTAGGAGTTAAGTTTTATTTAGGAGATGCAAGTTAAAGAAACATGAGTTTCAATTTGCGAACATGTGGATTTTAATCTGTCTAAATATCAACTCCCATTCTCTGGTGAATGCGAAGAGGATTTTAAGGAGTTCTGGTCATAAATTTACAATGGGATATAAAGATCAAGGCTCCTCCAAGTGCGCTCATTCTAACATTTTCCAATTGTGTGACTTCCAGCAAATCCTTCGCCTCTCTGGCCCTCTTTCCATTTTTCTAAAATGAGGGAAATGAGTAAAATGATCTCTAAGCCCTTCTAATGGTGCAAATTATATGCCAATTTAGGACAGTAATATTTTATACTCTTGCTCAAGCTACATGTTAGCTTTAGAAGATTATTTTTTAAAATCTGATATTTGTTTGAATTTTGGGATTGGTTAACTATTTTCATACACCTTATCTCATTTAATTTTCCTTTGATTGTGGAAGAACTGAAATCTTCAGCAACATTTGTGCTAATTAATTGGATTATGACATTTGATTGGTACCTGCTCTTTCAAAATTAAACTACTCAAGCAAAGCTTAATGGTCTAAGAGTCAAGAATGGGATAGTGGACTAAATTGCCATGGGGGCTGTTTTATATTCCACGATTTTGTAGAGTTTTGATTCCATGATATGTACAATTTGGAATTTATGGTACTTTTGTGCAGCTATTAAGGAAATAATATTTTTTCATTCTTCTCTATTCTGAGTTTGGAAACCAAGCCATTGTCATCATGTCGATTCCAACTCATAGCTACTCACAGGACAGAGCAGAACTGCCCGATAGGGTTTGCATGGCTGTCATCTTTACAGAAGCAGATGCCACATCACTCTCCCACAGAGTGGCTGGTGAGTTCAAACCGGACTTTTTAGCAAACAGCCAAATAATTTAACCACTGTGCCACTAGAGCTCCTCTGAGTTTGAAAGTATGTTTAAAGTATGTTTTAAATGATCATGGCTTTTCTTCCAGAAATGCCATAATCAGCAACTATATTGCTGTACATCAAGTATTATTATTTAATGGCAAACTTACTTCACTATATAATCTACCAAATGAGACAGTGATCTGCTTTATCTGATTCAAAATGCCAGTGTGGAAAAACAGAAAAGGCTGTGGAAACTTTAAATTTGTAAATGCTCAGGAACAAATGTATAGATAAACAATGATCTGTGAGAGAAATGGAATAATAAGAAACATTTATGTCAAATGAAATGGCATAGTAGACAAATGTTGAGATGTGATATTCTCATTTCTAACTCGATGATTATCATCAGTAAAACACAGTTTACTGAAGCCTTAGTAAAAACTACAGTTCTGTGTGGAAAGAGAATGTATAGAAAAAAAAAGGTTTTCACAAAATATTACACAAATATACAAACATAATGAAAGCCATTCAGTATTTACAGCCATTGCTTTAGAAAGGGGACTCCTGTTTGACCTGGAAAATCACTCTGGAAAGGACTGCATTAATTAGATTTCTTAGAGAAGAATGCTGTGTTGTTGTTGACTGTCTCCCATATTTAAGCATATGTTAGCCCAGTAATTCTTTCTGCTGTACAAAGACATAACAGTGGTGGAAGTGGGCATGAGAAAGAGTGTAGTTGTACCATACCAAAGTGGCTTATTTTAATGAAACTCTTAATGATTATGCTTTGCTAAAAATGACAATTAGTAAAAATCAAGGCTTTACTGGATAAATGGTTACTTTCTCTTAAACAGTATTTCTAAATTAAACTTAGTTTTACATTCTTATTGTTTAGTTAACAAATTTACTTATGCACAAATTTACTTAAAAAGTAAGGATTTTTTTAAATAACTTAAAAATATAAAAGGTCTCTCAAGTATCAATCTTAAAATGAACACATAATTAGTTAAAAAATAAATTTGCAAAGTCATTTTTAAGAGAAGGAATATTACCAGGCTAGCCAAAGTTCAGAATCACTTGAGATAACATGAATAAAGGCATTCAGAGATATGAACGCATACTGACTTCAAGGGATCAGTCAAACATGAGAAGCACAAGAAAAAATAAGTGGGGTAAGTATCACCAGGGTATCTTAAAACAATGTCTTGGAAGATCATACTTACACAAGAACTAGCCCTTGATGTGATCATCTATTGTGAAACATGTTGCAGGTGGCCATGTTCTAACATGAAACTTTTTTTTTTTTTTTAAATTTCTCCCTGTTCTGATTTCATGACCATTAAGCAACCTTCTGATTTAGACTGGCTTTCCTTATAGATATATATGGGAGCTGTAGTAGCATAGTGGCTAAGGCAATTGACTGTTAACCAGAAGGCTGGCAGTTCAAACCCACCGGCCACTCCTCAGAAGGAAAGTGGGGCAATCTACTTCCGTAGTGATACTGCCTCGGAAACCCAAGGAGGTGTCGCTATGAGTTAGATCTGACTCGACGGCACACAACAACAACAACATAGATATATATACAAAAGCAGAATGTGCTAATCATAGGAACTTAAAATATTTTTGATCCCACAGCAATAATTTCCTACTGAAATCATAGTTTCTTTACTTGATTCAATGATTTCAGTTAATCAGCTAAACTCTAATATTCATGTAAAACGCCTTCATCTAAACAGGAGTTTGGAGTGACTGATACCAATAACATACTTGAGATGCATTGACAATTAGTATTTTATGAATGACACTAATAAAAATGCCAGATGCTTAATGTTTTAAAAAAAACTTAGAAAGACTTACCTGTTGTTTACTATGTACCATGTACTGCTGAAGAAACACATTACGAATATTATCCTCTAACTAGCACCAATGAAGTAGTTTTTAGTTGCCTCTGAGTTGGCTCCAACTCATGGTTACCCCATGAGAACGAAAAAAAGAACAAAATGTTTCGCACTCTGGTGCCATTTCCATGATGATCTTTAATGTTTGAATCCATTGTTCAAGCCATCTCATTGAGAGTTTTCCTCTTTTTCACTGATTCCTTACAATATCAAACATGACGTCCTCCTTTAGCGATTCTTGTTACTGGTGATGTGCCCAGAGTAAACAAGAAGAAGTCTTGTCATCATTGCTTCTAAGGAGCTTTTTTTTTTTTTTTCTTCCTTCTAAGGCTGATTTGTTCATTCTTCTGGCAGACAAAATTATATTTAATATTGGTGTAGTGCCTAAGGCACTTGACCACTAACCAGAAGGTTGGCAGTTCAAACCCACCAGCCACTCCTCAGGAGAAAAATTTGGCAATCTACTTCTGTAGAGATACTATCTGGGAAACCCAAAGAGGTGTCACTATGAGTCAGAGACAACTTGACAGCACATAACAATTGTTCACCAACACAACAAAGCATCAACTCTTTTTCTGTCATCTTTTTTCCTGTTATACAGCTTTCTATGGACTATGGACTATGGACTATGACTTGTATCAGGTTCATCTTAGACAACAAAGTGACATATTTGCTTTTTAGAACTTTAAAGAGGTCTTTTACAGCAGCTTTGCCCAATGAAAAATATTTGATTTCTTGACTGCTGCTTTCAGAAGTGTTAACTGTTCATCAAAGTTGACAACTTCAATTTTCTCTCCATTTATGATTTTTTTTGTTTGTTTTCTATATACTTTCAAGTATAATCCATTCTGAAGGCTGTGGTCTTTGACATTCATTAGTAAGTGTTTCAATTTGCCTTCATTTTCCACAAGCAAAGTTGTGCCATCTGCCAATCATAGGTTGTTGATGGGTCTTTCATTTTTTTTTTTTTTGTTCAGTTACAAGAATATTTGTTTTCTATATAAATTCAAGTATCATCTATCATGAAGGCTGTGGTCTTTTACATTCATTAATAAGTGTTTCAATTTGCCTTCATTTTCCACAAGCAAAATTATGTCTTCTGCCTATCATATGTTGTTGATGAGTCTTTCTCCAAACCTGATGTTGCATTCTTCTTCATATATTCCAGTTTCTTTGACTACCACCCATTAGTTTGTTGTTCTTCAGTGGCTTCTGTGTTGCTCTGATGTTTGGAGTTATGTCACCGGTATTTCAAATACCAGTAGGGTAACTCATGGTGGATAGGTTATACAGAAGATCTTCCACACCAAGAAAAATTAGGAATGAAGGTCTGGAGATCTACTTCCAAAAGTTAGCCAAAGAAAATCTTATAGATAAGCCAATGAGGTGGGTACTGTTATTATGCCCAATTAATAGATCTGGAAATAGAGGCACAGCTAATAAATGGCACAGCAATGCTTTGAATTCAGACTCTAGTTCTAGAGTCAGATATTAATAATATATTCATTGTAGATGATAACAAAGGAGGAAAACCTACAATCTAAATTATCTTCATATATACAAAGGCATGTATACATTCTTAAGTATTTATGTGCCCATTCTTTACTGAAAGTTCTTCATTTCTTGGCTCAGTACCTTTTTCTAGTAGCAACTTTTAACTGAAATCTTGTAGCTTATAAATACACTGTAGTCATTTATTTAATTGAGATCTAATAAAATAGAGTGCTAAGCACTAATCAACACCATATGTTTTTCAATTAACTGGTAATACATATCTATTTCTCAAGCTCATGCTAGCTAATGGGGCACTCTGAGTGGTTTAGAACTATTAAAGGCCATAATTAATGTATAAAAACCAACCTTAGAAATATGAAAGCTCTCCTGCAGTGACTAATTTCACTCTAGACATGTATACACAGACAAAGACATATACAGAGTTTTAAAACACTCTATCTTTAATTTATTTTTAGGAAGATTAGAATTAGTAATGAAATCAGAAGAGAACAAATTTCCCCTCATGAGGAATATTTACACATTCTAGTCAAAACAATAATTATTATAATTTTAAAATAAATAGATGTCAATTTAAATTATGGCAATAATATTTTAATATGTCTAATAAATTGATGGGAGCTCTGATAGTGTAATGCCTAAGGCACATGACTGTTAATCAGAAGGCTGGCGGTTCAAACCCACCAGCCACTCCTTGGAAGGAAGATGGGGCAATCTACTTCCGTAGGATACTTCCTTGGAAACCCAAGGAGGGGTCACTTCGAGTCAGGTCTGACTCGATGGCACATAACAACAACAATAAATTGATAGGTAAAACAGTAAAGAAGGCTCAAATATGTAGAATCATATGTCTGCTCTGATAGTGATGTATAGCTATCAATCATTAATACAGATGTAGTTGCCCATGGAGAATTACATTTCCTAAACTCCCTTGCTCTATGGTGACTGTGGGAGGTAGGATATTGCTATCTACCTCTTCAAAGATGTCCACATCCTAATACTCTGAGTCTATGATTGTTATCTTACATAGCAAAAGGGACTTTGAAGATGTGACAAAATATATAGACTTTTAAATGGTGAGTTTGTCCTGGATTATCTAGATGAGCCCAGTCTAATCATATGAGTTATTCAAAGCTGAGAACCTTTCCAGGCTAGGCCAGAGAGACGTGATGTAAGAAGTGATCTCATTTGGCTTTGAAGATGGAAGAAGGGAGCCACAAATCAGGGAATGCAGGTAGCCTCTTGAACTTGGAAAAGGTAAAGAAAGAGATTTTACTCTAGATTTTACCAAAAAGGATTGCAGTTCTGCTGACACCTTGATTTTAGCCCAGTGAGATCTGTTTTGAATTCTGACCTCCAGAACTGTAAATAAATTTGTGTTACTTTAAGCCACTGAGCTTGGGGTCATTTGTTACAGCAGCAAAAGCAAGCTAATACTGGGGCCAAGTGACCAGCACCCTCCAATGGTAAGTGAACGAAAATGAAATGTGCCCACTCTGGATTGAAGCTTTTAAAAAGAAGGCATTTATTCTCTACTGACTCTTTACCCATCAGCTGCCAGATTGCAGAGAACTCCAAAGAATAAAACAGCCATAAAGTTGAGGGAGCTTGAACTCCTAAATCACCATGAGGGTGAAAACCACCCATATTGAACTGTTTCATGAGTAAGAAATAACTTTTGTTGTAATACTCCCTTAATATTTGCATTTTATTATTACAGTAATTAGAACTACTCTAACTAATGCACATAACTTAAGGAAGGCTATTAATTATATTTGATTGCTTTGAAAAGTTCTTATTATTGAGTAACAAATAGCATCTTCATAGAACAGATAAAGTTACAATCCATATCCTTCATTTTTCAGTGCCACAAAAGATGCCTAGATAAGGATCAGAGAGGAAATGTGGGAGGAGAGCAGGTCTAAGAGACAGAGACCATAATTTTGAAGTTTATCCTTTGGATAAAAAGAAAGCATTAGATTTCATTTAACAGGAGGACAGATAACTAGTTTTCTAAGACACTGCTAGTATTACAATGAAGAGAGGCTTGAAACAGAGATGGGGACACCCACTGCAATTGAGGCAGTGTTTCCTGTCAAATTCTACATATAAAATTCTTACTTTGTACATGCCTTAAACCAAAAAAAGAAAAAAAAAAAAAAAACTCATTGCCATCAGGTCAATCCTGATTCATAGTGACCTCCATTTGGGTTTCAGAGGTGGTAAATCTTTATGGAAGTAGATTGCCCAGTTTTACTTCCACGAAGTGGTTGGTGGGTTTGAACTGCCAGTCCTCTGCTTAGCAGCCAAATGCTGCAGGCACTAAGTCACCAGGGCTCCTTTTGTATATGCATGGTGCATTAAAAGAAACAATGCACTGATTCTGCCATGTGTTTTAAGCAACTGACTGTGTGTGTGTGTGTATCTGCATGAATGTTTACATATGAATATATGTATATCAAATGTGAATATATATAAAACATTAAAAAAAAAAAGGTCCTGTTAAGAACTTTGTCATTGTATTGGACACTCCCCCCACCTTTAAGCATTTCTACTTCATTTATCTTTCTTCTTTCATGGAGACTGGTAGTTCAGACTCATTGCATAGCTAATAGGGGGAGAGGGGAGAATTTTGGCTTTGTTTCTACAGCCAAGAAAGCTATTAGGTTTTCTAGCAAAATTATCCCTAACTCAACATCCATAGCCTACTTACCAGGAATTCTGTTGACCACTTCTTTTTCTTTTTCTTAAATTATCAACCAGTATAACTGGGACCAAATCATCCATTAGTCACTTCAAAATTTCTACAGATTGCTTTGTTGTCGAAATTCTTGTCCTTTAGTGTTCTGTTTTGGCAATGTACTAACATTGAAACCAAGGTCACCACTGACTTTTTTCTACCAGCAGTATTTCTGAACTAGGACTCTGGGAGAGAATTGATTAAGCTCCTCATTCCCTGATGCATTAACTTTAATAATGGACTAATTTCTCTCTTATGCATCTAGAATGGTACTAGTTATGCACCACGTATAGGAAAACTGAGGAAATAGTTACTTGAATCATTTCATCTACTATTCAGATGAAGAAACCCAACTAAGAAAGGCCTAAAGAAAAGCAAAGACCTTGTGTTCCTCTGTCCTTGTGTTTATAATCTTATCAACAGCAATAAATTTCACGAATCCATGCCAATTCAGAGTATTGAAACCTCTGCTTAGACTTGGAAGTGAAAATTGAAGTGAGATTTAAGTGAAGAGTGAGGGAATCTAAACATGGAAGAAAGAGAGGCAGGGAGGAAGTTGCAATAATATTGGGCAGATTTGGACTGATTTGTAGATTTGAAGATCTAAAGCATTAATAAATCAAGTGTTTCACATTATTTAGAGAAAGACATTTCAAGAATACAAGCCTTTATCGCCTCCTCACTATCAGAATATCTTTTCAAAACTTCCCTTATGTGTCTTCCTTTAGGTGATGATACTAAGCCAACTTTAAATAGCCTAAAGCTGTTTTACTCAGCTTAGCACAAAACAAAGAGTTAATAGACACTGACTTGAGATCTAAACATACTGTTCTGCTTTGCCTGAGATGACACTTTTGCCCTGTTGGAAGTGCCTTATTGTTCATTATTACAAGCTCTGTCTTCCAAATGACATGAGGGTATCCTAGAGAGTGAGCTGAACTTACAAAGCTATATATACATAGCGTACATACATACATACATACAGAGCTATGTATTCAACATACATACATATTAATGCTCATCTGCTATTCTTCTTTACTAATTTTAACATACTTTTTGCTCTAACATGTTTGCATTGCTCGGAAAATGAACATTTCTCCATTAAATGTGACAATAAAAATAGCCCAGTGGGTGTAAAAAAGCAATAAAAACAGTATCCTTGGTGAGTGTTGCCATCACAGTTTGAGATTACATACTGCAGAGAAGTACTTTCTAAAAAAAATTACTTGTGGACAAATATATTAATAATATTCAAATACAATCAAAATTGAAAATCAAATCCACAAGATAAGAAATTTGACCTTAATTCTGAAATTTTGTCCTTAATATGGCACATATCTTGGGCTCAAATCCAGCAGCATGTATTAATTTTATTCTGACTCAAGCTCTCTGGGATGATAGCTATATTTATAAGGTAGGGCAAATAGATTTGTTGAGGATATCATTTTTGTCATTAATTTTGTTTTCAATTTATATGCTGAAGATTTAATTTCATTTTAAATGAGTGAAAAGTTCTTTCTGAAGTGTCTGGGAGTGATTTCTCCAAACATGTATTTTAAGGAATCCTCTCGTGGTGCAAAGAATTAACTTGCTTGGTTGTGCAACAACAGGTTGGACAACCTGGAGGCTCCTTGGAAGAAAGACCTAATGATCTACTTCTAAAAATTCAGCTGCTGACTGACAAGGATTAAGGTTGTAGTTACTTCTTAGCAACAGCCAGCTACCGAGAGAGAGCGAGTAGTTGGACCTGGGGCTTGGGACAATAGTCACAGGGGATATCAAGCTCAACTGGCATAATGTATTACACAAAAACATTGTTCCATATGCTACTTTGGCGAGTAGAGACTGGGATCTTAAAAGGTTGCAAGTGGCCCTCTAGATGCAATGATGGGCCTCTCCTCATCCAGAGCAAAGAAGAATGAAGAAAACCAAACACACATAGAAACAATTAGTCCAAGGGAGTGGTACAGCATGTGGTCCTCAGCCTATACAACTGTAAGACCAGAAGAACTAGATGGTGCCTGGCTACCACTGTTAACACCCGGAGGGGTATCTATGTAGGAGATCCTAGATAGAGTGGGAGAACAATGAGGAATAAAAGTCAAAATCATTTAAAAAAAATTAAAAAAAGACAAAGTTTGCTGGTCTGATAGAGACTGATGGAACTATTGAGACAATGGCCCCTTAGCTGGCCTTCAGGTCTGGAATTGAACCCACTCCTGTGGCTTCCAGTCAAACAAAAGACAGGCATATGAGCAGACCATTTACATTAGACAGATACACTCCTTGGAGAGATCAGTCATGGGAGAACAGAACGGCTGTGTGTAACTTGAAAGGAAGGATATAGAAGTTGACTAAACTCCAACTAGCAGAAGAATTTGTGTGAAAATACCAAAAAAGGAGACAGACGGAGCGATGTTCTGGCAGTGATCCTGAGCAATCCTGACAGCACAGACAGCTTGGAGATTCCCAAGTGGTGGTAGGTCCTAAGAACTAACCTAAAAATCACCCTGCCAACCAGGGAATGCACAGAGGACTGTGCACGGTGGCTGGGGAACAAACGGAGAAGGTGAAGAGAAAGGTGGGCTAATCTGTCAACTTTTGCCGGTCTGGAGGCGCTGCCATTTTGAAGGTTTAAAAAGTGGCTTGACTAATTTGGATATTTAAAGAGACAGCGCTTTTGCAGATTCCTGGGGCTTAAGAACATGTTCTGCCTTCCAGCAACTGCAAGGACACTTGGGACCTGGAAGACTGACAAGGTATGACATTCCTCTTGTTACTCTTATACCCCACACCCGATTGGTGAACAGAGGTGAGGCCATCCCCCACTCCCACTTACCTTCTGGGCCCACAGGAACTCCATCACAGTCTGTGTGCTCAGACAGAGCCTGGGTGCCCTTCACTGTCCTCTACCAATTTATTTTATTTTATTTATTTATTTTTTTCGCTTTCTTTTTTCTGGTGATTAGTTTGATTCTATTTGTCTGTTTTAAAACAACTAATATTATTAATACTTTTGTCCTTTTTATTATTATTCTTAATCTTCCCCTCCCAGGTCCTAATTTTCATCATTTTTGCTTTTCCCTGTGCCTGGTTGAAATTTTTTTTTTTAAATTTAATTTTTTTTTTTCCTTTGCCCCCTTTTTCTCATGATTAACCCCATTGCTTGTTTTTCTTTTTGATTTTTCCCATTTTTTTCTCATTTATTATTCTCCTTCCCTACATTTTTTTTCTTAGTGCCCTATCCCCAATTATTGAAGGTTTTCTTGTTTTTTCTTCTTTTTTTCCCCTTTTTTTCTTTTTTTGGTTACTATTCCTGTGAGATTACATGGTATGTTTATCATCCATGGGCTTTTAGTTTTTTGATGGTTATTCAACTGTAATTTGTGTCTAACTGAATGGGAGACAACAAAAGTCCTTATAAGACCAACTACACCCACACCTCTTGCAACTTCACTTACAGAGTGAAAGCCACTACTTGCTTCACCACCAATGGGGCAATGATAAAAAACCACCAAGAAGAGCCTGAATCACCCTTGGGTGCTCTTCACAAACAGTTAACAAACATCTAAATACAACAACACCATGATGCATCACAAACAACAGACCATCACAGCCCACACAAAGAAGCAAGATAAAGTGGTAGAAACAAGGGAGCAGGATATAAACCCAGAACACATCCCTGAGGAATCAGCAGCATTGGAAATCTCTGATAAGGAATTCAAAAGAATTATCTTTAGGTATCTTCAAAAGACTGAGAGGCAGATCAAAGAAAACACAGAAAAACCTTAGAAGAATTTTGGAAGAAATTACAAGAACAAAATGACAAAATAAATGAAAATTTAGAAATGATTCCAAATCTACAGACAGAAATCCAGAAGATTAAAATTAAATTGTCAGAAATAGATAACACATTGGAAGGGAAAAGGTGAAGAAGTGATGTGATGGAAGACAGAATTAATGAGATTGAAGACAAATACCTGAATACTTCTTTGGAAAAGGATTAATCAGAAAAATAAAAAATCAAAACAAAATGAAGAAGGCCTAAGGTTCATGGCGGATACCATCTAAAACAATAACTTACATGTCATTGGAATTCCAGAACAGGAAGAGAAAAACAAAACCACTGAGACAATTGTCCAAGAATTTGCTGGAGGAGAACTTCCCTGAAATGATGAAAGATGAGAATATATATCCATTCAGGAAATCCAATGAACCCCAAACAGGATAGACCCCAAAAGAAAATCACACATCATCATCAAACTCATCAAAACCAAAGACAAAGACAGAATCCTGAAAGCAGTGTGGGAAAAACAAAAAGTTACCTACAAAGAACAGCCAGTAAGAAGAAGCTCTGATTTCTCAGCAGAAACCATGCAAGCAAGAAGGCAATGGGATGGTATATATAAAACCCTGAAAGAAAAAAAAATTCAACCATGAATTATATACATGGCAAAATTGTCCCTCAAATATGATGGGGAAATCAGGAGATTTCCAGATAAGCAGAAACTAAGGGAATTTGTTAAAACCAGACCAACCTTACAAGAATGCTAAAGGGAGTCCTATGAACAGAGAACAAAAAATACCAAATAATAACCGACCATTAATACACAAGATGACACAACCCAGAAACTACAGCTATGGACATATCCAAAGTAAAATGTGCTTACAAGATTGTAAACAGGGAACCAGAGACATCAATTGGCAAATGAGGACAACTACAAACAAAAAGAGGGAAAAGATTGTGTAATTACAGAACCCCTAAATGGTGAGGAAGTTAAGAGAGTTGCAAGATAGAATGGACTATTCTAAACTCAGGGAGAAAATTATAAATCATAGGGTAACCTCAAATAAAAATGATAAACCTTCACATCACAATAAAAAAGAGGACAAGTACAAATATTCAGCATATACTAAAACAACAGCAACAAAGGAAATGAACACATGATTCATAAACATAATGAGCTCAGCACAGAAAATAATATGGAACAAAGAAACCAGGGACACCATGAAAAAAC
>NW_006921590.1:13325449-13329698 GCF_000298275.1 Orycteropus afer afer | reverse complement strand
TACTCAGTTGCCCCCAGTAGATTCCACCATGGAGTTGATTACCAGTTTCATCATGGGGAATACTACATCCAGCTGCCCAGCCACTCAACCAGGCCTAGCCAAGTTGACATACAAACACAAGCATCACAAGTAGTAACCTCGTTACATGGAATAAACCCACCGGAACCATCTGGAGTAACTTGGTATAGAAGTAAAGTCAAAACTTTTTTTTTTTTTTAAGCTTTCTATTGTGATTTGAGTGAAAGTTTAACAGAGCACTTTGGTTTTCCACTCAACAATTTATACACATTTTTTCCGTGACACTGACTGCAGTCCCTACAATGTAACAATATTTTTCATAATTCCTCCCAGTGTTTACTGTTTCCATTTGTCCTTCTTTCCTATGTTTGGTGCCTCTGAGCTTTATCCATGGGCAAATGTTGAACTTTTGATCTCATATGGCTGGTTGTTCTAAGAAGTACATACTTCTCTGGTATTATTGTTCACCTTATAAGCCTGTCTATTGTTTGGCTGAAGGTTAAGCCACAGAGATGAGTTCAGTTCAAGACTTTAAGGGTGTTTAAGGGCCATACTTTCAGGAGTTGTGAAAGTGTCTATAACACCACTAATCCTTGTCATTTTTATTATTTTGAATTTTGTTCCACATTTTACTCCCACTCTGTCTAGGACTTTATATTGTGATCCTTAAATACTGATACATGCATAATACTGACCTCTGTAATTACTTTATGCTACTCTAATATTTCTTAGTGAAGTTGCAATGTTTTAAATGCACCCATCCTAAGGAAGTAAGTTATAGGACATCAATATGAACTTTTATTCTCTCTATACTAGATAGCTACATTGCATTTTGTGAAATTTAAGCTAGTTTAAAATATAAATAGTATATGACCTCTATAATCACTATTTATAAAGAATATTTTATAAATTAAAATTTATAAATATACAGACTTCATAGTCCAACTTAATACTTTTCCTTAATATTACCTGACACATACTATTCACCTCTGGGAAATGAGTTCAATTTTAATGATATTGGCAGTAATCATTGTATTAACTATTGATTTAACATAGTGTATAAAGTTAAATGCAATGCTGTCTTTATTTATAAACAGTTATTTTCTATATTGCTAATTGGATTAGATTGTAAGTATCGACCTAGTTAAATATATATTTTAAATGTGCATTCCACTGACTTTTTAAGACCATTTTGCTTTATGAAGTGTCCCTAGAATATGTTCTGCTTGGAGAGTTAACTTTACCAGACTATATATGATGGGATATTTTGTTTTGTTTTGTTTTGTTTTTTAAATCAGTCTTCATTGTTTTTAAATCTGTAAGCTACTAAAGTCACTTTTAAAAAATTAAGACACTAATAAAATGTTGTTGTTGTTAGGTGCCGTTAAGTCATCTCCAACACATAGCAACCCCACGCACAGCAGAACAAAACACTGCCCAGTCCTGCACCAGCTCCCTGATCCCTGCTATACTTGAGCCCATCACCACTGTCACTGTGTCAATCCATCTCATTGAGGGCCTTGACCTCTTTCATCGACCCTCCACCTTACCAAGCATGACATCTTTCTCTAGGGAATGGTCCCTTCTGACAACATGACCAAAGTATGTAAGATGAAGTGTGGCCATTCTTGCTTCCAAGGAGCATTCTGGCTGCACTTTCTCCAGGATTTGTTAGTTGTTTTAGCAGTCCATGGCACTATCAGCATTCTTTGCCAGCACCCCAACTCAAAAGCATCAATTCTTCTTCAGTTTTCCTTATTCCCTGTACAGCTCTCACATGCATGTGAGACAACTGAAAATACCATGGCTTGTGTCAGGCACACCTTAGTCCTCAAGGAGACATCTTTGCAGCCAATTTGCCCAGTGTTATACATCATTTGCTTGCTGAAAGTGAGGATGACTTAAGGCACCAACTGATGAAGGTTGAAGAATACAGTCTGCAGTATGGATTACGTCTCAATGTAAAGAAAACAAAAATCCTCACAACTGGACCAATGAGCAGCATCACAATAAATGGAGAGAAGATTGAGGTTGTCAAAGAATTCACGTTGCTTGGTTCTACAATCGATGCCAATGGAAGCAGCAGTCAGGACATTAGATGACGTGTAGCATTGGGAAACTCAACTGCGAAGGAACTGTTTCAAGTGCTGAGAAGCAAGGATATCTCCTTGAGGACTAAGGTGCGCCTGACACAAGCCATATTTCCAATTTCCTCCTATGCATGTGAGAGCTGGACAATGAATAAGGAAGACTGAAGAAGAATTGATGCTTTTGAGTTGTGGTGCTGGCAAAAAATGCTGAAAGTACCATGGACTGCTAAAGGAACTAACAGATCTGTCCTGGAGGAAGTGCAGCCAGAATGCTCCTTGGAAGCAAGAATGGCCAGACTTCGTCTCACCTATTTTGGTCATGTTGTAAGAAGGGACCATTCCCTGGAGAAGGATGTCATGCTTGGTAGGGTGGAGGGTCGACGAAAGAGGGGGAGGCCTTCAGCGAGATGGATTGACATGGTGGCTGCGATGATGGGCTCAAGTATAGCAGGGATTGTGGGGCTGGCACGGAATCGGGCAGTGTTTCATTCTGCTGTGCATGGGGTCGCTATGAGTTGGAAATGACTCGACGGCACTTAACAACAACAACATACATCATCTGATGTCCTGACTGCTGCTTCCATTGGCATCAATTGTGGAACCAAGCAATGTGAAATCTTTGAAAATTTCAATCTTTTCTCCATTTATCGTGACACTGCTTATTGGTCCAGTTGTGAGGATTTTTCTTTTCTTTATATTAAGATGTAATCCATAGTGCAGACTGTATTCTTCAATCTTCATCAGTTAGTGCTTCAAGTCATCCTCATTTTCAGCAAGCAAAGTTGTGTTGTCACCGTAACGCTGGTTGTTAATGATTCTTCTTCCAACCCTGATGCCACGTTCTCCTTCATGTAGTCCAGCTTCTCAGATTATTTGCTCAGCATATAGACTGAATAAGTATGGTGAAAGAACACAATCCTGACATACTCCCTTCTTGATTTTAAACCATGCAGTGTCCCCTTTTCCTGTTAGAATGACAGCCTCCTGGTCTACATACAGGTTCCTCATGAGTACAATCAAGGGTTCTGGAATTCCCATTGTTCTCAAATGTTACTACTTGCAAAATATCAATTAGTGAATAATAGTTCGTAATGGATGCTCTAAAAAAAGATAATTAAAGACTATAAAAATATTTAATGAAGGATTAAAATGTCCGTCATTAGTAATTTAAGCCTTTTAAAAATTATACTTTTTAAGAAACTCAAAGAAAATCAACCTGTATCTACCCCTATGGCTTATAGAATCACTCTATGATACCAGTCATTTAAGTATCATTGGCAATTGTCAAATTCATTTGGGGGGGAAAAAAAAAAAGGCTTCTTCCAACTCTCTCCCATAGAGAAACACCTCCACTCATTCTCCTCTTTCACCATCACACTCACATGAGTCACACAAGTCTACAGATCACAGTGCCCTAGCCCTGACATTAGTGTTAGGAACATAATCCAGGTGCTAAAAAATCATGGTGACTTGTTCCAAACAAAGATACATGACTCACACTTAGTCAGCTTTTTGTGAAATTCAATGTCTAGATGCAGAGACTGAGACAATTTTTTTTTCCCTAAAGTTCACATTGTAATACCAGTTCTGTACTGTGAATAGTCACTGTTTCCCACAGAGTTCAGAAATCCTGTTGTAATCTGAGAAAATGTGACTGTGATAGCAAGTTTTCAATATGGCTCCCAATGACCTTTGTTATATAGCGGCTTTCCACAATAATAGGGCTAATCTGTGCAATAAGCTGAGACTGCTTTTCAAGAGTCAATATCAACTTGTCATTGGAATTAGAAATACCATTTGACCCAGCTATTCCATTACTAGATATATACCCTAAAGAAGTGAGAACCATGACAAGAACAGATATATGCACACCCATGTTCATCGCAGTACTATTTACAATAGCTAAAAGATGGAAAAAACCTAGGTGTCCATCAACTTAGGAATGGATAACCAAACTATGGTACATACACACAGTGGAATATTATGCATTGCTAAAGAATAATGTAGAATCTGCAAAACACCGCATAATGCAGATGAACTTAAAGGACATTACGCTGAGTGAAATAAGTCAATCACAAAAGGACAAATATTGTATTAGTCCATTATTGTAAAAGTTAAGGAAAGGTTTATCTACAGAAGGA
>NW_006921590.1:13311511-13325239 GCF_000298275.1 Orycteropus afer afer | reverse complement strand
AAGTTTATGTGAATGATCAGAATTCCCAGGTGTATAGTAGAGCTGACAAGGGGCAAGGTTGTGGTCACTGCTTGGTCACAGGCAGCTACCCAGAGAGACAGAGTAGTTGAACGTGTGGGCTTGGTACCATAGTCGCAGGGGTCATCAAGCTCAATTGGTATAACATACTACACAAAACATTGTTCTACCTCCTACCTTGGCAAGTAGCGACTGGGATCTTAAAAGCTAGCAAGCTGCCATCTAGATGCAATGTTGGATCTCTCCTCATCCAGAACAAAGAAGAATGAAGAAAACCAAAATTAATGGAAACAATTAGTCCTAGTGACTGGTACACCATCTGATCTACAGGCTATACAACTATGAGACCTGAAGAACTAGATGGTGCTTGGCTTCCACTGTCATCCACTTGAAAGGCGATCTATGAAGGAGATACTTGATAGAGAGGGAGAACAATGTGGAAAAAAACTCAAAATCATTGGAGGAAAAAAAGGTAGGGACCAGGTTTGCTTGTCCGATAGAGCCTGGTGGAACCACTGAGACCATGGCCCCTAGCTGTTCTTCAGGTCTGGAATCGAACCCACACCTGTGGTTTCCAGCCAAACAAAAGACAGACATAGGAGTTGAACATTTACCTCAAGTAGATACACTCCTTGGAGAGAACAATCATGGGAGAATGAAGGGCTGCTTATGCACAGGGAGACAGCTCAGGGGACAGGAGCCCATGGAGGGATCGACACTGGGAAGAGGTAACTGTGGGGAGGAGGTGGGAGGGGAGCTGTTGCATTGTGGTAAACTGTGGTCAATGTCATGAGACAAAGTGTATATGAACTGCTGTATGGAAAGTGAATTTGCTCTGTAAATCTTCACCCAAATCACAATTAAAAAAAAAAAAAAAAAAAGTCAATATCAACTTGCCAGCCATGTGTGTGAACCACCTTGTAAGTTTCATTCTATCCCTTTTACTTTTCCTGTGTTGAAAAGTCAACTACTGGTTGAATACTTTTAAGATTTTCTTTTCTCCTTTCATTTTTAGTATTTTTATAAAGTATGACTGTGCTTGCTTTTTGTTGAATTTATTCTACTGGTTTATTTTGAAGTTGTGGTTTGACATCCTTGTCAATAGCAGAAAATTCTCAGGCAATATTTTTTTTGGCTATTACTTCTGTCCCAGGCTGTCTCACGTCTTCTTCTGGGACTATGTTAATATTATCTAAGACATTTTCATGATTATGTTTTTCATGATTTTTTTTCTGTATTTTCATGTTTTTTTTTCTCCCGTACTTCATTCCAGATATTTCTACTAAATTGTATTCCAGTTCACAAATCCCCTCCTCAGCTGTGGCTCATGTGCTTGCTATTAAAGACAATTGTTAAGGTCTTAATTTAGAGTGTGTATTTCAGTTCTCAGATTTGATTTTGACTTATTTTTATTCATTTTGTACCTTTGATGAAATTCTCCATCATGTCATTTATTTTTGTCAACATATTAATCTGAGTATTTTGTGGTTCTTCTTTTTCTCTTGGATTTGGTCATTTTTCCTAATATTCTCAAATTTTTGTTACATGATAGATACAATGTATAAAAACTTATAGGGCTCTAGAAGATATCTGTCCCCTCCAGAAAAGATTCATTTTCTTCTAACCTTAGACTACAAATGGGAAGATTACTTTGATTCAATTAAACAGTGAGATGATTTGAGGGTGAGCTTTGGCCCTTATTCCTTGGGTGTCAGTCTAGTGTTTAGGGGTCTTAGGTGAAAAACAGGGGACCTCCTAGAGTTTCTCCTCCATACCATGAACTTCAGTGTTCATCTCCCTAACCCTGTGAGTCTGCCAGAAATTCTTCTTGGATTTTTAACTTCTTTGCACATACATTCTTTTCAATCCCTGGGAACCTTACCCCTGCACACATTTAAAAAAAAAAAGTAACCCCTCCTTGGGTTTCCGGGTGGTATCTCTACAGAAGTAGACTGTTGCCCAATCATCCTTCCAAGGAGTGCCTGGTGAGTTTGAATTGTTAGCCTTCTGGTTAGCAGTCAAATGACTTAGGCACTCCAACACAAGAGAAATATCACAAGGAATAAAAGCTGGTTAATATATATATATATATATATATATATATATATATACACACACACACACACATACACACACATACACACACACACATATATGGTGTCTTTTTCATTTCTTCTTCTTTGGCATCTCAGTTCCAAAAGTCCTACTTTCCTTTATCATGTTCACACTTCAACAGCTTTTTGTTTTCCTTCTTTCACTTATGTAGCTTTCATAGTTTTGCTCAATAGAGTTGGCTTGATACATACTACTGACCACTCTATCATAGTCAGAATTGGATGTTCTCTTTGACTTTTTAATTTACATATTTCTGTTGTTTTTCCATAAGTACGTATTCAGAAATTAACTGTAATCAGTTACTAATGGAAAGTAAAAGTTTTAATACTCTAGATTAAAAGGTTAGGAGCTCTGGCAGTGTAGTGGTTAAGGCATTTAGCTGCTAACCAAAAGGTTGGTGGTTTGAACCCACCTGCCACTCCACAGGAGAAAGAGGTGGTAGTCTGTTTCCATAAAGATTTAAAGCCTTGGAAACCCTATGGGAATCATTACAAATTGGAATTGACTCAACTGCTGTGATTTTGGGTTTTTTGATAAATTAAAAAGCTAAGGAACAGACACATAAATTGTGTGCAGAATGATGACAAAATGATAATAATTTAAACAATCATATAGGGGAAAAAAAAAGTAAGCAAAGAACTCCCAGTATTAGGATTTGGCAAGTTTATATAGTAAGTGTAAAGGGTATGTTTAAGTTTAAAGAAAGAGAAAAGATTAGCACTGGTTTCACACTTAGAAGGAAGAAGACAATAGTACTCTCAACTTGGTATTGGCTCAACTAGTGATACTTGTATCAAAGACAAATTAAGTGTGGTTTGTAAAAGGTTATTCAATGGACATAGCTTCAGGATAATTAATGATCTCATACTTAACACACTATGAGAAAGAAAGCTCTGAGTCTTTTCTAAAGAGGAGATAATTGATGAGCCTTTGTGTGTATAAACTTTCAGGTGTAAAGGAGAAGGTGATAAAGCCTTTTGACCAAGACTGAATGACTGAATTAAATACAGTACTTGCTGAATTAAACTGGCTTTTTCACATACCTATCTGGGACTCTCTTCTCCCTAGCTACATTCAACACCATCAACTCCGACTTTTCACAGGCACTTGGAACTTGGCTCCTTAATTTCTAGCAGCCATGGGAACTACAGGAGTGATTTCTCTTTGTGGTCAAGCCAGAGCCAGGATGTGAAAAAAATGCCCTATAACGAAGGGAATCTTGACACATTTGTCATTTTGTTCAAAGTGTTGTTGTTGTTGTTGTTATGTGCTGTCGAGTCGGCCCCGACTCATAGTGACCCCTCCTTGGGTTTCCGAGGCAGTATCACTATGAAGTAGGATTGCCCAACCTAAGAAATATTACTTTGTGATAAGGATGCAATAAAGAATTGTTTTGAGGGGGTCTTTGAGCCAACCTTATTTAAAGTTTCCCAGACAACTTAAAACTCAGAACGAAGACTGGGCAATATGCTTCCGTAGTGATACTGCCTCGGAAACCCAAGGAGGGGTCGTTATGAGTCGGATCTGACTCCATGACACATAACAACAACAGACACCTTGAAAAGGTTTAGCCAGGTTGTTTTGGGAAAGGAGCTACTGGCACAAGAGTGATTATCCTAATTTCTAAGATATCTGGTTAAAGCTGTTTCATATCAACCAGTGTTGTTTTATGATTCCTCTTGAGGAATATGTAACTATTATTGAAAACTGTAATCAGTCTCTGAAATCAATCACTGTAAGCCTCTGTAATCAATAATCCAATAGACACACATTCCCCATGCCTAACTCATCCTTCCTGTGACTCAACAAAAGATTAATCAATCAAATGATGGTATTATACTTTCTTTGTTCCTGAACTATATGTGTTTTTGTTAAAAAGCTCTTTAGTTGCAGTCATCAGTCCTTACTTACGTGGGCTGGCATCTCTCTGAATTCAAATCTACCTTTTTTTTTTTTTTTTTTCCCTAAATAAATCCCCCTAATATCATTTTAAGGACCGTGTAGCATTTTTTTTTTTCTGCTACAACACAAGGAATAGATATTGCAAATGAGAGAGAAGCTAGGTTTTTTGGTAAAATCGAATTTCAAGTGTTTGTAAACAAGAATATAAGTTTATCTCAAAGAAAACATTGCTTTGCCATTTTAAAATTCTTCCTATAGACACCTAACCCAAGTCATGGTGCTTTCGATTGCCTCCTAAGGACATGAAAGCTGGACAATGAATAAGGAAGACCAAAGAAGAGTTGATGCTTTTCAGCTATGGTGTTGGTGAAGGCTACTGAAAACATCATGGACTGCCAAAAGAATAAACAAATCTGCCCTGGAGGAAGTGCAGCCAGCATGCTCCTTGGAAGCAAAAATGGCCAGACTTCATCTCATCTATTTTGGTCATGAGGAGCTCTGGTAGCATAGTGCTTAAGGCACTTGACTGCTAACCAGAAGGCTGGCAGTTCAAACCAACCAGCCACTCCTCAGAAGGAAGGTAGGGCAATCTAACTTCCATAGTGATACTGCCTCAGAAACCCGAGGAGGGGTCGCTATGAGTCGGGGCTGACTCGACAGCAAACAACATCAACAACAACATTTTGGTCATGCTGTCAGAAGGGACCATTCCTTGGAGCAGAATAGCATGCTTGGTAAAGTGGAGGGTCAACAAAAAAGAGGAAGGCCCTGAGCAAGATGGATTGACACAGGGGCTGTAATGATTAGCTCAAGCATACCAAGGATTGTGAGTGTAGCACAGGACCAGGCAATGTTTTGTTCTGTTGTACATAGAGTCGCTATGAGTCAGAGCCGACTCGACGGCATCTAACAACAGCAGACTTTTTATATATTTGTGTTTCCTTGTATTTTATGATAACACACAATTTGAACAAACTGCCACTTACTTGTATTCTTATTATTACAAAAGATGTGCATGATAGCCATGTATGGCAATAAAATGCACATTTTAAAAATAAGGAAATAATTGAACAATAACCTTCCCTTGGTTTCACCTAGGAGAACTTAACTCATCATTAACTTCCTTGTCGTAAGTTAGATTTCACCATTTCTTTTAAAGAAAAACTGGTTGTTTTAAAATTAAACATATTGCCTTACTGCTTCATGTTAACTGTAAGGAAAGACAGATTAGGAAATTCCTTGTTGACTGAAGTTGCTGTACATTTCCATAATTCTGTCTTCTGCAGGGGCTCTGGTTAAGGCATTTGGCTGCTAACCTTTAAAAGTCGGAAGTTTGACATGGGTATACAGGTGGATAGATGAGTGGACAGGCTGAACTGTTAGGTATGTCTTTGAAGCAGGGTGTGTACCCAAGACCATGTATAGGGTTGGCAGACAATGGTCCTATAAGTGTATTTGTATGATCTGTAAGAATTCCCAGGTGTATAGCAGAGCTGACAAGGGACCACTTCTTGGTCACAGCCAGCTACCCAGAGGAAGTGAGTAGTTGAACTAGTAGGTTCAGGACCATAGTTACTGGGGACATCAAGCTCAATTGGCATAACAGACTGCACAAAACATTGTTCCACCTTCTACTTTGGTGAGTAGTGACTGGGATCTTAAAAGCTTGCAAGCAGCCATCTAGATGCAAAGATGGGTCTCTCCTAGTCCAGAGCAAAGAAGAATGAAGAAAACCAAAGATTCATGCAAACAATTAGTCCTAGCAACTAGCGCACCATGCGATCCACAGCCTATACAACTAAGAGACCAGAAAAACTAGATGGTGCTCGGCTACCATTGTCAACCACTTGGATGGGGATCTATGTAGGAGATCCTGGATAGAGAGGGAGAACAATGTGGAACAAAACTCAAAATCATTTCGGGGAAAAATAAAAGGGGGCACCAGGTTTGCTGGTCTGACAGACCCTGGTGGAACCACTGAGACTAAGGCCCCTAGCTGCCCTTCAGGTCTGGAATTGAACCCACACCTGTGGCTTCCAGCCAAACAAAAGACAGGCATATGAGTTGAACATTTACCTGAGGTAGATACACTCCTTGGAGAGAACAATCGTGGGAGAAAGAAGGGCTGTTTATGCATAGGGAGACAACTCAGGGGGCAGGAGTACATGGAAGGATGGACACAGAGAAGAGGTAACTATGGAGAGGAAGTGGGAGGGGAGCTGTTGCATTGGGGTAAATTGTAGTCGATGTCATGAGACAAAGTGTATGTGAACTGTTGTATGGAAATTGAATTTGCTCTGTAAGTTTTCACCCAAATCACAATTAAAAAAAAAAAAAAAAGTCAACAGCTTGAACCCACCAGCCCACTCTGTGGGAACAAGATGAGGCAGTTTGCTTCTGTGAAGATTTACTGACTTGGCAACCCTATGGCCTGTTCTATTTTTTGTCCTATAGGGTCACTATGAGTAAGAATCAACTCGATGGCAGCTGGTTTGTTTCTTTAAGGAGCTCTGATGGCACGGTGCCTAAAGTATTTGATTGCTAACTAAATTGACTGCTAACCAGAAGGCTGGCGGTTCAAACCCACCAGCCACTCCTCGGAAGGGAAGATGGGGCAATCTACTTCCATAGTGATACTGCCTCAGAAACCCAAGGAGGGGTTGCTATGAGTTGGGTCCAACTCGACGGCACATAACAACAACAACAACAACCAAAAGATTGGCAGTTCAAACTCACAGCCACTCCACGAAAGGAAGACTGGGCAACCTACTTCTGTAAAGATTTACTGCCTTGGAAACCCAAAGGGTGTCACTGTGAGTCAGAATCGACTCGATGGCAATGACTTTGATTTTGTTTTGATCTTCTGTGTCATCTACCAAAATACACATTCTACACCATGTAAGTTTTTCCATATGTCATTATTGTTACACTTATCACTTGTCATTTACTAGATTTAACATGACTTGTCTTGCTTCTCTTCTGCTGTACTTGCAAATGCCAGATTTTCTTAGATTTGAGGTTTGGGAAAATGTAAAAAACATTATCCAGTCTCAACTTTATTTTTGCCACTTTATGATATGACATTTTTGCTTTTGCTTTCTTCATTCTTATCACTTTGTTTCATCAAGCTATAATTGTCTTCCTAATGTAGACTACACTTTTCAGATCAGGGTAATGTGTAGGAGGAAATGCAGAAGTTATAAATAACATGATTTGAATGTTTTATTCAATGCAAATACAAATAGGCAGCATCATTAACAAAAGTGATCGACAATACTGCTGAATACAAAAGCTTTCTAAAAAAAGGAATTAACAAGAAACAAAATAGTAAGTAAGTAGTTCTAGGACATATTCAAAGGTTAATGTTTCATATAGTGTGAGAATTGGCCTTACTGACTTCAAGTTTAGTATTACTAAAACTTTTTATGATGTACATTAAACAAGGGAAAGAAGAATGAAACTACATACTGTATCTAATGATTACATGGAGGAACTATGGGTGAAAAATCCTGGGAGACATGTCTTACTGTTTGTTATCCTCACTGCTTAGATGGGAACATTGAAGTTTAAAATGTTCAACACATTTCCTGGTATAGCAGAGCTTTTTGAAGGCAGAGTTTTGACTTAAATGTGGTATGGCTAACTGTAAGGACAAAAAGTAAAGAGAATATGTAGCTAACCAACGATATGCATATATATGACTATAGCAGAATTTATTAATTATACTTTAAATAGTAAACAGAAAAAACATTGGAGATCCATGAAGAGAGTCTTAAAACAATTAATAGAAATATTTAATACTATGAGTGCCTATTACATGCAGAAACTCTTAAGATTTTGCATGCCCTGATTTATTTAATCATCAAAGAGACCTTACGGAATAGCTAAATTTTTTTTTTCCCATTTCACAGGTGTATCAGGAGGTCACAGAAAAGTCAAGATCATACACTTAAAGTTGTCAAAGAGGGAACTGGAATGGCCATAATCCAAGACCTAACTATTATATAATACAGTCCCAAAAGAACTTACATATCATTTTGATTAAGAAATAAATACAGAACAGGTCAATTCATTTTTATCAAATTTTAGCAGTAGAATAGTGATACCGTCAAACTGATAAAAGATGTTTAAATTATACATTTTGCTTCCTCTTTGTTTTAATCTTAACATTTAAATAATATCCAAACATTATTTTTCTACTTTTTGGCCATAAGAAAGATTTTACTTAGATGTGAAAAAGAAAGTGGAAGAAGTTGATATTCTGATAAAAGACATATAAATATCAGTAGATTTGATTTAGATAATTTTGGCAAAACTGATTTGCTTTCTCACTTCCCATTGAACATAAATTAAAAAAAAATAAAATAAAAGTCTGTTGCTTTCTGGGAAAACACACATGTACACAACACATGAAGAACAACCAAAAATGGAGTACATCAGACAAATTGAGATATGAACAGAGCTTTACAAATTTTACTTAAATGTTCTATTGATGACTTTTATACCAATAGTCTCTCTTTCCTTTTTGAGCAAAATTGGCAATCTGGAGGATTCAAGCAGATTGTTTACCTTCTTTTCAAGTGTGTGTGTGTGTGTGTGTGTGTGTGTGTGTTAATCTATAAAATAACCACTTAATTACCAACATCTTACAGTGGTAATAGAAGAACTAACTGAATTAAAATTTAATATATAAGAAAACTTGTGGCAGGGCCTATAAATAAGCTTTACTGAATCCATTGTTTCTTACTTCTGACACTGGTCTTGTAAAAACATCTTTGGAAAAACTTGGTTGAGCATTTCCTGGGCAGAGTTCAGGTTCAGGGATATCTCATTCACCTCAGAAGCAAGTGAATGGATTTTTCACAGAGATGAAAGAAAATACAAATCAGACTCCTGTTGCCATGCAAGAAAGTGTTCCTTGGTGAGGTCAGCAACAACAAGATTTTTGGGGCCCTGAATTACTTGTTACACATGACAATTTTCTTTCCCTAATTATAAGCAATCAAATGAGTGATCAGCAGTTTCCAAAATTTATAAGCTAGCAAAACCAAGGAGAGAGTAGAGTGAATCCCTGTCCTTTAAAGTTGAAACAGATCCGAGAGAATCAGGTGATGGTGCAGTAATGGAATATCAGGGAATCTTTGTTGCCACTTTAGAGTTGCACTTGCAGATTCCAAGGTGATCCCCACTTTATGAGACTATAAATGTTAAGTGTTTCAGTCTTCAATATGGCCACCTGGAGTCATTGGCAATGGTATTATAGCAGAGAATTACAGGCCATAAAAGCATCCTGCTTCTCAGATTCATTCAGTCAGGCAATAATATTTACTCAAGGCACACTGTGAACAAAACACTGTGCTACATTTATATATATCTTGGGAGAGTTACAAAAAGAAGAGCAGATATGACACATTCCCTTGAAAAGCTTAAAGTTACAAAACAGAAAGCTTCTTATAGACATGTCACAAATGCTCCCATTCATGTTTAGTCTTGTACATATAAATTGAATAAGCTGTTAAAATAAATAGTGGAAGCTAATTAAACACACTGGCATACACAGTAGGAGATGATTCAACTGTAGAGCCTAACAATACTTTGAAGATATTCATAATTAGTAAGAGTAATTTATAATTCAGTTATTAATACTTTACAAAAGTCCTGTAGTCTATATTTGGTGTTATGTTGTTTATATTAGTATATTTTTGTAATAAAGTTGGCTTGGGAACGAAAAGATACAATCTTGAAGTATATGGAAACAATTTATTTTTGTTCTGTCCACTGGTAAAATTTATTGTAGTTTTCCAAATCTATTTTTCATTTGTATTCCTGAAATAGCTTTATTTCCTTGATTTATTTTTGACAACTCTGATTTAAAAATAAAGAAATGAAGTTACTGCCAATCTAACCACCATCCTCCTAAGTGCACTCATTTACTTGGCTCCCTTTATGATTTAATCATTAATACAGCAATCTTTTTTTTTTTTTTTTCATTTTTCGCTTACCTACGCAATAGTGCAAGCACACACATAAAAGTCAACTTAGGATGTATGTGGGGATTATAAAGCAATTATATGTTTAGTCTTATTACTGAGAGGTTATAAGTATAAACATTTATTTTAGATAAATTGTTTACCTAAGTAATAAGACATAGCTAATTTCTGATCTTAATTAATTTGGAGATATCTTGAAAAATTGCATTATCCTTAACTAAATTCAATTATAATTCAATTAATGGCCTTATATTCAGAATTATATTTTGTGATGTTAAGATTTCTTGAATGAAAAAAAGAAAATACAGGAGGAGGAAATACAGGAGCTAATTTCATACTTTTTATTTCAGCTGATCCCTATGAATGTGTTTCTGTGGAAAGCAACACAGGGAGTCATTGAGGGTAATTACACTGTTGTGTTCTATAATCACTTAGAGACCTCCATTAATAATCAGTAAGATGCATCACCAAATGTTACATATCATGCTTTACTCTGATGTCTTATGTAGGTAACATTAATAGAGATAATTATTTTCTATTTCAGAAAGCATGAAAAAATAACAAAACTTGTATAATAGTCCTATGCTTCTGTCTCTGAAGCAACAGAAGTGTCCAGGTAAATTAATAATCTGAAAAGTCTAATTAGAATTATCATCAACAAACATAAGGGTATGATCTTTTAATCAAAGATCCCATGAAGCTATATGAGAAAAAAACGTGTCTTCCAAAATACCTTATCAAGAAATATGGTTTGGGTCAAGAAAAGATATGGTTCTTGACTTCAAGGAGCCCACAGTCCACTGTAATGAAAACAGATGTGGATGAATATAAAATTGATGCAAACAGGATGTCTCTGCAGTTTTATTACTGAAGTTTTTCAGAAAGTCACGCTTGTTGATGCAAAAACCTACCCCACTGTCTTCCTTCTGTCCCATTCATGTTCTATGCTTTAGTCATTCCAAACTTGATCATGTTCCTTCACACCTCTACATCTATGCACTTGGAACCAAAAAAAAAAAAAAAAAAACCTCACTGCCACTATCAATTCTGACTCATAGCAACTCCCAATGGGTTTCCAAGGCTGTAAATCTTTATGGAAGCAGATTGCCCCATCTTTTGTTCCACAAATCAGCTGGTGGATTCAAACCATGGAGCTTTTGGTTACCGGCCTTAAACCCTACACCACCAGAGCTTCTTAACAGCAGAACAATATTACCAAAGGTCTTTGTTCTTTGTAGATCTTCCATAAATCATAGGTATTAATTAAGCTCAATGACTAGAGTTGTTGCAATGATGTAAGAATATGGACAGTGGTTAGCACAGTGTCTGGTAAACAGCAAATTCTCAAACAAATATGAAAATACAGAAATAGTAAAATGTCCTTATTCAAACTGAGTGACAGTAAAATATTTAATATTCAGTACTAGTAATGACTAAGCAGCCTATGTTTACCCACTGTCTATCAGCCATTCTGGATCAGTTAATTACCTTACGTGTGTATTTCATGGCTGGGAAAACCAATGTTTCTGGAGTACTACAAAAACCTGAGGATACATTTAGTCACACCTACAAAGTGGGAGACTGGCTAAGAAGGCCAGACTGAAAAGAATTCAGTCTCACCTTGGGTATAACTCTCATTCCCAGAAATTTTAACAAAGTAGGAGACCCTTAGGAGCTCTGGTAGCACAGTGCATAAGGCAATTGACTGCTAACCAGAAGGCTGGTGGTTCAAACCCACCAGCCACTCCTCAGAAAGAAGGTTGGGCAATCTACTTGCACAGTGACACCACCTCAGAAAACCAAGGAGGAGTCGCTATGAGTCGAGGGCCAATTCAACAACACATAACAACAACAACATGAGACCCTTCCTCAAACTTCTGGTTGAGTGGCATTTAAAGCAATTGGTAACTGACCCAGAATAGCTGGAAAGTGATACTGACCTAATTGTAGCTAATAAGCAGCACCTGGGGGATACTCTAGGACTAGAGGAAAAAAGATGGCAATAGCATCCAGAACAGAAGGGACTGAAGACGAATTTACATGATAAGTTAACTTTTACCCCATTTCATTAAGTCATAAAATGTGCAAGTGGGCAAAATGTGGTCCTTAAATTCAAAGATTTATTTACTGGGGGGCGGGGACTGATTATTTCACTAGGCACTGTACTGCCAATAAGGATAAAATGAAGACCAAAATAAACATGGTCCCTACCCTAAAAAGACAAACGTTTTTTAGCTTCTTAATAATTAAAAATACAATGGTATTTCCTTGCTGTCCAGAAAGACAAAGAAATGAACAAAGGAGATATAAAATGCTGGAAGGTAAATTATTTATTCAATGTGTATAAAAAGCTGCCATTAAAGAGTGCCAAAATATGATCTTGACCATATCACACCTGAATTTATAAACCACCTGAAAGAATAGATTTCATGCATTAAATGCCAAAGACTGAAGCAAGATGATATGTGGGAGACATAAAGATCATATATGATGCCTTAGAAAGTATGTTCCCAGAGGCCCGGAAGAAAGCAAAAGATCATTCAAAAGACAAGAAAAGAAGAAAAGTCCAAAATGGATGCCAAAAGAGACTAAACTTGCTCTTGAAAGGGGAGTAGCTAAAGTGAATGGAAGAAATGATGAAATAAAATAGCCAAACAAAGATTTCAAAGGGTGGCTTGAGAAGAAAAGGTAAAGTATTATAATGTAAAATGTAATTTGCAAAGACCTGGAGTTAGAAAACCAAAGGGAAAAACACACTCGGCATTTCTCAAGCTGAAAGAACTGAAGAAAAAATACAAGCATCAAATTACAATACTCACAGCAACCAATTCATACTTGTCAATATTACAGCAAATGTCAATGGATTCAATGCACCACTCAAGAAATGGACAGTTGCAGATTGGATGAGAAAACATAACCCATCAATATGCTGTCTACAAGAGACACACCTGAGAGCCAAAGACAAAAATAGGCTAAAAGTCAAAGATTGGAAAAAGATTTATCAAGCAAATGGCAACCATAAAAGAGCAGGAGTGGCAATATTAATTCTGATCAAATTGACCTTAAGACAAAAATCACCATGAGATAAGGAAGGACATTATATAATGACTAAAGGATGAACTGAACAAGAACATATAACCATAATAAATATCTATGGACCCAATGAAAGTATCCCAAAATACATAAATCAGACTTTAACAGAATTGGTAAGGCAAATAGATGATTCAACATTCATAGTACGAGACTTTAAAACACCACTTTCAATGAAAGATAAAACAACTGCAAAGAAACTCAACAGACTCAGAAAAGCTAAATAACACAATCCACCAACTTTAACTTATGGACATCTACAGAGCACTTCACCCAACAACAGCACAATATACATTCTTTACCAGTGCACAAGGAACATTCTCCAGGATAGATCAAATGTTAGGCCATAAAGCAAGTCTTAATAAAATTAAAAACATTGAAATACTGCAAAGCATCTTCTCAGACCACAATGCTATCAAATTAGAAATCAACAATAGGAAGATCAATGGAAAAAGAGCAAACACATGGTAACTGAACAACACCCTCCTTAAGAACGAATGGGTAAATAAAAAATGAAATTAAAGAATTCCTTGAATTAAATGAGAATGAAAACATGACATAACAAAATCTTTGGGACACAGCAAAAGCAGTGATCAGAGGCCAATTTATAGCA
>NW_006921590.1:13304861-13310418 GCF_000298275.1 Orycteropus afer afer | reverse complement strand
TCAACATAATAAAGGGCATCTATGCAAAACCAACAGCCAACATTATTCTCAATGGAGAAAAACTGAAACCATTCCTCTTGAGAACAGGAACCAGACAAAGATGCCCACTATCACCACTTCTATTCAACATTGTACTGGAAGTCCTAGCCAGGACCATAAGACAAGAAAGGGAAATCAAAGGCATTCAAATTGGTAAGGAAGAAATAAAACTATCCTGATTTGCTGATAATGTGATCCTTGTGATAGTTGGAGCTGTGTGTCAACTTGACTGGACCACAATTCTGTGTGATTTAAGCAATTGTGATGTGGGTTATTTCCATGATGGGATTGGCTGTATATATTTTGAACAGGCAGTCTGTTGAAAGGGAGCTCCCCTATGGGTGTGGCCTGCTTCCAATATATTTATGGACTTCCTGGGAAAAAAGACACTCTTCTGTGGATCGGATCATGTTGTGCTGCCTACAACTGCCCATGAGAGAACAATCCACCATTCAGCTGGAGATCTTGAATTTGTCATTCGTTGGAGTCAATAGCCAGTATAATGTCTGCCAATCTTGAACTCATCAGCCCCTGCAGTTCTGTGAGTCGGAAAAAGCCTCCAGCTTGACATCTGATCCAAGAACTTGGGACTTGCCAGCTTCTATAAGTGTGTAAGCCATTTTCCTGAGATAAATTACTCTTTCTCCATATATATAGATATACATTTTACTGGTTTTGCTTCTCTAGAGAACCCAGCTTTAAGAATAGGGAGTCACCCAGTGAAGATATCTGTACAGATACCACCCATTGGAGATCTGTACAGTTACCAAGTTGATAAGGCATGGAATTTCAGTGGTTAAGTTTGTGTGTCAACTTGGCTGAGCCTGGTTGAGTGGCTGGGCAGCTGGATGTAGTATTCCCCATGATGAGACTGGTAATCAACTCTATGGTGGAATCTACTGTGAGTAGCTGAGTAACTGCTTTTGTATATGTGGTCTGCTTCCTATATATAAGAAACAGCTTTGGGAATGGTCTCTGGTTTATGGCACTCTTGAGCCCTGCATGTAGCCGTGTTGTTGCTCAGCAGTCTGCCATGCTCTGCCAACCTTGGGACTTTCAATGGACTTGAGTTAATGGCTTGCTATGTGGTTTGGTAACATCAGGACTGTGCTTGTCAGCCTCAGCAGTCAGCTGCTGTCTGAGTAAAGAAAAGCCTCCTGTTTCAGTGGGCTGGTAGTAGGAGGCAGAGCTGAAGCCTAAGGTTGAGGCTCTTTCACACAGCCCCTAGAGCCTGGCACTTTGAAGCTGGACTTAAAGCTGCCTAACTAGAGAATAAACTTCTGTTTGTTCAAGCCATCCCATTTATGGTATATTCTTGTCAGAGCAGTACTAGGTCACCAGAACAATCCTACATGTAGAAAACCCAAGACAACAAAAAACTACTAGAACTAATTGAGAGATTTAGCACAGTGGCAGGATACAAGATCAACATACAAAAATCAGTTGGATTCCTCTACACCAGCAAAGAGATTGCTGAAAAGGACATAAGGAAATCTGTACCATTTGCAATAACTACAAAAAAATAAAATACTTGGGAATAAATCTCACTAGGGACACAAAAGACCTGTACAAATAAAACTACAAATCACTACTCCAAGAAACCATAAGAGATCTACAGAAATGGAAGAACATTCCATGCTTGTGGATAGGAAGCTTGAACATCATGTATATGTCAATTCTATTTAAAGGAATCTATACATTTAATGTAATCCAAATCCAGATCCCATTAGCATTCTATAAGGATATGGAAAAACCAATCATTAACTTTATATGGAAAGGAAAGAAACTCTGGATAAACAAAGAATTATTGGAGAAGAACAACAAAGTAGGAGTTCTCTCACTCCTGGATCTCAAAACCTACTCTACAGCCACAGTAGTCAAAACAGCCTGGTATTGGTACAACAACAGACACAGACCAATAGAATTGAGAACCCAGAAATAGATCCATCGACCTATGGTCAGCTGATCTTAGACAAAGGGCAGAAATCTATTTAATGGGGAAGAGACAGTCTGTTTAAAAAATGATGCCAGCAAAACTGGATATCCATTTGCAGAAAAATGAAACAAGATCTGTACCTCACACCATACACAAAAACTTATTCCAGATGGATCAAAGACTTAAATATGAAACGTATAGTATACAGTTGCTCAAGGAAAATACAGGGGCAAATTGCTCTGGTGGTGTAGTGCCTAAGGCATTTGACTGCAAATTAGAAGGCTGGAGGTTCAAACCCACCAGCCACTCCTCGGAAGGAAGGATGGACTATCTACTTGCATAGTGATACCACCTCAGAAACCAAAGGAGGGGTCACTATGAGTCTGACTTGATGGCAGTGTGTTTGGTTTGGTTTGGTTAATATATGGCATAAATAGACTATCAACATAACCCAAAATGCACAACCATCAGAAGATAAACTATATGAATGGGACTTTCTGAAAAAAAGACTTCTCCAAAAGAGTCAAAAAAGAGCCTACAGACCAGGAAAAAAGTATCTGGCAATAACATATGACAAGGGACTTATCTCTAGAATTTATAGAAAACTTTAGCACCTCAATAACAAAAAGAAATATAATTAAAAAATGGGCAGAAGACATAGAAGGCACTTCACCAAAGAGGATATTCAGGTGGCCAACAAACATATGAAGAAATGCTCAGGATCATTAGACATTAGAGAGACGAAAATCAAAACAGCAATGAGATACCATATCACCCCAGCACTAGTAGCAAAGTTCAATGAGACAGAAAATAACACATGTTGGCAACAATGTGGAGAGATCAGGACTCTCATACACTGCTGGTGGGACTTTCAAATGATAAAACCACTGTGGAAAGCAGTATGGCAATTCCTTAAAAGTTGGAATTAGAAATACCATTTGATCTAGCAATTCCATTACTAGATATATATCCTAAAGAAGTGAGAGCCAGGACAAGAACAGATATATGCACACCCATGTGCACTGCAGCACTATTTATAATAGTCAAAAGATGGAAACAACCTAGGTGTCCGTCAATAGAAGAATGGATAACTATGGTACATACACATAATGAAATAGTACATAATACTAAAGAATAACATAGAATTGGCAAAACACTGCATAATGTGAATGAACTTAGAGGACAGCACGCTGAATGAAATAAATAAATCACAGAAGGACAAATATTGTATTAGTCTGTTATTGTAAAAAGTCAAGGAAAGGTTTATACATGAAAGGAAATTTTCTTTGTTGGTTACTAGGGGTGGGAGAGGAGGGGAGGGAACACTGTTAGACAGGTAGAGATAAGTACTGATTTGGGTAAAGAGAAGGGCAATGTACCAAATGTCAGTGATCAACATGGTGGCATTCAAGAAGAGGAAGAGAGATGTATATGGGAGGTATAGACAACAAAGATGAACCCTTTTGCACATGCTGTACTGCATAGTCAGTGAAAGCAAACACTGATATATGGGTAGAAAGATGGGTGGACAAGTTGAACTATTATGTATGTCTGTGCAGCAGGGAGTGTGCCCTTGACCATGTATAGGGTTGGAAGACAATTATTCTACAAGTGTATTTGTCTGTTCTGTGAAAAACCCCAGGTATATAGTAGTGTTGACAAGGGACAAAGTTATGGTCACTTCTTCAGTACAGCCAGCTACCCAGAGGAAGCAAGTAGTTGGGCCTGAGGGTTTGGGTCCATAGTTGCAGGGGCCATTAAATTCATTTGGCATAACATACTACACAACATTGTTCCACATGCTACTTTGGCGAGTAACAAATGGGATCTTAAAGCTTGCAAGTGGCTATCTAGATGCAACAATGGGTCTCTCCCTCATCCAGAGCAAAGAAGAATAAAGAAAACCAAAGACACATAGAAGCAATTAGTCCAAGTGACTGGTATACCATGCGATCCTCAGCCTATATGACTACAAAACTAGAAGCACTACATGGTGCCCAGCTACCACTGTCAAACACTTGGAGAGGAATCTCTGTAGGAGATCCTGCATGGAGTGGGAGAACAAAGTGGAACAAAACTCAAAATCATAAAAAAAAAAAAGAGAGAGAGGGGCCAGGTTTGCTGGTCTGATAGAGTCTGATGGAACCCCTGAGACTATGACCCTTAGCTGCCTTTCAGGTCTGGAACTGAACCCACTCCTGTGGCTGCCAGCCAAGCAAAAGATAAGCATATGAGCTGAACATTTACATTAGGTAGATACACTCCTTGGAGAGATCAATCATGGGAGAATAGAAGGGCTGTGTATGCACAGGAAGACTGCTCAAGGGGCAGGAGTGCACAGGAGGGAAGGACACAGGGAAGAGCGAACTCAGTGGAGGAAGTGAGGGGGACCTGTTGCATTGTGGGAAATTGCACTCAATGTCACGAGACAAAGTGTATATGAGCTGCCATATGGACAGTGAATTTGCTCTATAAACTTTCATTCAAATCACTTATTGTGATTTTTATTTAAGTTTTTATTAAATTAAAAATAAATTTAAATTGCAATATTGAAACATTGTGTGGAAAAAAAAATTAAATGATGCAGAAAGCATCAAAAGAAGCTGAAGGGAATACAAAAAGTTTTTGTACAAAAAATAATTGGTCAAGTTTCAACCATCAGTGGGTAGCATATGATCATGAGCCAATAGTATTGAAGGAATAAGTCCAAATTGCACTAAAGAAAGGGGCAAAAAACAAGGCTCCAGGAATTGACACATTACCAATGAGATGTTTTCAACAAATGGATGCAGTGCTGAATGTGCTTACTCATTTATGCCAGGAAATTTGGAAGACAGCTACCTGGCCAACTGACTGAGAGAGATACGTGTTTGTGGCTGTTGTGAATCAATCATATGCCCTACTGTTTTGGTTACCTAGTGCCACTCTGAAAATAATATACCACAAATGGGATGGCTTGAACAAACAGGAGTTTATTCTCTTACAGTTTGGAGGCTTTAAGTCCAAGTTCAAATTGCCAGGCTCTAGCAGCTTAGTGAAACTCCTCAAACTTGGGCTTCAGCTCTCCCTCCTGCTCCTGGTCCACTGAAACTGAAGGCTTTTCTTCACTCCCTGGCTGACTGCTGAGGCTGACAAGCCCAAGGTTGACAAGTTTGATAGTTGGAGCTGTGTGTCAACTTGGCTGGACCACAATGCTGTGTGGTTTAAGCTGTTGTGATGTGGTTATCCCATGATGGGATCAGATGATTATGTTTTGAGCAGCCAATCTGTTGAAAGGGAGTTTCCCTAGGGGTGTGGCCTGCTTCCAGTATATCTATGGACATCCTGGGAAAAGAGACATTCCTCTGTGGATCTGTTGTGCTGCCTACAACTGTCCATGAGCAAACAATCCACCAATTGGCCTAGAGATATAGGATTCATCATTCGTTGGAGTCAATAGCCAATACATTTCCTGCCAACCTTGAGCTCCTCAGCCCCTGCAGCTGCAAGCGTCAGGGAAAGCCTCCAGCTTGACGTTTTATCCAAGAACTTTGGACTTACCAGCTTCTATAAGTGTGTGAGCCATTTTCTAAGATAAATTTC
>NW_006921590.1:13303469-13304760 GCF_000298275.1 Orycteropus afer afer | reverse complement strand
GGGCAATCCTACTTCCGTAGTGATACTGCCTCGGAAACCCAAGGAGGGGTTGCTATGAGTCGGGGCCGACTCGACGGCAAACAACAACAACAACAACAATATATGTATATAAGCTTTACTGGTATTGTTTCTCTAGAGAACCCAGTCTAACACAACAAGTAATAAGACACAGTCCCAATATTACCAAACCACATGGCAGGCTGTTAATTCAAGTCCATTAAAAGTCCCAAGACTGGCAGAGCATGGCAGCCTGTTGAAAAACAACATAGCTATATGCAGGGGTCCAAGCATGCCATAAGCTAGAGACCAGTTCCAAAGCTGTTTCTTATATACAGGAAGCAGATCACATCCCTAAGGCAGCTACTGTGCTGCTCACAGTAGATTCTACCATGGAGTTGATTACTAGTCTCATCATGGGGGATATTACATCTAACTGCCCAGGCACTCAACCAGGACAAGCCAAGTTGACACATAAGCTTAACTACCACACCGACTATGCCAGGATGACACATTGAAGAGAAATGGTGTTGCTTTCATTGTCAAAAACAGTATTTCAAGATCTAGGCTGAGGTACAGCATTGTTAGTGATAGGATAACATCCACATGCTTACAAGGAAGACCAGTTAATACAAGTGTTATTCAAATTTATGCACCAAACACGAAAGCCAAAGATAAAGAAATTGAAGATTTTTACCAACTTCTGCAGTCTGAAATTGACCAAACATGCAATCAAGATATGTTGATTATTATTGGTGTTGGGAATAGGAAAGTTGGAAACAAAGAAGTATCATCAGTAGTTGGAAAATATGGCCTTGGTAATGGAAATGATGCTGGAGATTGCAAGATAGAATTTTGCAAGACCAATGACTTATTCATTGCAAACACCTTTTCAACAACAGAAATGGTGGCTATACATGTGGACCTCACCAGATAGAACACAGAGAAATCAGATGGACCATATCCATGGGAAGAGGTAATGGAGAAGCTCAATATTCTCAGCCAAAACAGGGCTAGTTGATGGCTGTGGAAGAGACCATCAACTGCTCATATGCAAGTTCAACTTGAAGTTGAAGACAATTAAAACAAGTCCAAAATATTAGCTTGAATATATCCCTCCAGAATCTAGAGACCATCTAAAAAAATATATTTGATGTATTGAGCACCAATGACCAAAAACCAGAGGAACTGTGTGATGACATCAAGAACATCATCCATGAAGAAAGCAAAAGGTCATTAAAAAGACAGGAAAGGAAGAAAAGACCAAAATGGATGTCAGAAGAGACTCTGAAAC